>NC_057735.1:22961669-23000289 GCF_004010195.1 Chiloscyllium plagiosum
GATCATAATATGGTAGAGTTCAGTGTGCAGTTTGAAAGAGAGAAGGCAAAATCGGATGTAATGGTGTTACAGTTAAATAAAGGAAATTGTGAGGGCATGAGAGAGGAACTGACGAAAATAGACTGGAAGCAGAGCCTAGCGGGGAAGACAGTAGAGCAAAAATGGCAGGAGTTTGTGGGTATAATTGAGGACACTGTACAGAGGTTCATCCCCAAGAAAATAAATATTATCCGGGGAGGGATTAGACAGCCATGGCTGAAAAAGGAAATCAGGAAATGTATTAAAGAAAAAGAGAGATCCTATAAAGTGGCCTAGTGCAGTGGGAAATCAGAAGATTGGGAAGACTACAAAAACAAACAGAGCTTAACAAAGAGAGAAATAAGGAGGGAGAGGATCAAATATGAAGGTAGGCTAGCCAGTAATATTAGAAATGATAGTAAAAATTTCTTTCAATACATAAGAAACAAACGACAGGCAAGCGTAGACATTGGGCCACTTCAAACTGATGCTGGAAGCCTAGTGATGGGAGATAAGGAAATTGCAGGAGAACTTAACAAGTACTTTGCGTCAGTCTTCACAGTGGAAGACGTGAGTAATATCCCAATAATTAAAGGGAGTCGGGGGCTGAGTTGAGTATGGTTGCCATCACAAAAGAGAAAGTGCTAGAAAAGCTAAAAAGTCTTAAAATTGATAAATCTCCTGGCCCCGATGCGATACATCCTAGAGTTCTGAGGGAGGTGGCTGAGGAAATAGCGGAGGCATTGGTTGAGATCTTTCAAAAGTCACTGGAGTCAGGGAAAGTCCCGGATGATTGGAAGATCACTGTTGTAACCCCCTTGTTCAAGAAAGGATCAAGACAAAAGATGGAAAATTATAGGCCAATTAGCCTAACCTCGGTTGTTGGTAAAATTCTAGAATCCATCATTAAGGATGAGGTTTCTAAATTCTTGGGAAGAGCAGAGTCGGATTAGAACAAGTCAATATGGATTTAGTAAGGGGAGGTCGTGCCTGACAAACCTGTTGGAATTCTTTGAAGAGGTGACAAGTAGGTTAGACCAGTGAAACCCAGTGAATGTGGTCTATCTAGACTTCCAAAAGGCCTTTGATAAGGTGCCACACGGGAGGCTGCTGAGCAAGGTGAGGGCCCATGGTGTTCGAGGTGAGCTACTGGTATGGATTGAGGATTGGCTGTTTGACAGAAGGCAGAGAGTTGGGATAAAAGGTCCTTTTTTGGAATTACAGCCGGTGACAAGTGGTGTCCCGCAGGGTTCAGTTTTGGGGCCGCAGCTGTTCACATTATATATTAATGATCTGGATGAAGGGACTGGGGGTATTCTAGTGAAGTTTGCCGATGATACAAAGTTAGGTGGGCAGGCAGGTAGTACTGAGGAAGTGGGGAGGCTGCAGAAGGATCTAGACAGTTTGGGATAATTTATCTTCTGTAATTCGCAGGTTATTTTCTTGATCAGTATGTTGTACTGTGATTCCATTTTACATGTATTCCATTTCCTTGGTTCCAAACAATTTATTTCACAATGACCAGATTAAATTGTGCAAATCGTTCTTTTACAGGAAAGTACCAAAGAGAAAGGAAAGATTGGATTTAATTCCTCTTACACAGAACCATAAAAACAAGACAGTTGGGGCTGTTCAACCTATCTAGTCCATGCTGACCCAAAGACACCCAGATGCCCTTCCTAATTTCATCTTTCAGCACACAGCCCATAGACATGCTTGAATCTTTCTCTAATATTCAGGCTGCCTTCTTACTTGATGGCATCTGCAAAGATTTTACTCATACAACTTCAATATAGGAGACTAGGACCCGTGGCACAGCCTTAGAATTAGAGGGGGTAAATTTAGAACAGAAATGCGGAGATATTTCTTCAGCCAGAGAGTGGTGGGCCTGTGGAATTCATTGCCACGGAGTGCAGTGGAGGCTGGGACGCTAAATGTCTTCAAGGCAGAAATTGATAAATTCTTGATGTCACAAGGAATTAAGGGCTACGGGGAGAATGCAGGTAAGTGGAGTTGAAATGCCCATCAGCCATGATTGAATGGCGGAGTGGACTCGATGGGCCAAATGGCCTTACTTCCGCTCCTATGTCTTATGGTCTTAAAACCATTTCCAAAATCAAAATGTCAAGTGTTATTTTTCCGTAAAAAAACATAATTTCTGAATATTTAAGTTTCTAAATATTAACAGATGGATGATTACGTGCACTAGAAAGCAAATATTGTGGATGCTGGGAATCTGAAACAAGCACTGAGAATACTGGAGAAACTCAGCAGGTCTGGCAGCACCTTAGGAGAGAGAATACAGAGGTAACATTCTGAGTCTGCTATGACTTCTACAAGATAGGATCAGTTCTGAGGACTCATATTGAACTCAAAACATTGTCTCTGCTTCTCTCTCCCAAGGTGCTGTCAGACCTGCTGAGTTTCTCCAGCATTCTCTGTGCTTGTTTCAGATTCCCAGCATCCACAATATTTGCTTTCTCGTGCTTATAATTATTCATCTGTTAATACAGCCAAGCAGAACTATCCCAACCAACTCACGACTCTATGTGTGTTGATGACTGCACAGTCACTGCGTTCAGATACAATTATGGATTAGCACCCATAAAGTTGTACCAAATATTTTGTGCAAAACTTTATATATGTGTGGCAGGTTGTTGGGCAACTCGGAGAGCATTAAACCAAATTGATCTAAATTGTGGATTTCTACACAAATGAACACTGACCATTTGGCGTATATGATTGATCACTAGTTTTACAAAGGGCACCCAGTTATAAAATGAGTTGTACAGCATGGAAACAGACCTTTCGGTCCAACTTGTCCATGCCGACCAAATATCCTCAGTAAATCTAATCCCATTAGCCAGCATTGGCCCATTACCCTCTAAACCCTTCCAGTTACCAACAGCCTCCCAGAGGCTCCATTATCCAGTATTAGTTTAACTTTCTGGTACCTGGTGATGACTTTGTAGAAGCGAACCAAAGTATTAATGCTAGAGAGAATTATATTGAATTTGCTTCCCTATAGTCTCCCCTTAAAATCATATATTGTTATTATATTTGATTTTTACACACCAACAGATCATCTATCCACTGACCTTGCAGTATTTCTACAAAATAGATCTATTATTGTCATTAAATCTATCCACCAGAGAGTATTTCTTTAAATAAATAATTCAGCGGATTATAAATGAAACGATCAGTTAAGTCAATTGTGTGAATGATGCTGATAAGTCAGAAAATACAGGACCGTGCAGGGAAAAAAAATACATAGCGTTGAAGAAAATAGAAACAAACTCAAAGCAGATTCCAGAATGTGAAGAACACAATGAACAACAAAAGATGTGGCCAGGAAATGGAAAGCGACAGATTGAAAACAGGAGAGGAACGTAGGTGAAACAGAAAAGGGGAAATGTGGGAGAAAAGATGAAACCTGCAAAAAAAAGCGAAAAGGAAACGGTTTTAAACATAGGGACACCAACTAAATTCGCAGAGAAGTGAACTGAAGTGACAATCATGCCATTAGTGCAGGTTGTTAAACCTACAAAGTCCAAGATCAATAAAACCCACAAGATACTGTTCGGTTAATATTTACCTGTGAGGAACAGAGGTCCCAATCTATTACACGCGATCTCGGTGACACGGAAAAGAGGAAATCTGCAGTCTGTTCCATTTTCTTCTCGAAAAGAAACACAATGATGCACGATCAGACTGTATTTGCACTGGTCGCTTTGATTTACTTTTACAAAGTCGTCAGCAGCTGCAAAAAAAATGAACTAATACTGGATAATCGAGCCGCTGTGAATGTGGCCTGTCTCTTCCTAATTGCCCAGCCTCTCTGCTTGTTGCTGGGGGGATATACCGGCGTGGTGGCTTACTTCATCACAGCTACTTTCTCCTACAATCTTTTGCCAAGGAATTCCGAAGCCGCTGAAGAAAAGGAAACGGCCATTCCGTCCCATAAATCACGACGGAAAAAGAAAGTTAACTGATTTTGTTTTTCTTGTGCAAAACCTGGACTTTGGAGTCGAAGCTCATACATCAGGTTGTAACAACACTTTCGAGATTCGATTTCACCCTAGCACTCCTATTATGAAGCACCTCGATCAGAATAGTTTCCATTAGATTTGAATTTCAATAGTTACCTTTTGAAAGGAGTTTATGAATTATTATTTTTTAATCTTGAGCTTACAGTAGGTTACTGCATTGTGTATGTATTATGTGCAATGACCATAGAGACACTTGCAACATAATAATGAGTAAAGACAAGCAAAATAACATGAGAGCTGGGCATCTGCTGCAATTTATCAATGATTAATCTGCTGTGATAGTGTGAATTGGCCAAAGCCATTCACTGATGTGGCAAGGCAGCCTATCCCAAAGGTGTTACTACCCCACCTGCACCCTGTTAACATGAGAAGATGATACATGTGTTATTTTATTTCTCTGGGAACATCAACTGAAGGAAACTTTGCAGTTGGACCATGCTTTGCCATCCTGAAGTTCAAAATCAAAATCTGAAAGAACATCACAACTTAAGAGACTTTCCAAAGAATTCCAAGATTGATCTGACTCAGACTGGTCTCTAAGATTGAAGTAGAGACAGTTTATCATTATGAGTGATGCCAAGAAAGATTGGAAAAAATACAGGGTATTAAAAGTGTGGAAGAACAGTGGATTAAATACAGAGGGTGACTGTCATTATAGATTACCTTTACTCTTTGCTCCTTTAATTTGAGAAACTCATCATTGGATAAAACATTCATATATTCACACCAAGTGAGTGGATTGTTCAAGTGCCTTCAAACAAGCAGAAACCAGAGAAGAATACCTAATTAAACTAATTAAAGCATAGGACCTGATTATTGCATATTCTTTATGAAACATTAAAAATTAATTAATTAGTGAATTAAAAATGTAATCCTGCTTAAGTCAGGAGTTCTATAAACTACAGATTAAAAGTACCTAGTGTCAAACATTTATACTATAAATCTTCATTCAAAATGAGTATGAGCAGAAACTGATCAATTGAATTTACATGCTCAAGTGATTAAACATCATCTTTACATCTCGGTGGAATGTGACTGAGGATTATTTCCTTCATACAAGGAAACAAAAAATCTTATATAGTGCCCTGTGCAGTTTCTTGGGATAAGCTCAATGTTCTATACATTTCATTTAAATGAGGAAACTGTTGTCATATAGTACATGTGCACAGAAAGATCACACAAAACAGCAAATACATGAAACAACATTCAACAGATTTTTAAAAGCATTAGCTGAAGGAAGGATATTGTCCAATACCTTGGGAGAATGCCGCATTCTTCTTTGAGCAGTGTAAACTGAATCTACAGTGTCCTGATGGACCATGATAGCAAGCAGCTAATGAAACATTTTCAATGGTTTTGGTTTAACTGCTCAGCTTGGCAGATTGTCTCGAACATTGATTCTCCAACTAAGCTTTTTTTTAAGTATGTAGAATCCACTGTCATGGTGGAACCATTTTGTCCAATTTTTGTTGCCTTGAGAAGCTGATTCTTGATCTTTAACTTGAATGTGGTGCTCATATTTTCAAAGTACCCCAACAAATTCAGGGAGTTAGTCAAGGAGTTCCATGACTTTGACAAAGCAACTGCGAAAGCAATGGTATTTATCCAAGTTGGAATGATGTGTGACTTTGAAGGGATGGTGCTCATACACATAATCTGTCATTGTTTTTGTAGCAGGTGAAAATAAATTAATTTCATTTTTTTGTTCTAATTACATTAACTGATTTCCTTTAAGTTTTATTTTGACTGAGAAGCAATGTTCTGAATCTACTTTATCTATTGTTACAATTTAATACTTCAGTGAGGCTAGCTGTCTTATCTACAGAATTTAATTATCATTTTTTTCTGCATAGCTTATCTCTTCTACACTTATTCTATTTTTTATAACCAATCCAATATTTGTCAGTCTTTTCTAGTGAGGATACACAACTGGCTAGTATATTGTAAAGTCTTAAGGTAATTTGTATATACCTGCATTGTGGTAGTTCTGACTTACAGCCTAGTATTCCATCACCTTTTTAATTGCTTTGTTTCATTGTATAGAACTGGAGTATGCACTAATAGCCATAGTCCCTTTCTGGTCACCTTGTGCTACCTCATTATCATCTAGTATAGATTTATGAAGCAACCTTTTGCCCTATATGCAATACCTTAAAATCTGGGTCATTTAGTTTAGATGGCTAGAATGTATGCAATGGATGTCAATGCTGTGGGTTCAATCCCTGCACTCAAACATAGAAACATGGGAAATAAGGGCAGGAGTAGGCCATTTGGCCCTTGAAGCCTACACCACCATTCAATATGATGATAGCTGATCGTGCAATTTCAGTAACCCACTCCTTTTTCTCCACACTCCTTGATCTCTTTAGCTGCAAGGGCCACATCCAGCTCGCTCTTGAATATATCTAATGAACTTGCCCAACAGCCTTCTGTGGTAGAGAATTCCACAGGTTCACAACTCTTTGAGTGAAGAAATTCTTCCTTATCTCAGCCCTGAATAGCTTACCCCTTATCCTTAGAATGTGATCCCTGATTCTAGATTTCCGCAACATTGAGAACATTCTTCCCGTAGCTAGCCTGCCCAGTCCCATCAGGATATTATGTGTTTCTATGAGATTCCCCCTTCATTCTTCTAAATTCCAGCAAGTACAAGCCCACTTGATCAATGGCTCTTTATATGTCAGTCTTGCCATTCTGGGAATCAGTCTGGTGAACGTTCGCTGCCCTCCCTCAATAGCAAGATTGTCCTTCCTTAGTCTACGAAACTAAAACTGCACACAATAATCAAGGTGTGTGGCCTCACCAAGGGCTGTACAACTGCAGCAAGACATCCCTACCCCTGTATTAAAATCCTCTTGCTATGAAGGGCAGCATGCCCATTAGCTTTCCTCACTGCCTGCTGCATCTGCATGCCAACCTTTAGCGGCTGTTCCACCATGACATCAAGGTCTCATTGCACTTCATCCTTTCCTAAATGGCCACCATTCAGATAATGATCTGCCTTCCTGTCTTTGCCACCAAAGTGGATATCCTCACTTTTATCCACATTATATTGCATTTGCCAAGTATTTGCCCTCTCAGCCAGCCTGTCCACGTCATCCTCCACCGTCTTAGCATCCTCCTCACAGCACACACTGCCATCAGCTTAGTATCAGTTGCAGATTTGCAGATATTACATTCAATACTTTTGTCCAAATCATTAATGTATTTTGTGAACAGCTGAGGTGCCAGCACTAAACCCTGTGGTACCCCCTCGTCACTGTCTACCACTCTGAAAAGGACCTGTTTATTCCAACTCTCTGCCTCCTGCCTGCCAACAAGTTCTCTATCCATGTCAATACAATGCCTCTGATACAATGAGCTTTAAGTTTGCTTACTAATCTCTTGCATGGAACTTTGTCAAAAGCCTTTCGAAAATCAAGATGCACAAGGTCCACTGATTCACCCTTGTCCACTCTACTGGTCACATCCTCAAAATAATTATGTTAATTCATGCAATGAATTCAGGCAACCTCCTTGCCATGCCTCATGCCTGATTTTGACTTGTACTCCTGAAACCATATTAAATCACTTATCTCTCTCTCTATTAGAAAGAGATGCCCATAGTCCCACATGAACTATGATTAATTACCTTATCTACAATCCTTGGTATTAAATTGATGTGTCATTTCCCTGCAATTAGATCTCTTTTATCATCAGGAAATTGGATTAGTTTACAGTTAGTTTCAGCATCCATGTTTAAATAATAGCAGCCTGCACAATTCACAAAAACTTGAAATCATGCTTGAATAACAACTTGCTTTTATGTAGCATACTTAATCAAATAAAATGTGGCTTTTAGTAACAAGGAAGTTCTTGTTGGTTGAATTAGGAATTTTACGTATAGGTTATATTTGATTTAACACTGGCAAACAGGGAGCAGGTTATTCATCAATATGATCCTTACCAGACTAAAACCAAGAGATATGAGACGGCCGTGAGGAAACAAACTCACATCATTTTGGTTTCACACTGCCTGCACTGTAATTGCACCCCCTGCAAAGTTACATTTGGATAATTCCCATTTGGTCTGTTGGACCTTTACAGAACTTTTTGAGTTGTTCCTGCTGACTCCGTTTCTAATTTCAAGATTTAACCAGCAGGGCAAATGAAAGTCTTTGCCTATATACTTCCACTGTTGAAGAGAATTCATCACTAAGAAGGGTAAAATGTTGAATAAGCAGTATAATGTTAGCCTGCAGACTCCTTGTCATATTCTACAAGTACTGAGACAAATACCTGTAAATAACTACTTTAATTGAGATGAACGGAAATTGACTTTGTACATAATGTTACACAGTTGAATCATACACAGCAGAAGTCCTTTCTCAACAGTTCATCTGGCGAGGAGATTGATGGTTGAGCAAGGCTTTCCTGGTTCAACCATCTATCTTGTGTCACAATTAGGAGCTGAGAATAATTAGTTCTACAATCAAGATACCAATAATAGTGTGCCCTTGTTCTGGCTTGGTTAGTCTCCTCAGCATGTGGTTACGTTCCAAATGAACAAAATGAATTTCATTAAAAATTAAATCATGTTTGATCATACAATTTGTCCTAAAATTCATTGTAGTTATTTTTATAATTTAACATGTGTACATCACAAGGACTGGTGAATACCAATATTTAAACATGATTATACAGTTAATGATTTATCAGATACTTGATTTTCAATTGCAACTCAACATGTTAACCAATGGGCCACAGGAGAAAACTTCATCTAAGATCAGAGCTTCACTGATGATTATGGACACATCCCTTGATTTGAAAGGTGTTTGCTTTACATAATATCTGTAGAGTATACAATAGCAATCTTATTCTTTGATTAAAGAGGAATCCAAAAAAATGTAATACCAACCTTGGTTCTGTCTCACAAAAAAAATCTGTTCATCATTATTTCAATCAAATATTAACCTTGAACAACTACTTTGCTGGTCATTGCATCTCTATATTCAAGAAAAATTTAAGAAAACAGCACAAACATTATACAATAATTTAAGGAAAAACTAAATTAACCTCACATTTTGCAGATAACAGTATGCAATATTAGAATAGGTCCCAGAATAATGTAGTGGTTCAAGAATGATTATTAGATTACAGTTTTAAATAATAGATTCTTCATAACTTGGAAAAGCAAATCAAAGCAGGACTTATACACTTAATGGGAAGGTCCTGGGGAGTGTTGCTGAACAAAGAGACCTTGGAGTGCAAATACGCTGTCCCTTGCAAATAGATTCGCAGGTAGATAGGATAGTGAAGAAGGTGTTTGGTATGCTTTCCTTTATTGGCCAGACCATTGAGTATAGGAGTTGGAAGATCATGTTGCGGCTGTACAGGACATTGATTAGGCCACTTTTGGAATATTGCATGCAATTCTGGTCTCCTTCCTATCGGAAGGATGTTGTGAAACTTGGAGGGGTTCAGAAAAGATTTACAAGGATGTTGCCAGGGTTGGAGGATTTAAGCTACAGGGAGAGGCTGAATAGACTGGGGCTGTTTTCCTTGGAACATCGGAGAGTGAGGGGTGACCTTATAGAGGTTTATAAAATCATGAGGATAAATAGACAAGGTTTTTACCTGGGGTGGGGGAGTCCAGAACTAGAGGGCATAGGTTTAGGGTGAGAGGAGGAAGATATAAAAGGGACCTAAGGTGCAACTTTTTCACACAGGGAATGGAGTATCTATGCAATGAGCTGCCAGTGGGAGTGGTGGAGGCTGGTACATTTACTGCATTTAAAAGGCACCTGGATGGGTATATGAATAGGAAGGGTTTAGAGGGATATGGGCCAAGTGGTGGCAAATAGGACTAGATTATGTTGGGATATCTGGTCGGCATGAACGTGTTGGACCAAAGGGTCTGATTCCGTGCTGTACATCTCCATGACTTAATTTCCAAACACAGCATATTACATTATCAGTGTAACAAAAGCATTCTTTTCATGATATAATAACATAATACATACCTGTATTATGTAATATAGAATTAAAACAATTGTGGACGCAGATTCAACAGAATTAGAATTTATCTTAGTTTCACCTCGCACTAAAAATAATGGGGAAGTCTTCTGAAAATTATCCTGCCAGGGATTACTGACATTTTCTCCTCCCAATATTTATCAAAGTGCACACAATGATGGTATAAATACCAGACACATCTTTAAAAGCTTCTTACAGATGTGAAAATACCAGATTTGAGTCACAGGGTTGCATACGTTTAATTATTCATTCGACATGGTAGCGGCATGAGTCCGGTACTTGCCACTGTGCTCTTCAGTTTGTGAATGTGCTGTCTTTAATACTGTAGTATTATGTGCACTTTCAGGAAACAGAACTTAGTAATAATTGTAATTATTGCATGTTATGTTACGGTTGAGGATTTGTGGGTCCTTTCACAAAGAGGAAATTGAAGAAGCAACATTATTAGTCTTTGACAATACCTAATTGTGGAGAAACTGCATAATTAAAAGAATGATAACTTTAACTCTGTCCTCACATCCAAAATATTGTGGAGATTTTCAGACCGTAGAGCTGAGTAGGGATAGAATATAAAAAACACAATATATTTTAGCATGGGATTACACATACAATGTAAAGTCATCTTAGCCCCAAAAGCTGCTTTCTTATTAAGGAGAAACGACTGGTGGTGAATTTAACCAGAGGATCACCACACCCTCAGGTGAAGTTCAGTCTGAGGGACCTTCATGGCAATCTCAGATGATGTGTACAAAATTAAAGGTCATACAACACCAGGTTATAGCCCAACAGGTTTAATTGGAAGCACAAGCTTTCGGTGCACCGCTCCTTCACCTGATGAAGGAACAGCACTCCGAAAGCTAGTGCTTCCAATTAAACTTGTTAGACTATAACCTGGTGTTGTGTGATTTTTAACTTTTTACACAGTCCAACACCAGCATCTCCAAATCAGATGATGTGGGAATTGAATGTCACTCTCTATTGTAAACCAGCTATCCAGTCAACTGAGCCCACCCACCTGACCCCTTTATTACATATATATATTTAAACTGAGAACTTACATGCTTTCCTAATTAATTTTTCAACTGCCAGTTTTATTTATTTATATGTTCTGGACATCTTTTCCCAGGACAAAATTTATTGCTATCTCAAATTTACCCTCAGAAGGTGACTTTTGGGCCATTTTCTTGGATAGTTGCAGTCCATGTGCTATAGGTACACCTATAGTGCTATTGGGGAGAAAGTTCCAGGATGTTGAGAAAATAATATTGTTCCAAATGAGGATGATATATAACTTGAATGGGAAATTAAGTGCTGGTGGTTCCCATGCATTTTCTGCCCTTGTTACTGTCGGTGACTTGGAAGATGCTCTTGATGGCGCCATTGTGAATTGCCACAGTGCAGTTTGTAGATGTCACATGCCTTATTATGACTGTGTAGTGGTAGTGGAGGGAGTGGAAGATTAAAATCGTTGATTAGGGGCTGATGAATTGGGCTGCTTTGTCCTGCATGGTATCAAGCTTTTTGAGTATGTTGGAGCTGCATTCATCCAGGCAATTGGAGAATGTTCAACTCTGGCTCCTGTCTTTAAACAGTTGAGGAATGAGAAGTTAAGTAACTTACTGCAGAGTTTGGCTGATGCAAAATAATTGCAGAATATGGAGAAGAAGACAATAAAGACCTCGGGCATTATTGTAAAACATCTGTCAAAAACTCATATCTTCAGAGCATAGTAATTATAATTTTGCATTTAACAGCACACTGAAAGCATCACTTCACCAATCAATTCTGACCCTGCAAACATTCATCTTACTCCCTTCTCTCAATAATTCTTGTCTTCTTTCCTTCATCCATTTACTCTTTTTCTAAACTCAGAATGTTTACCAGATATTGGTGAACAGAAAATTCATTGGTACAGGTATTCCAATTATTAGCCTACTAATACCCAAGCATATGGTTAATTCTGTAAATTATTCTCACACCATTTTCAGTGAATGAATTGTTTGTGAAGATTGTACACTGGATTGTACAGTAACTTTGCAAATGAGTTGGTGGTGCTCCTTTCAATAATATTTAAGAGATCATCAATGCCACCAGTAGGAGTTTTACAATATTGCATCTGCTTACA
Source organism: Chiloscyllium plagiosum (assembly GCF_004010195.1). Classification (NCBI taxonomy): domain Eukaryota; kingdom Metazoa; phylum Chordata; class Chondrichthyes; order Orectolobiformes; family Hemiscylliidae; genus Chiloscyllium; species Chiloscyllium plagiosum. The sequence goes on from NC_057735.1 coordinate 22,973,877, forward strand.
GGAGATGGACATTCTGATGAGTTAGAACTGATCTTTGAATGCCTACACAAGGAACCAACATCAAAACCATCATTAGGGAACTGAGCAGTTAATAAGTCAATTCTGCATGAGAACTTAGTAACACGCATAGCTAAATTGACAAAATTGTTGAAACATTCTAGTACAGGTAGAAAATCCTTTATCCAAAATCCGAAAAGGTCCAAAATGTGAAGGTTTTTTTGTGAAGTTTTTTTTTCTCATTAACTAGGTTGTTTGGCATCCAAACAGTTAGCCCAAGCCGACACTGACTTGATACGTGTCACTCAGATGCGACATGGGGGGCATGGCCCAGCATTGGCAGGCCTTGATTCTGTTTCAAAGCCTGTTTTACTTAGGGAGTGCGTTCCTCCGGTAAGATTTTTAAAAATTTCACCACCAAATTGTCGCTTATTCTGAAATTCAAAAAAATTCAGAATTCCGAAAACCTGGTCTCAAGCATTTCAGATAAAGGATTGTGCACCTGTAAAATGACTTGATCCACCCATGTTAATTCAACTCTCACTTTGAGTGACCATTATTACCTCCACAATACTCCTCTCAATTATGCCATACACAATCACAGCCTAAACACAAATATAGAATAAAAATAACAGAATTGCAAACTAATCAGTTATTTTTAGCAGGTTGATATTTTGAGAATGACATTTCCATCCTTAAGCACATAAACGTGAATGTTACTCAGGCTCAGAATTGCACTTGTGTGTGATTGTATGGTATAGTTGCCATAAACTTCACAATTTATTCTGCTTTATAATAGCTACAAGACAACTGGATTTCATACATTCTGGTATTTAAAGGACAGCACTGGGTTTCTCCCTTACTTCTATTATTTTACAGATTTTTGACTTTGATAAACAGAGGTAAAAATTCCTTTTGTGTGTACATGCAACAAACCTGCCAAACTCATACAACCCAGATTTTTCATTTGGTTACACATGCCACGCAGAAACTGTGCTCCCATGGTGTTATCCAACTTTTATATTTATACTAGTAATACCTCTGCACATGTACTTCATTGTACATGGTAGAAGGATGAGTTACAATTTTCCAGAGATACTGATAGACATTAACAGTGAACTTTACACAATGCAAATCCAAATAATAAAGCTAATTTGCATAATTCATTACAATTCAATATCCATTCTGGCATTGTCATCATAAATCTCTGAGGAACAAAGCCAAAAATGCTGTGATGGAAGGAACAATGCAAAGGGAAAGATAAATGAGTCATAAGGAAACAAAAAAAGAAATGAAATGAGAAGAAAATCAAGACACTATTAAATGGAAATGAAAAGAATTAAACAAGTTAATATTCAGATATTAAATGATTGGAATGTTAAAATGTATGATTACTATTGAGACATCTAAGAATGAGTTTATAGCAAGATTGTCTATGACACCTTGAACTATTCTTCATGCAAAGCCATAATGGTAAATAGTCAAAAGGATTAGCCAAATTCCATGCACAGTACAGATAGGCATCTGACAGAACAGCTATTCAAACCTGTTGTTTGAGGGCTGTTCCATTTTGAGAGCTATGCCTCATTATCTTGCAACCAACAAGTTGTATACCCTAAAGAAACATTCGACTGCAGGAGGGTCAGCACCACATCAAGTAGCCCAGAGGACAACCTGACCAGCAGGAATGTTGAAGCAGGGGTACTCGGTGGAGCCATGCCCCAAATTATTCTGGTGGATCTTGCAGGAGGACTCTGTTCTGCCTCAATGAAAGCAATATACTCAGCTTTATGGCACACTTTCCTCATCATTTCACAGTTCAACTAGAACAAACATGTCCATCATGTGTTTTTCCTGATAATTCTGAAATCACATCTGAATCCTGTGCACGTCATCCACTTGATTAAGACAGGGATTTAAGCTACCCATCAGAAGATGCCAGCACATACAGTGCAAATATAAGAATGAGTCAATAAATGCTGTGTGGGAAGTTAACTCTGCTATCCCCATTTTTATCCATATTAAAATTGGTCTGCAAAGGAGCAAGTCACAAAAACTTGCCTTCATAAGTTACTCTTAGTACAATAAATATCTCAAGAATCTATAGAGCTAAGCAGGAAGAAAATTAATTTTGAGTCAGTTAGTAGGGTTGACCCAAAAATTGTTGAAGAGTTGAATTTTTGGAAGGCGTTTACAAAGAGTGGAAGTTGGAGACACTGCATGTACAGAAACAATGAGCAGCTGCATTCTATAGGCTAGAGACCTTGGGGTGATTTTGATCCAAGTGTGTAAAATGGACTGTATCAATTCAGCTACTTGTAATACATCTCTCTCAACATTCACTGAAACAAAATGATCAATTTATTACCAAGTCCAAATTACCATCCAGTTGCTCAGATCAAACTTTGTATCTTCATAAATGTATTTATTAGCAAGACAGCTTTTTAGTGAGAGTTATCACGAAGTTTGAATCGATAAGATCGAATTGTCATCTGAGGACTCATTCCATGATACAAGGTAAGTTATTAATGCACAGGTATACATTTAATTCAGTTTTGAAAAGCAGTAGTTAAATCATATGGAAAAAAAAATCTCTAATTTCAACAAATACTGGAAATATTTGAGGGATGTATCAAGAAATAAATGGAGATAATTAAAAACATGAAGGAGTTAACTGTAGTTTCCATTTAGGGTATTATATAACAGGGTGTGTAGGTGAACTGTAAACTGCAGTAGGCTTGCATTACTGCTCTTAGCTGCTTACTAACTTTACTTCCACACAGTAGTTTGCAACAGCCATTTCAATGACCAGTTGATATAAGTCTTAATATAATAATCTAGTTAGCGAGTTTTGAGAAGATTTGTAGCTCAGGTAGAAGTTCTGGATGTAGGTTTGCTCGCTGAGCTGGAAGGTTCATTTTCAGACGTTTCATCACCATACTGGGTTACATCTTCAGACGAAGCGCTGCTGTTTCCTGCTTTCTATTTATATGTTTGGGTTTTCTTGGGTTGGTGATGTCATTTCCTGTGGTGATGTCATTTCTTGTTCTTTTTCTCAGGGGGTGGGAAATCAGGTCCAAGTTAATGTGTTTGTTGATAGTTTCTGGTTGGAATGCCATGCTCCTAGGAATTCTCATGTTTGTCTCTGTTTGGCTTGTCCTAGGGTGTGTGTGTTGTCCCAGTCAAAGTGGTGTCCTTCCTTATTTGTATGTAAGGATACTAGTGAGAGAGGGTCATGTCGTTTTGTGGCTAGTTGATGTTCATGTATCTTGCTGGCTAGTTTTCTGCCTGTTTGTCCAATGTAGTGTTTGTTACAGTCCTTGCACGGTATTTTGTAAATGACCATAAGTTTTGCTTGTTGTCTGTATAGGGTTTTTCAAGTTCATTAGCTGCTGTTTTAGTGTGTTGGTGGGTTTGTGAGCTACCATGATGCCAAGGGGTCTGAGTAGTCTGGCAGTCAATTCCGAGATGTCATTGATGTAGAGGCGAGTCGCTAGGGTTTCTGGACGCATTTTATCTGCTTGTTTGGGTTTATTGCTGAGAAATCGGCAGACTGTGTTCATTGGGTACCCATTGTTTTTGAATACACTTTTTGAATAGCTGAGTTTTCTCTGCTCTGCGTAATTCCTCTGTGCTGCAGTGTGTGGTGGCTTGTTGAAATAATGTTCTGATGCAGCTTCGTTTTTGATGTTGGGATAATTGCTTGTAGTTCAATATTTGGTCCGAATGTGTTGTTTTCCTGTAGATGCTGGTTTGGAGTTCCCCATTGGCTGTTTGGTCTACTGTGACATCTCTACTGTGACAAACTGCCATTCCTAACTGTCACAGTAGATCAACAGCCAATGAGGAACTTCAAACGAGCGTCTACAGGAAACCAACACATATACATAGAAACCAGGAAACATCAGCAGTCATTCATCCAGAGGCTCACTAAAGATGTTGCTGGAAAAGCATAACAGGTTAGGCAGCATCCAAGGAACAGGAGAATCGACATTTTGGGCATAAGCCCTTCTTCAGGAATAAGAAGGGCTTATGCCCGAAACGTCGATTCTCCTGTTCCTTGGATGCTGCCTGACCTGCTGCGCTTTTCCAGCAACACATTTTCAGCTCTGATCTCCAGCATCTGCAGCCCTCACTTTCTCATTAAAGATGTTGTCTAGCATGGTGATGAAACATCTGAAAATTAACCATCCAGCTCAGTGAGCAAACCTACATCCATAATAAGCTAGTGGCAGGATGATCACATGCCATGTTGTCTCCTTTTCCCATGAACGGTGGTGGTTTAGCCAGAATTTTACCAAGCATCAGCAAAGGGAAAGGTTGAGAAGGAGAGTCCTTCATGGTAACTTTGGTCTGTGGAGGGGAAATTAACCAGCAGTGTTGCCATCATTCTGGGTCACAAACCAGCCATCCAGCCAATTGAGAAAACTGATGTCTTCCTTTCCCCATAAATTAAATCTTTTATCATCATTGTAACCTGCCATTTATAAGCATATTTGAGAAATAACAAGATCATGTGAACAAGACATGAAGTTCTAATGGATGCATTTTCAGGAAGCAAGCATTCACTCATTGATGAAATCCCAAAAACGTTATATTTAAGAGTGGCTGAAAATAAGATAAAACTTGCTCATAATTAACCATCGTTTAGGGACTGATCAGATCAATAAAAAAATACACAAATGAGTTTTCGTCAAATTTTATAATCGGGAATTTTAGTTGATAATTCATATGCGAATACATCTACACAAACTGAAGCTCAAAACATCCATCACATCTATTTTGAATTTTCAGAATTTATAGAATGGAAACAATTGCTATATTGTAGCTAATTTGTAATTCCACATTTAGTCACGATGTTTTAGCTCCAATATTTCACTCATGGGACAATAGCAGAAATTGTTGCTAATTGATTATGATCTACATACTTATTATAAATATTTTTAGATCTTTATAATCTCAAAAATGTTACCTATTCTAAAATTAATCATTGTGTTGACCTCTGTCAAAATGCTAAATGAAATAACTCCACAGAGGCCAGTATCCCATCACCAAGTCACCTTTTATTAACATGTACATAGTACCTGACACTGGTCTGGCTTCCTCAAAGACAGACTTCAGGGTGAATCTCTGACATTCCTGTTTATACCTGTCAGCAAAAGCTCCTGGATTGGACCAGGTTAACAGCCCCAATCAGGGAACTCATATTCTATGAGGTCCACCTGATTGACCTTGTTACAATCATTACATTAAAGTTGATTTTAACAAGTCAGTAAGCAATGGATCTTGCTTTAAAACCAAACCACAGGATACCGGAGGTAGTCATCCAAAACGTTTCAGTGAAGGAATTTCTGATCCAATGAGCAACCAGACATGAAACCAGAATTCATTTTTAATTACTTTTTTTCTCTTGGCACTATAATATAAACGCTGGTGTCCCTGAGATTAACTGGCTTTTAGTAATATAAATTTAAGTTTGATATTTTTAAAAAGTATTTTTTATACATTTGTGGGATGTGGGTATCTCTGGCTGGCCAGCATTTATTGCTCGTCCCTAGATGCCCTTGAGAAGGTGGTGGTGAGCTGCCTTCTTGAACCGCTGCAATTCACCTACTGTGGGTTGACCCACAATGGCATTAGAAAGGGAATTCCAGGATTTTGACCCAGTAACAATGAAGTAATGGCAATATATTTTTAAGTCAGGATGGTGGGTGGCTTGGAACTTGCAGGTGATGGTATTCTCATGGACCTGGAGCCCTAATCCTTCTAGATGGATGTAGTTGTGGGTTTGGAAGGTGTTGTCTGAGGATCTTTGATGTATTTTTGCAATGCATTTTGTAGATAGTATACATTGTTGCTACTGAGTGTCGGTGGTGGAGGGAGTAGATGCTTGTGGATGTGGTGCCAATCAAGTGGGCTGCATTATCATGGGTGGCGTCAAGCCTCGAGTGTTGTTGGAGCTGTACTCACCCAGGCACGTGGGGAGTATTCCATCACTATTCTGACTTGTGCCTTGTAGATGATAGACAGGCTTGAGGGAGTCAGGAAGTGAGTTACTCACCGCAGTATTCCTAGCCTCAGGCCTGCTGCTGAAGTCACTGTTTATGTGGTGAGTCCAGTGGTTGAGTTTCTGGTCAATGGTAACCCCTAGGGTGTTGATAGTAGAGGATTCAGTGATGATAATGCTATTGAATGTCAAGGAGTGGTGGTTAGTTTGCCCCTTATTGGTGATGGTCACTTCCTGGCATTCGCACGGCCTGAGTGAATGTTATTCACCACTTGTCAGCCCAAGCCCAGATATTGTCCAGATCTTGTTGCATTTGAAGATGGACTGCTTTAGTATCTGAGGAGTCACGAATGCTGCTGAACACTTAAAATAATGGATTCATCATAACAGAAATAATTTAGGATTGCAGCTAATTTACTCTTGATTTCAATGACAATTTGTTGAGCAGAACTACCAGAAGCGTGAAAACTATTTTCTTGTGCTTTTGCATTACATCCATTCAGAAAAAGTAAACAATATTTTAATATTTTTCAAAAAATATAAACCTAAAACAAAAATGTGACATAAGAGATAATCTATGGGCACTGATGGTCAGGTGAAGTCTTGACAATTTTCAGTAACATTTTAAATTTATGATTGAACAGATTTATGATCCGAGATGTGTTGTTGTTTAATGATCAGGCCCAGAGAGCTGAAAGACCTACTCTCATTCTTGTTTATATGATCTTTCTCTGAGAAGGCACATATGATCTCTGAGGTCATTTGAAATAGGCCATTTGCTGAAGGACAAGCTTTAGACCACTACAATGAGTGTATCATTGCTGGACAGGTTCAAGATAGGCTCACGGCCTATACAACCAACCTTCACGTCTTGGGCATCAGTACTTACACACTCATAAAGAAACACAAAAAGTACTGTATATTAATGAGGAGTGATCTCTCTACAGCTAAATGGTGGACTAATCACTTTAATCACTACAAATGAGAAGGTCATTGCTTGCTCTGGGGATCTGCATTCACTGAATGAATAATTTGAAATTGTCTATTAAACAAATTCCACAATGGTTGCTGGATGAACAAAAAGTCCTGTTTTTGTTCAAAAGAATATATGGTTAGTGAATACAGAATAATCTGGGGAGGAAGGGCTTTGTCTAAGTACTTACAAGTTGCAGATATGGCAGCAGAAGGTGGCAGCAAAATTTGTTTTAGCTTCAGAGCTTGAAAGAAAAACAAGTTTGGAATATCCTCAGGCTGCACTTTTGGTGGGATATGCCTGCTGTCAGTAATTAATATGAATACTAGCTTGGTATGTCACTATTAATTAAAGCTCTGTTGATTCAGCAATCAAGATTCTAATATTGATAGAATTGGACCACAATAATAAATAGAAATGCAAGGCGCACATTTTAAAGTACTGACCTTGGGGTTTTGGTTTAACTCCTAGGTGTGATCAAGACATAAGTCCAGTACTTTCAGAAAGAGCATTATGGAAGTAAAACAGAGGAGAACCACCGTTTGCTTGTAGAGCTCAAGGAAATTACTCCTGATTATCTTAGCTCACAAAGAAGGTACTGTAACTATTATGTATATTTAATCTTTCTTTACTTTGTTTCTTCTGGTCCTGACTGCTGTTCGCAGCATATTCTTTCAGAGGGGTCACACCTGCTATACAATATAAAACTGAGCAGCCATAAATTGAGAAAGCACAATATTCATTTTTAAAGAGTACCTTCCTGGCTTGAGGATGGTGTTCTTACAACTTCCAATTAAAAATTGTAGTTGGCCAAATGGAGGTAAAAAAGACTTGGCAAATCACTTACGTTATAACCTTCCCATTAATTGACCACTGAAGGGCTTTTATTGCTGGCAAGTCAAGAAAGCTCCCAGTGAATTGGGGCGAGCAGTGAGAAGCTGATGAGTCTCTCCACGGCCAATTTGCCGAATTATTTCCCCTCTCGCTAGCTCTAGGGAGGGGAAATTCCACCCCTATCCTCTGAAAGAGGTACTTGTGTGCAGTCAATAGGTCCGTGAACAACTTGGAATCCAACTATTCTGGCAAATCCATATTCTTGCTGACCCTGCCTGGAGACAACCCACAATAATTGCTACTTTTTGTACATGTGACCTTCGTCACCAACTTGATGCAACATACTGAAGGTGCTGTCTATGTCATCCACTTCTGCCTGGCATTCTCCTGGATCAATTAATTCCAATTTCCAAAGAGACTAATCAAATCAGCACAGGCTGCACTCGAATTGGCCAGCAGTGAATCCTAAACCATTTTATATTTTTCAGGGCTTCAATAGTGCTAACACTATGACATCCAATTTCATAGCTGAAAACTTCAATAATAATGGTATAAATTGGTGATTCATGAAAGCGATCGTTCAAACACCTTTCACCCATTATATGAACCTGGTGCAGGCCTGAGATTACGATGGGAGCGTGGGACAGGAGACTGTTCAGAGACCCGTGAATAAGCAGTCAGTCAGAGACTGGCTAACAAAGGAAATGTCTGCTCCACAGCAATAATGTGCTGCGGGCAACATTGACAGGTTAAAGGTGGGGCAGACTTCCACTCCTGACAGGGAGGAAGTTTCATTTTTGATAGCCTTGCCACTCCAAGAGATCATATAGCACCAAATGTTTGGTGATGGATCCTACTGGGACTGCATTCCCATGAACCATAGCATGAGTTAAGTCAGGGTAATATTTGGCTGGGGATCACCGTTTTAGATTTAGAGGTAAGAGATAGGTATGAAAGAAGAGGGCTACTATCTCCTGCAGTGACCCCCAATGGATCTCACAGGCACCCTCCAAAAATAGTCCCACCATGAGTTCCCAAAAAAACTTAATAAAAACCAGCTGCTTATTCCCACATGGCTGCTCTGGCCAACCGTATTATGTGAGCAGGATAATGTTGGGATCAATTAAGCTTTTAACAAACTCAGTTGACCTTGATTTATTTACTTTCATCGGATGGTTCGGCTGCCTGTTTCAGCCTGTCTGTATTATGGGACTGAATGCATGGATGATTAGGAAACTGGTGGATGAGATACCTAATTCTTTGCCATAGAAATAGAAACATATATTCATAGAAGGAAGAGAAATAGAATAAGTACAAAATTTCAAGTGTTTAGGAAGCACAACACAGATACACAATCCTTTGTCCGAACTTCTGAAATCCGAAAAGCTCCGAAATCTTTTTCATGGAATATGGAGCATGCTTTTGGCGTGCGAACAGGTGATCCAACACCACACCCATTGAAACCATGTCACTCAGCTGTGGCTTGCCAGCACTGGCAGGCGTCAGTTGTGTCTCAGCACTCGTACTATTCACACGTGTGTCTATTTTTAGGTAACTTTTTTTTCAATTTCACATGTCATTTATCGAAAAACTGGCCTCAAGGATTTCGGATAAGAGATTGTGTACCTGTATCTGCAGGTGGCTTTTGCAACAAAGAAGTAAGATCAAGCAAAGCATAAGGATAGGCTAAATTTGGCAAGAAGGTTTTGGGTTACTAATCTCGAAGCTCAATAAATCATTCAAAAAGCAACTTGTAAAGAACCTGGTTTGAAGTTGTAAGAGCTGGACCATATGACTGGGGAAAACCAACATGCTAAATAGCTTTGAAATGTGAGTTTGTTGGAGAATGGATAGGTCTGCTCGATAGAAAAAATCAACACAAAAAAAGGAACAGTGCTGTGGAAAGTAAATGAATAAGCACATTTGTTGAACACAATTAAGCAAAAGCAGACAGACTGGATAGGTTACATTTTAAGAGGAAGTGGACTTGTAATAAAGAGAAGAATCCCAGTATAAAGGGAGAGGAAAACATGGAATATCATGTTGGATGGCTTGAAATTGAAGGAATTTATTTATTTATTGGCAAATGAAAATAATGGCACAGCATTTTGATAAATGGAAAAGATTACAATGGGCCAAGGAGCTACTTTCAGAGAAGAATGCCTGATGATGATTCTGATGATGATAAGATACAGATATGTTGCATATATGAGATGATTATTCTGAATAAGATTCACCCTAAGGGCAAACAAAACTGAAATGAGTGGTTCCTTCATTAACTGACAATTGTATGCTCCTAATTCATCTCAGTTATAAATTTGAAAATGATTACAGAATGTAGAATACAATTCATTTCCAATGCATTTTAAATAAGTTGCTAATTGCTTAAATAAATGCAGCTCTTGTGTGAAGTTACAATATTATGATATTTGCTGCATTTGAGATGTGTGGTAACTTTAGTCATTTGCTGCTGCATATTGATAAGACTTTCCAATTAACACATTTTATTTCAGTTGACAACAGTATTTACATTCACCAATTATGCATTATAAATATTATTTTACATTTGTAAAAATGTATACATCTACCATTTTTAATAGGTTTGACATAACATGAAACTTTTTTACAGAAATGTACAAGCAAAACAGTAGAATAATAAAGGCACTTAATCTATTTACAGTAGTTTTAAGATTAACACTGTTTACAATTGTGCTGAACATTACTAACTATATTAAAATTGAGAATAAACCCTTCTTGGCTGCAAAGTGAACGACTTGTCAAAACTGACAGGACATTTGCCTCAAATTCTGTTCCATGGGAATATAATATTTAAAAAAAATACATTTCCACTGGATTATGTGGAAAGTTCAGAAAACAATTCAGAAAAACAAAAAAAAAATTGAGAGCCAACGGCAGACTCTTAAAATCAAAATTTCCCACAGAAATTAGAGACTTGACAGCTGTAAAGTATATCCACAAAGTGAAGACTTCAGAAACACGGTTTACAACATTTCATTCAAAGGTATCTGAATCATTTCCAGTACAATTAAAACAATTAAATTTTCTTACACCTTGAGCACAAAGTATGATTAAATTCCAAAAATTGTATTGAAACCATTTGAATCCTATTGGAGATGCAGCTCACATTTTCTCAAATGACATGTCAGAAAGATAATTTTATAAAACTTTGAACTCCGTTCCTATGAACTGTCTTGCCAAGAACAGTTAAAGACATTTTAAGCTTGCAAAATAAACTGTCATGTGAGATATACAACAAATATCCAAATTACAGCATCTACATTTACAACATTGGTTTGCCAAATATTGTTTGCCCAAGTCAGTTTATTGACCTACCCCTCTCCTCAAAATATTACTGAGCTGTCATAACCTTAATTTCAATTCAAGTGGTGTGATGAAACACTTCACATGTTACTTAAAGAACACCCGAAGAGTTCAGAGGAATGGAACAAATACGATTTGTACTAAAGCAGCAAGAAATTATATCTGGGCATGTTTTACTTCTATTATTGGCCCCATTTTTAATTTGTTTTGCTAAATACATACATTGCTGTATTACAGTAAAATATCATGTGTTTTCTCATTGCAAAACATTAAATGTGCCAAAGCATTATACTACCTTTTAATTTACAGGTAATTTCTAAACCTGACTTCTAAACCTAGTGAATTCTAATCAAAACCAAATGACACACAAAACATATTCAAGTCAAACATATTTCAGTGGCCAATTCTTTTTAAATGGCTCAGTACAGCAGACTAAATAATATTACAGTGCTCTGATCAAAGAGAATTACAGAATACCTACAATTGCAAACATGAAATAATTTACACACAGTTCTGTCTAACAAAGCAACATTGCTGTCACCAAAAATTTCAGTTGCTCCTAAAATGTTTAAGGTCTCAGAGAGGATACTTATTGCCATGTCTCATGAATTGTGGCAAGCAAGTTTCACATATATGTTCCATTCTGTTATATTATGTTTAAAATCAATTCATTATATAAGAAACAGCAAAAGAAAGGTTTGTCCATCACAAGACATAATGTAAAATAATTCCCTGAAGCCTACAAGGCAAAAAAAAAGAGATTTTGGGTTGGATTTTACCCAGTGAGATGACAATTCACTTTTTGGAAGGAAAGTTTGTTGGAAGCCAGCTTGGTGTTAGTAAGCCATAAATTTTCAATATTAGTACAGTGGTCCCTCACTTGGAAGAATGGCCCTTTCACCATCCAGGAGCTGTCAGCCACTCCTGGCAGCACCAGAGATGTGTAGTGGGCATTGCCACAAGTATTGGAATGAACAGGAGGAAATTAATGGCTGCCCAAGAAGCTAAATCCTGGGATATTCCTACAGTGCAGTAACAGGTCATTTAGTCCATTGAGTCTGGACTGACTCTCCAAAGAGCATCCCATCCAGACCCAGCACACATCTTATCTCCATAACCTTGCACTTACTAAGGCTAACCCACCTAGCATACATATCTCTTCAGGGCAATTCAGTGTGACCACATTATTGGTGGAGAGAGCATCCTGGAATCAGGCAGCCAGATGAGGGTCAGGTTTTAGTAAACTCCAAATGAAGTGCATCCCCAATACCTTTCTCTCTTTGTTGACGTAGGCCTTTTAAATAGCATGCGCATTCTCACCAAATTTTCTTCAGTTGTATTATGGCATGGGTTCAGTATTATTCAAGTCAACAGGCTCGTTAATATAGATATTTATTTAAATATGGCAGATGGTAGTCGATTTTGGCACTTAGCTATCCAACATATTATGGAACTTAGGAGGAGACAGGAAGATTGGGCCATGTAAAATCCAGTCCATTATTTCTAAGAAAAAATGAATAAACTCTGCTACAACTGCATAAGCTATATCGATCCATGGGATACAGAGAAAAAAAATAAAAGTGTTGATTTTACTTATCCACAGCTTTTGAATGAAACCTTAAATTTTTCCCTCAAATGGGACAGGTAGTTACAAATTGTGTCTTTATTCTGCATCTATCACATACTGCTCAAAGAAACTGCTCAGATAAATAAATACTGCAACATTGATAATGTTAACATTGATAATTTCCCATAGGGATTAAAGGGAGAGTCAAGAGCTGAGTTGTTTCCTTAGAACCACTGGAGGTAGGAAAAGTCAGAATTCCTGTGAGTTGTGATCTTTGAAAAAGCCAAAATTGAACAAGCACCTTTAAGAGCATTCAGCAGCAAGGGTATGCCAACACTCCATCATAGAATTATTGGTTTTGGACAAAATTTGAATCTATTAGATGAAGTCATAAGGACCAGAGCCTGAGTTTGACTAGTAAATAATTAACATCAGCCTCCAAAGTTCTCAAAAATATGCAATCTGAACTGCTGCTTGCAAGCTTTGCTCAGTTTGGTTAGTGTGGCCATATGTACTTGTGTGGAAAGAATAAGTGAATAAAGACAGAACTGAAGATGATGAGAAAAGTGTAATAGTTGCTACACTTGCAATCATTGCAGGACTATTCAATTTATCCTGATCAATGGAGTCCCCACAAATCCAAAGGTTTGAAGGCTGGAGATTCATGTCAGTGCTATATCAATGTATCTGGAAAGCACGGTCAAACTCATAGGAACCAGACATGAAATCTCTATTGGCATCCTCTTGAGGTAAACTTTCATGGAAATAATTTGAATACTGATAATGCTCTTAATGGGGATGAAAGCTTGTTACTAAGTGCACTGGTATGCTTAAGTTCAATCCAGGAAACTCAATTCCACTGGCATCACACAACCTGCCAAAGGCATTGGTAATTGAAGACATTCAATGTGTTCGGGCGCATTGATTTCTCGTCTAACATTCACATGTATCTAACAAATAGCAGCACCAAGCACAGTGAAAACTATGTTTACTTCTTATGGAGATAGATATTACAGTGGATGGGGTTTTTCCTTATCTATCCCACTCAATTAATGTGATGCCAGCAACAGATGGTTGATTACAGATGTGTTCCAAGACAAAATTAAGAACTCAAAGAAACGTCGAATCTCCTGTTTCCTGGATGCTGCCTGACCTGCTGTGCTGTTCCAGCAATAAAGTTTCAACTTTTTCCTTGTCTATCCCACTCAATTAATGTAATGCCAGTAACAGATGGTTGATTACAGATGTGTTCCAAGACAAAATTAAGAACTCAAATTTTGCACATTTCAGGTTTCAGAGAAAGTGACAGATAGGCGTTACTTCATGATTTGTGCAATTTTATGAATTATTTCATTGAACCATAATGTTCTGTTTGATTATTCATTATTTGGATTAAAAAGACTATTCTGATGACCTGCTTTTCCAGTATACATATATATCATGAGTAGACTAGTCTTTAGACTCAATACTAATGCCTGTAAGGGATCACAGTGATGAGCTGCAATATTTAATTAACACCAGCACAAGATGACATACCATGCAAACTTTAAATTATTGTGTTCCTCTGAAAATTTTCACCACTTCATTGTAATATTACTGTCAAAATTGGTGAAGTCAAAGACAAGGTTTTTCAGGATATTTGACGAAGAATAGACTGTTTGCCCAAAGGACATGTACATCCAAAGCTCAATATAGTATATTAATTACTCTTTGACAGAAATTTTCCACCATCTAGCCCAACAATATAAATGAAGATAAAAGAGAATTGTAGAGTAAGATCAAGGATGGAAATATGGGGATTGATAATAGCTTACAATGAGATGTAAACTGCAGATAATAATGTGAGAACGAAAAAATTCCACTCAAACATACATGCTTTTGCCTGACTTACCAAGCTAGAGTGCAGCTCAATTTTGTTTTGTTACATGGACATCACAGTTAGTGCTGTTGAGAATTACATTTGGAATAAGATACTTGTGAATTATTGCTTGCAGTACATCAGGTCACAATGGCAAAATATGCTTTTCTTCCTCTACTCAGAAAACCTTGAAAGCATGACTTTCATTTCATTCCAATCCACCATTATTCTTCTTTAAATATAACTTGGTGAATTAAATACAGTTAGATGCTGTCAGACAATTCCTGATTAATGTCTTTAATGTCCAACGTATGCCCATTTGTTAAACCTTTTGAGCTCCATGTTTTTACCGTGCAGTCACTGAAAGAAATAAGTTGAATACACGTTAAGAAAATACATTTTGATAAATAACTATCATAAATCCTATCTCTAGTTCTGCAATGAAGTATTATTGCATTATCAAAAAATGTTGTTAGAAAAAAATAATTTCAATTTTCCACCTTGTGGCATTATAAACATGAAGAAAACAGGCTTGAAAGTCATAGAATCATAAAATGATTACAGTGCCAAAGGAGGTAATTAGACTTGTCATGTCTGTTCTGGCTCCTGCACTATTAACTCAGCCAGGTCCAATCCTTTGCTTCTTCTGTGTAGAGCTGCATTTTTTCCCTTCACATGTTTATCCTATTCTCTTTTGAATCCCACTCTCTTAGGCATCATCTTAAATTGGTGTTCAATAGTTCTTGGTCTTCTGCAAATGAGAATAGACTCTGATGCCTCAAGATTTCGAACTCCCCTATCCAATAACCTCACTATCTTCTCTTGTCTGAGACCATCAACACTAGTTTCTCCTATTTATGTAATTTAAGTGCCTTGCTGTGGCACTATTCTTGTAATTTTTTTTCTCCGAATCCTATCTAAAATCTTCACCATCTTAAGTGTAGTGCCCAGAATTTGAATCCAATTCTTCAGTTTGGGGCAAAAACAGCATTTTATAAACATCCGTAATAACCTCCTTGCTTTTGTACTCTTTGTCTCTTATGATGAAGTGCAGAGCTGCATCTGAATTTTTGTCTCCTTTCTCAAATTACCTTGTGACCTTCAATAAGTTATGCACTCGTATCCCCCAAGGGCTGGATTTAATTGTGGTTTTCCTTTAGCCCAGAATAAATGATAAGTATGAGCATGCTGACATGAATTTAACTGTTTTGAGGCAAGACTTCTGTTCCTGTCCAATCAGACATCCTGCTTTATAGAGTTGCCTGATGCCTACTGGAGGACAGCAATACCAACCAGGAATGGTGGTCACTGCCAATACTATACTGAGGACATACAGGATGCATTCAGCATTGGACCTTGTGCAACAGCTAACTCCTGGATCTTTGCCAGGCAGGAAAGGATGAGGCAGGAGGGGTAGAAGAGGAAAAGGGAAAAACTGCAATAGGGTGTCTCATATTGGCACAAGGGATTTGAAAAGTGGAAACTATTACCCAACCCCCTTTGACCAACCAAAGCCTGTAAGAGCAAACCTGTTGGCCTACATATTGGGCACAGGACTCTCTCACTGTCCATTAATTGGAATTGGGGCAGGATGCAGCCCTTAAGCAGGTATTAACAGCCCCAGTTTGGAGCCTCAATTCTGCTCTTACAACTGAAGTAGGGACAGACTGTTGGCTGGTGGGCAGAATGCCCTTATTTTGTGCCACCTGCCAACTTTCCAGTCATAGGTCACTTTGCACCAGTACTGACTTTGGATTTAATGAATATTCCATCTCTTCACCCCTCCTACTTCACATTTCTTAGTATTGAATTTAATCTACGAGATAATTGCCCAATCCACTCACCTGTCTCGATCGTGTCATATTGAACTATCCTAATCATATTTCACAATATTTCAAAGGTTCTATCATCTGCAAATTTGAAAATTCATCTTGTACACCCAAGCCATGGTGGTCCTAATCCAGACCCTGGAGAATTTCACTGAATACTTTATTTCAGTTTAAGAACAATTGTTCACAATTCACTCTCTTTCCTGTCACTCAGCTATCTTTGTATCCATGCTGTCACTGGGCTTCAACTTTAATTGCAAGCCGGTAATATGGGACACAATCAAACCCATTTTTGAAAGTCCCTGTTGACCACCAACAATTGCAATCCCCTCATAAATTCTCTTGATAACATAAAAAAAGCTCAATCAAGTTAGTTACATATGAACTGCCTTTCACAATTTTCAATCTATATGATGTATTGACTGTTAATTTTGTCCAAAAGCTCACCACCATTAAAGATCCAACTTATTGACCTATAGTTGCTGGGTTTATTTCTATTCCTTTGTTTGCATTTATCCAGTCTTCCAGGAGATGAGAAGATTATTGTCAGTGTTCCACAATTTCTATCTTTATTTTGCTCAGCATCCTTTAAGTATTCCCTTCTAGGGCCTAATGAATTATCGACCTAAGTACAGGTAGCCTTTTGAATAGCCCTTTTATCAGTTTTTAGCCCATCCAGTATCTTTGATCTCTCTTCTCACTATCATCTTCTTCCTTGGCAATGACAAATGTAAAGTACTAATTTGGTAATTCAGCCACGCTGTGCACCTATGTGTGGATCCTCTTTTTCATTCCTAACTGACCACACACCTCACTATAATTTTATCATTCATAAGCCTACAAATATTTTTGATTCCTTTTTATATTGGTTGCAATTCTCTTCTCACTCTTTCATTTTCTTTTTTACTATCCTTTTGTGTTCTCTACATTCAACCTGAATTATCCATCCGATGTCTATCATATACATCCTTTCCTTCTTCCTCTCACTGGCTTTCAGTATCCCAAGAGTTTCTGCCCTGGATTCTTCATGTTTCTCCTCTGCAGGAAAAGACTTGAACTATGTCTGAATCATCTGCTTTATATAAGCAACTCAGTGTTTGTTATCAGCTTTGACCAAACTTTGATTCCAAGTTACCTGCAACTAATCAGTCCTCAGTGCGCCAAAACTGACTTTCCTCCCATTAGTTAGCCTTACTCCGGATCGCACGCTGTCCTTTCCCATAGCTAAGACATTTTCTGGCTGTCCTAATATAGACCATCAATGAGACATTTTCAAGTCAGATAGCATAGCTTTCAAGGCAATACACTTTTTTATGATTCTCTCAGCACAGTTCTGGATGGTATCAAGAGGTTGTAGTGACGGAATGTCAAATCATTTCATTCACAAACAACTTTTAGTGAGACACTATTAGACTGTTTCAAACTTACCACAAACAATTCATATCACTTTGGTGCTTGTCAGTTTCTAGTCAGAAATATATTTTATCCTCCCTTTTTATATCTCCCAAGAAAACCTGTGATTAGGTTTATTTGACTGAATTTAATTACATGCTTACAGCAAATTCTCATCTGTCATAACAGTTGCCTATTGAAAGGTTGTCCTCCTCTCCATGGCTGTGAAACTTTCCTAACAATCATTTATATCACTTTCTGATGGTAGAACCATCACTGACAAGCTAGGTTTGCTCAACAGAAAGCAGAACTTAAAACAAATATCTCATCTCTTTACTGTGGTCTCATCAGCTACATTTTTTTTCAAAATTATGTGCAGGTTAAAACCATATCTCTCAAAGGTCACTGGCAGAATCAACTGAAAAGCCGCAGATGCTTGAATTACTTCAAAGTAAGAAGTTTATTTACGATATTGTTATGATTCCTTAAGGAAACATTTTTTCTTAGTTACTACCATATATGTATCTTCCTAGCTAAATCAGAACATGGTTTTTTGGAATTTAAAGGTGAGACGTGTGCCATATGAACCCCCCAGAGTTCATTTAAACTTGAACTTTGCGCTACCTTCTAATTTCATAACAGACTAAATGTACGTTGTTGTTTCAGGTAACACATGCCTTCACAAATTCTGTTCAATGATTCAAAGCTCCAAGATTTGTGCAAATTCAAGTAGGAAATAATTCAAGAAGACGCATTGATTAAAAAAAGATAAAACATACAGGGAATGAAATGAACGTATTTAAAATAAATGTGCTAGATGTTAATATTATTCCCACACCTCAAATGATTAAAATAAAACATGAAAAGAAAATTGTAGAAGGAGGAAAACTACATCCTACCTAAAATTTCAACTTTCCTATTTGAAGGTGACATGCATATATATGACTCAAACTTCATTTCAAGTACTTTCACAAATTACTTATGTTACTGTAAAATGATTTGAAATTGGACAGATCTGCCAGCATGGCATGAAAATTCAAAGAGAGATTTTGCCTTGCATCTGTGATTGGCAGAAGGGCTGGTATAATTTACCCCTGTGTTTGAGTCCACTTGAGTGGGAGCTCAGTATTCTAGCAGCAGAACTCGACAAACATGATATAATTTATTTTGTAAAATGATGGTTAGCACTTCTTATCATAAAAGGGTAAAAACACTTTGAAAAGATTGTAAATATTTAAACTTGACAAAAGAAACTGCTCCAGAATAACCAATTTCTTTACTATTGGGTTAGGGGAATTAAAAATGCATTGAATCATCTTCTGGACTTAATGTTCACAACAGTGAAACTTATGGCTTTCACTTTTATTCAGAAAGGCTTAAAAGACAAATCATCATACCAATGAGCAGCAAAGAAGAATCAAGTATGGAGCAGAGCAGAAATCAGGAGATTAAGGTATACTACTGGCACGACTCTTAATGGCAAGGACACGTCGAGGTAAACAAGGAGTGAGGCCTGCAACATAATTCCATAGCTTCACCCGGCAATCGCTGTAGCAGGAAGGAAAGAGAAAAGAGAGATAAAGGAATATAATACAAGTTGGAAGATGTGAGAGGGAAGACAGACCCCAGAATCTATTGACGCCCACCAAAGGACCTGCAAATAAAGATTTCTCCTTCTTATCATCTAGTTTTTGATTGAAATCAAATTTTCACAAGGGGAAGTAGTGCTATGTCATGAAATTAGACTGGCCTTTCCTAGGCACTTAGCAATAGTACCAAACATTTGCTTAGCTTAGGTGGAGACACAATTAAATAAATATGAAGTTTATTTTCAACAACCAAATTAAATGATGTCATGAAGCTAGTATTATAATTTAAGACTTGTAAAATAATTTGATCACAATATTAATACCATTTTAATTAAAGCATCCATCTTCAGAGAAGAATGAGACACTAAGTTTCTGGATTAGAAAGAAATAATATCCCCTGGTGATTTATTTGCTGGCAGCGGTTTGATCCTGTTAGAAATTCTGTCTTATACTGAATATTTTAATTCCCAGCATCTAAGCTACTCTCCAAGCACACTGTTGACACGTTCTTCCCTTTAGCTTCACAGTATATAAGGTCTCGTGATTTTTTTTTCAAAATAGTAAATGTATTTTCTAAAAAACTAATCTGAATGGTCCATTTACTTTTAAGCTTTATTTAAAGCCACTATATGTTTTCATACCTGCACTTCTATGCTGAATACTAAAAAATACAATTACAGTTTTTCAGTGCAGTACAATATATTAAATGCATCAATTGGGACACTTTTAAAACACATATATTGTTAATATTCTTCTCTTTTCTGTCAATGGGGTTCTTTGTAGTCTAATGCCTCAACATTTAAATGAAAATCAAAAGGAGCAAGTATTCTTTATCCAAGAAATTTCAGGAATCCTGAAACAGTCCATCTTGTATCACTTACCAAAGAAAGATTCAAGGTTATCAATGCTATACAGAGTACTCCAGAATGTGATCTCACCAATTCCCTGTACATCTACACAAGACTCTTACTGTGTTTATTTTTCAGACTAGCTTTTTTCCCAATACTCTAATTTTTCCTTACTTTTATCATTATTTGTGTTTTTTTAATATTTTAATCAGCAATCTAAACTGCCAGCCATCTTTGTACAATTGTGAGCTTTTTCTTCATGTTTCATACTATTTTTTACATTTCTGGTTAACCTTGGGCTGAGCTTCTTTCCTGTACAAAATTAAAAATCACACAACACCAGGATGTAGCCCAACAGGCTTATTTGGAAGCACTAGCTTTCAGTGCGCTGCTGTTTCATCAGGTGGTTATATCTGATGAATGAGCAGCGTTCTGAAAGCTAGTGCTTCCAAATAAACCTGTTGGACTACAACCTAGTGTTGTGTCATTTTTAACTTTGTACACCTCAGTCCAACACCAGCGTCTCCAAATCATTATTTCTTTCCTGTTGTATTTTACTTTCCATTTGGAATTTATCCCATGTAGTCTAAAAAAAATCATTAAACGTCTGCCACTGTATCTCTTTGATCCTATACCTTAAAACAACATTTTAACAAGCTGAAGTGCACCAATCATCAGAACCAAGGTTCTTTTGCCTCTGAAAATCTGCAGCAGAATTTTCTCCCTCTTTGAACAACAATGACCTTTCTTGACAGAGTCACTGAATTGACTCTCATAAACCAGCATGATTGTTCACGACATACCTCGAAGCAGTGAAAATCCTGCTGGAGTTTGTGCAGATGGCATTAATGGGACTGTCATGGCCTCTGATCTCTCCCAGTGGTGTAAAGTTGTCTATGTTCCAAACTTTAAGCATTCCTCCTCGGCAACCACTTAGCAACAAATCACGACCAGGTACAAATGCCAGAGCACATACCCAATCCTTGTGAGCATTAGGTATTTGCTAATTGAAATCAAAATACATATATTAAAGACTAGCATGAAAACATAACAAAACATAGAGCACAGAAATTAACACATTGCTCCAGAAATTCTGATAATAACAATGCAAATAAATCTTTAAATAGATACATCATTCTTGAATTGCCACTTGTTAAGATTAAACTATAATTGAAAATATAGAATCTCTACAGTACGAACAAAGGTCATTTGGCCCATTGAGTCTGCATAACCCTCAGAAACGCATCCGACAGACCCTCACAAACACCCCTACACACTAATCCCATAACCCACATTTACCATGGCCAACCCACCTGGCCTCCATATCCCTGGACATTATGTGGGAATTTAGCATGGCTAATCCACCTAACATGCAAATCTTTGGACTGTGGGAGGAAACTGGAGCACCCGAAGGAAACCCACGCAGACATGGGAAGAATGTGCAAACTCCATACAGACAGTCGTACAAGACTAGAATCGAAACTGGGTCGATTGCTAACCACTGAGCCACCGTGCCACCCCTGTATCACATGGAGTGAATCAAATTGGTTGAAGATTAGCAGCAGTGATGCTGGGGACCACTGCAGGAGGCCAAGATGGATCATCCACTCGACACTTCTGGCCAAAGACAGTTGTGAATACTTTGGCCTTATCCTTTGTACTGATGTGCTGGGCTCAATATTGGGTTCAATAGCGAAAGAACCTGATTCTGTCCTTCTCTGTTTTTTACCCACTCTCACAGCCAGTCCTTTTTGACATGGGTTGCTTTTCACACAACCAACCCATTTTCACCCACTCACAGGCCTATTATCACATCCCGATTAGTTTTCTGCATGGACTATCCATTCTCTGCTACCTTCAACTCTTATTATCACTTATTCAGCTTCACTTCTGTCCTGGCCTGCAATCTATAATACCCTTGTTTATTTGCCCCTATCATATCTCTCTCTTTCTCTCCCTGAAGTGTATCTCCACCTATGCACTCATCTATCTCACTTCCAACCGCAACCACAGGTCTCCAACATTAATACCAGTGTTTCCCAGCTGCTAACAGTTCTGATGAAGAGCCACCAGACTTGAAATGCTAACACAGATATACAGGACATGCTGAGATTTGTCAGCAATTTCTGTTTCAGTTTGAAAAGGATCATTGATCCTGGGAATGAGATGACTAACATGGAGAGGTGGCATTGGGCAATTGTTTAAAAACACAGAAGACTTCACCGTTCTGGAGGACACACTACCTAGGACTTGAAAAACAGAACAAAGGACAGGTATAATTAGCTTTACAATGTGCAAAGTTAGAGAATTGTACAGAAGAGTGTAAAATTATAATTACCATATACATCTTATAACTCGGAGATGATCAGGACATTAATGTAACCAATATGATTGAAAAATATACAAATATGCGACTCAAATTATTACTGGGAAACTAGTCTCTTGGGATGTGAGAATAAACTATTGCCTTGTTTGGACCCACAATCGTTTCCATCTCCAGTGTAATTTTAACAAGATTACACAATGCAACTCTGAGTTAAAGCTCAGTAAAAGCTTTAATGATGGGGTCATGCTTTGTAGCAAGTCTGCCTAACAGATGGGGAAATGATGGCATAATGGAAATGCACTGAACTAGTAACCCAAAGTTGGAAGAGCAACACCTCATCTTCTGCTTGAGGACATGACAGCCTTTAGGACTCAATATTGAACTTAATAATTTTAGAGCATAAACATCTCCTTCCATGTCCATTACTCACATCTACACCTCAGGTCCTATCATGACATGGGTGCTTTCAGTGCAGCCAACCCAATTTTACTCACTCATAGCACCCATTTTCCCTCATCAGCTTCTTTTCTTCCCTGGCTTACTAGCTCTATCCCTTTGTCCACTTAACATTTTCCCTGTTTTCTCTGGCTCCCTTTCACCTATCCACTCACATCTTCCACCAAGATCCCCTTCCCCCCACCCCCAACTACCCAACCTCCCCTCCCCATCAGCATAAATACCACCTCTTCCTAGCTATCAGTTCTGAAGGGTCACCGGACTCGAAACATTAACTCTGTTTTTCTTCACAGAAATATTAACTCAATTTCTCTGTCCCATCTTTGTGTTTTAGATCCTCTCAATCCAATTCTTTGTTAGATAGCAGTAATCCAGAGGCCCAGCCTAATGCTCTGGGACACTGGTTCATATACCATTACTACAGCTGCTGGAATTTTAGTTAATAAAATCTGAAATTGAAAGCTATCCTCAAAGATAGTGACCATGAAACTGATTGTTTTGAAAACCTTATCTGGCTTACTAATGTCCACTAATAAAGCAAATCTCATCTGATTTATATTTAATTCATTAACAGGATAAGAGCATTGCTGGCTAGGCCAGCATTTATTGTTCATCATTAATCGGTCAGGGGGCAGTTAAGAGTCAACCATATTGCTGTGGGTCTGGAGTCACGTGTAGGTCAGACCAGGTAAAGATGTCAGCTTCCTTCCCTAAAGGACATTAGAGAACCATTTAGGTTTTTCCTGACAATTGACAATGGATTCATGGTCATCATTAGACTACTACCTCCAGATATTTTATTGAATTCTACTGTGGCTTTGAACCCGGTCCCCCACAGCATTACCCGGGTCTCTGACTAAACAGTCCAGTGATAATACCATTAGACCATTGCCTCCCCTGTAAATGATTCCAGTGTCACAGCAATCTGGTTGACCTTAAACTTGACCTCTGAAGTGGCTCACCCACCCACTCAGGGATATTAGTGATAAGCAACAAACACTGAGTTAACTGCCAACACCCACACACCATAAATAACTCATTTTTTAACATATGTGATCCAATAATAACTTTCAAAATCTTTGCTCATACTTGGATGTGCATATTAAATTAATATGTATGTTATAAAATGGGCACAGGACTCAACTTTATTAAATAGGTATTGGCTGAGAGTTCATAACTGAATTATCACGCTGGAACATTTTATTAAATTACAGATTCCGTTAATGACAAGAATCAAGAGGAGTGTGTCAAAAAGCTGCTCTGAATAAATTAAGTACAATTTGGAGAATTGTGCACAGTTTTGGGCTCCATATCTCAGGAAGAATGTACTGACCCTGGACCGGTGTTCAGAAGAGGTTCATGAGAATGGTCGTAGGAGAGAAAAGTCTAACATGTGAGGAACATTTGAGAATTCATACTTGATGGAGTTTAGAAGGATGAGGGGGGTTCTAATTGAAACATACAGAATACTGAATGGCCTAGACAGAGTAGATGTTGGGAAGATGTTTCCACTGGTTGAAAAGACTAGGACCCGAGGGCAGTCTTAGTTAAAGGGAAGACCTTTTAGAATGGAGATAAGGAGAAACCTCTTCAGTCAGAGAGTGGTGAATCTATGGAATTCATTGCCACAGAAGGCTGTGGAAGCCAGATTATTGAGTATATTTAAGACTGAGTTGGATAGGTTATTGAGTATTAATGGGATCAAAGTTTATGGAGAGAAAGTGGGTGAATGGGGTTGAGAAACATATGTGCCATGATTGAATTGTGGAGCAGAGTCAATGAGCTGAATGGCCCAATTGCTGCTCCTATATCTTATGGTCTTATGGATAATCATTTAACACTGAAGGGATATTTCTCCTTGATATGTTGGAGAAGAAAAATTACATATATTCTATTGATTACAGAAGAAACTTAAACTAATAAAAATAAAATTAATTATAAAACAAGTTGCAGTCTTTTGCTCTCAATGCAGAAATTGAAGATGAATTTTTGTACCTGTATTTGTTCTTGCCGTTCCAGGTCCCATTTTTTAATTCCGTTGTCTCTGGATCCACTAAATAGAATATCCGCATGAATTGCCAAAGATTCAATTCCATCATAATGGGGAGGTTCAAAATTATGAGTGGGTCCGACATTTCCAAGAGTACTTTCAGCTATTTCAAACTTCTAGACAGTAAATACGTAGTTGTTAATATTTAATCAATTAATGTAAATTCAAACATTTTCAGAAGGCAATTTAATAAAAAATGTAGTTTAAACTCTGAAGGAACTTAATTTTCAGAATAGTAATTTTCTGAAGTAATCAATAATAATGCAATTTATGAACTGAAGCTAGATTATCACAAACAGTTTGAAAAATTGTGCTTCAATGGGTAAATAATCTGTCCTAAGTTAAAGTTTTGCACTAAAGTTAAAGTCACTATCAAATGTAATAAATAATTTCATTTCAATTGGAGTTGCTCTTTGTCAGAGTTAGAAGTACAGGCCCCTTTCATGCTCAACCAGGTCAGCTCCAGAGCTGAATGACAGCAGTTGATGTTGATGAGACTATTTATCTTCCAGATTATAGTTCTGCCCACAGTCGTCTTGTAACTTTTTGTTTAATTCAAACAGGTGATTTGGCGCTGCGTCACAAAAAAAAGATCTCAGAGCTGAGTTCTTGAGGTTTGTTTGTCAATGGTAATGTCCCTGCCTCTGAGTCAGATTGCTAAGGTTTAAGTCCTATATGCTCCAGATGCACATACATTGTAAATTGCTTTGTTTTTAGCCTGTTAACTGAGTGACTTGTGTTTTTTTTAAATCCAAAAAAAGCTGAATTCTTGATTGGATGTTCATGTGATGTGTTTATAAAACTGAAAAAAATACTAAGTTCTGGGATCTTGTGCATACAATGTACAGTCATAGAGATCTGCAGCATAGACAAAGGCACTTTTGCCTTTCATGTCTATTCCGGTCATGAAAAATCAGTTAAATATTCTAATCCCATTTTCCAGCACTTGGCCCATAGCATTGTATGCTTTGGTATTGCAAGTGCACATTTACATACTTCAACGGTTATGAAGGTTTCTACCTCTTCCACCCTTACAGGTAAAAACAATGACTGCAGATGCTGGAAACCAGATTCTGGATCAGTGGTGCTGGAAGAGCACAGCAATTCAGGCAGCATCCGACGAGCAGCAAAATCGACGTTTCGGGCAAAACCCCTTCATCAGGAATAAAGGCAGAGAACCTAAAGCATAGCGAGATAAGCTAGAGGATGGTGGGGGTGGGAAGAAAGTAGCATAGAGTACAATAGGTGAGTGGGGGAGGAGATGAAGGTGATAGGTCAGGGAGGAGAGGGTGGAGTGGATAGGTGGAAAAGGAGCTAGGCAGGTCGGACAAGTCCGGACAAGTCA
>NC_057735.1:23000567-23003338 GCF_004010195.1 Chiloscyllium plagiosum
GGGTCGTGGACCTGACCAGGTAGTCACGGAGGGAACGGTCTTTGCGGAAGGCTGAGAGGGGTGGGGAGGGAAATATATCCCTGGTGGTGGGGTCTGTTTGGAGGTGGTGGAAATGTCGGCGGATGATTTGGTTTATGCGAAGGTTGGTAGGGTGGAAGGTGAGCACTAGGGGCGTTCTGTCCTTGTTGCGGTTGGAGGGGTTGGGTCTGGGGGCGGAGGTGCGGGATGTGGATGAGATGCGTTGGAGGGCATCTTTAACCACGTGGGATGGGAAATTGCGGTCTCTAAAGAAGGAGGCCATCTGGTGTGTTCTATGGTGGAACCGCTCCTCCTGGGAGCAGATACGGCGGAGGCGGAGGATTTGGGAATACGGGATGGCATTTTTGCAAGAGATAGGGTATGAAGTGGTGTAATCCAGGTAGCTGTGGGAGTTGGTGGGTTTGTAGAAGATGTCAGTGTCAAGTCGGTCGTCACTGATGGAGATGGAGAGGTCCAGGAAGGGGAGCCAGGTGTCGGAGATGGTCCAGGTAAATTTAAGGTCAGGGTGGAATGTGTTGGTGGAGTTGATGAATTGCTCAACCTCCTCGCGGGAGCACGAGGTGGCGCCAATGCAGTCATCAATGTAGCGGAGGAAGAGGTGGGGAGTGGTGCCGGTGTAATTACGGAAGATCAACTGTTCTACGTAGCTAACAAAGAGACAGGCATAGCTGGGGCCCATACGTGTGCCCATGGCTACCCCTTTGGTCTGGAGGAAGTGGGAGGATTCAAAGGAGAAATTGTTAAGGGTGAGGACCAGTTCGGCCAAAAGTAGTCAGTTCCAGATTTCCACCACCCTCTGGGTAAAATTGCTTTGCCCCACATTTCCTCTAAACCATCTGCCTTTACCTTACCTTAAATCTGTGCCCCATTGTCATTGAGCCCTCCACCAAGGGGAAATGAGCCTTCCTGTCTATTTTATCCAAGCCAATTTTATACATCTCCGTCATGTCCCTTCTCAGTCGCCTTTGCTCTAAGCAAAGTAATTTTCCTATGTTTGGGCTGGGAAGCCTGGGTTCAGAACCCATGTTCTCCAGAGATGTCTCATAAAATATCTGAACAGGTTGATTAAAAGTGTCTATATGTCAATCTTAGAGCCCTATCTCATTCTGAATTTTCAAAACCAAAAGAAAGAGTTGAGCTCCAGGGTCTTGTAGCGCAGTGGTAGTGCTTCTACCTTTAGGCTAGAAGGCACAAATTAAAGTCCCACCTGATCCAGAGGTGCGTCATAGCACACCTGAGCAGGTTAATTATATAGAAAATAAAACTAAGTTTGCATATCCAGGTTCAAGTTCCATTTGTCCCAGAGATGTGTCATAGCATTCCGGACAGGTTGATTCAAGTAACTAAGACCCAAGTTCTTTAGAACTGCTCCTGGGCCTGGCTAAAGTAGCCATCAACAGGTCCAGGTCCAGATAGTGGGCAGTGGAGGGCAGTGAATCTCAAATGCCTGCCTCTCTCCCATGACTATGCTTGTGCCTGGGTGATGCATGGCATGTCTGCCAATACATCTTGAACCTTGAAGGCATAGTGGAAGCTGGAATGCATTATCTTTGCCTCTAACCGTATTTTGATTTTGGTCCCTCCCTTCTTCTCTTACCCTGCCTCCTTGATTTTTCTTTGTCACTTTGAGTCTGGGTGTAGTGTTTGTAATTAGGTGATTGGGTATTTTGTTTAAGTGGTGGTCCATTATTTGAAAACAAATGGCCAAGTTCTTCCCCATTGGGGTGTTGGTTTCTGGACAGAAAAAGTGTCCAGAATGGAAAGATGAAAACCAAGAGATAAAACCTTTGTAAATTTTAAAGTTTTTGCTGCCAAATTCGCGATATGAATGCTGGTGCCCAAAGCACTCTGTGAGTTTTTTTTTAACCTGATGAATAATCCATAGTATATTTGATTGTATAATAGTGCTAAACTTTACTTAAAATACTGCTTGTTTTTAATTAAATCAGTGGTTTCACGTTGCAAAAAGACATACATTTAAAGGTTGTTTCGTTACTGAAGGGTTGCTACCAGAACTGGATGAGATGATGGTTTATAATACTGGGTATGGATCACAAAGAACATTACCTTCACATAGTGATCTTTGGATCCAGTGATGACCAAGTCATGTCTTGTTGCCATTCTCTCCACTGTGAGGCACATTACTGGACCAATGTGGCCTGTGAGTTTCCCAACAGGTTGGATTCTAAATGAAGAAAAAGGCAAACATTAATATTGGAGCTGACCAAAATTAGATCAGCATTCAGCCAACCAACATGTTGCATAATCAAAGAATCATTCTTCTGAAAAAATACACGCCTGACAATCGGCAATGGCTTCACAATCATTATTATTATTGGATTCAAATTCTACAGGCTGCCAAGGTGGGATTCAAACCTGGGTCCCCAGAATGTTGCCTAGGTCTCTGGATTAATAATCTAGCAATAATACCACTAGACTATCGCCTACCTCGAAGACGTATAACTAGTGAATTATCACGCAAGACAAAATTCTAAATCAAAAAGTAAAATAACTTTTTCTCAAGGTTTATTGTCCTCTAAAACTATTAAGTCTTAAAAGTTCATTCCCAGGTTATGAATGCACTAACAAGAGTGATATTTATTGAGCATCCCTCTTTGTCCTTTAAGGTGGGCGTACTGCATTGGACTGCCAGTTCAAGTATTCTGAATGAGTGACAATGAAGCAATGGCATCCATTTCAGGATGGCGTGTGACTTGGACATGAACTTGGGG
>NC_057735.1:23003806-23005096 GCF_004010195.1 Chiloscyllium plagiosum
TGGATTGGCACCTGCAAGCCACTAACCTCCTGGAAAGTGGTGTATTTGAGCAGGAAACAAGGGACTAAGTCGACATCCAAGCTGCATTGAAAACAAAGTGCTCTTGGTCTCTCCCAACAAACTGCAGAGTCAAAATAATTTCTAATTTTCACATGAATGACCTTGTGAAGTAAACAGCCTTGTCAAACCACCAACTTCATGTTAATTTTCTTTCTTGAACTTACTCTTTTACCCCACCCAAAAAATCAATTAAAGTTGATAACTTACAGAAAAATAATGAGGACTGTTATAATTCTGACTATATTAATCCATTAAAATATTACTTATAAATCTTCAAATATGCTCTTTGCTTCATTGTGTATATCGTCTTCCATGAATCTATTACTTGAGTCGTGTTTTTTGAGCACAGGGTTCCTGTGGGATTACAGTTGAAATACTAGTTCTTGATTAATTAATTCAATTGGACTTCCTTAATACTTGAAGTCGATCCATTTATATTTGCCTGTACACTTTCTGTCACTGGCATAACTTCTAATATAATGAATAAAATCAAACATAATTTTCTGAATATGGTTTGATTAGAACTTTGTAAACCTTGAACTTAACCTTGTTAAAACTGCCTTAGCATCTCTATGTAGCTATTCTGTTAGCATTGCTAATTCCTCTGGGGAGTGGTGGCACACTGGTACTGTCACTAGACTAGTGATCCAAAACCCTAGGCTAATGTTCTGAGGACATGGGTTTGAATCCAATCACAGCAGATAGTGAAATTTGACAATTCTATCCAGTAACCTCAACATCAGAAAGAGGTTCCAAAAATGGTTTATATGTGCACCAGATGGGGTATGGCTATGAGACAGTGCCACTCCTCTCCTCTGTTACATCTCTTCTATTCTGCCATCCAGATCCAAAAATTCTGAACTAATCACTCTCAGCCAAACTATGCTCCAATCAATTGTATTTTTGCTCATAATCTCTGAAGCAGAATGTCACCAAATGCCTTTTGGAAGATTCTAAAGACAATTTTATAGAATTTCTACAGTGTGCAAACAGGCCATTTGGCCCAAGAAGTCCACACCAGAGAGTATTCCACCCCTACCCATTCCTCCACCCTATTACTCTACATTTATCCTGATTAATGCACGTAATCTACACATCCCTGAACACAATTTAGCATGGCCAATTCACCTAACCCCTGCACATTTTTGGACTGTGGAGGAAACCAGAGCACCTGGACGAAACCCACGCAGACACAGAGAGAATGTGCGAACTCCACAGAGACAATCACCC
>NC_057735.1:23005596-23006122 GCF_004010195.1 Chiloscyllium plagiosum
AGGGACTAAGTCGACATCCAAGCTGCATTGAAAACAAAGTGCTCTTGGTCTCTCCCAACAAACTGCAGAGTCAAAATAATTTCTAATTTTCACATGAATGACCTTGTGAAGTAAACAGCCTTGTCAAACCACCAACTTCATGTTAATTTTCTTTCTTGAACTTACTCTTTTACCCCACCCAAAAAATCAATTAAAGTTGATAACTTACAGAAAAATAATGAGGACTGTTATAATTCTGACTATATTAATCCATTAAAATATTACTTATAAATCTTCAAATATGCTCTTTGCTTCATTGTGTATATCGTCTTCCATGAATCTATTACTTGAGTCGTGTTTTTTGAGCACAGGGTTCCTGTGGGATTACAGTTGAAATACTAGTTCTTGATTAATTAATTCAATTGGACTTCCTTAATACTTGAAGTCGATCCATTTATATTTGCCTGTATACTTTCTGTCACTGGCATACCTTCTAATATAATGAATAAAATCAAACATAATTTTCTGAATATGGTTTGATTAGAAC
>NC_057735.1:23006645-23074231 GCF_004010195.1 Chiloscyllium plagiosum
ACACAGTCAGTCGCCTGAGGCGGGAATTGAACCCGGGTCTCTGGCGCTGTGAGGCAGCAGTGCTAACCACTGTGCCACCGTGCCGCTTTAAGTGAACAGCTTTGTGAGAAACCATGAATAATATACTCCAGACTAAAACTGTGTATCTCAAGAATTCTAGCTTTCGTTATTTTTTTTTAAAATCCAATTACATGCTATACCCTAGATTCCTGAAGTGTTTAAACATTCAGAAGAACTTTGTTAAAATGTTGTTAAAGGCATACCAAAAATCAAAATTAACTGCCTTGATTCTGGCCTCACGAAAATTAAGTAAACGGATCTGACAACAGCTTTCATTCCGACACTGGTTTTCTGTTTATGATTATTTATGTTAATCTGTTGAGACCACAATTATCCATTTTTTTGGCAGTTTATAATTTGTGTCACTATAAGTGTTCATTTCCATATACATGGATCCACAACCACACATATCTATTCTTTATGAAATCTTCATTACAATAGGTTCCTCTGATGTCCCCAGAAATTAGATCTGTGTGACTTACTAATCATATGTCCTTTTTACTTAATAAGCATCTATGGCTCATTTTAAAAACCTTTGGGACAGAAAACTATCAGTTTAATGGATGAATATTATGCTTGTTTTACTGAACAGTTCCAGAAATGTATTTAAATTTTAAATATTTTTGTCTCCCATTATTACACCATCATGTCTAGATTTTAGACTTTTAACTCGGTATACCACATCCAAGATTTCTTTAAAAATAATTAACAGCCATTTCAGTTTGTGCTATATTCCTCCGAAAGTTCTCTCCTTTTAACTTTAGTTTTTTATAGTTCATTTTTCTTTCTTAATCTCCTTCAATTTAACTATGCAATCTTTCTGGAATGTTTGTTTATTTTACTTGTAGTAAAGGTTTGTTCCATTTTCTTAAAAATGAGTTCCCTTCCAACAAAGCTTCCTAGCTGATACTGATAGTATTCTTATTTGCTTGAAACTTGTCTTTCTACATGAATTTTTAAAATATCCCTTCCAGATGCACATTACCAGATAACCTTACAAATAATTATCTATCCAGCAAGTACAAGTTAATTTGAAAAAACAGTTAAGTTAGTTAATGACAAAAAAAAATTCCAGCAAGCTATTCCAATCAAAAGGTGATTAGGAATCCTTTTTAAGCTGCTGATATGAAGGAAATACTGTTTGCAAAAAGAAATGAGTTGAATATAAATAATAGGATAATACAAGACAGATATTCTATGGTTTAACTTTTGTGAACTTGCACTCAGAACAATACCAGTCGGGGCAACAGCATTGTCAAGATTACAGTGGTGCTGGAAAAGCACAGCAGGTCAGGCAGCATCCGAGGAGCAGGAAAATCGACACTCCTGGATTTTCCTACTCCTCCTTGCTGTGCTTTTCCAACACCACTCTAATCTTGACTCTAATCCCCATCATCTGCAGTCCTCACTTTCACCCAGCTAATGCATTCTACATGTTCTGTGGAAAGATTGGATGAACCTGAATTAATTTGTTTTAGATTAGATTCCCGACAGTGTGGAAACAGGCCCTTCGGCCTAACAAGTCCACACCAAACTTCCGAAGAGTAACCCACTCCCCCTCTGACTAATGCACCTAGCAACTATGGACAATTTAGCATGGCCAATTCACCTGACCTTTGGAATGTGGCAGACATGGGGAGAATGTGCAAACACCACACAGACGGTTGCCCAAGGCTGGAATTGAACCTGGGACCCTGGTGCTATGAGGAAGCAGTGCTAACCACTGAGCCACCATGTTGCCCTTTTGTTCCATGTTTTTTTTGTTCCATGTTTAATAGAATCATAGAATCTCAACAGTGTGGAAAGAGGCCATTTGGTCCATTGAATTCACATTAATCCTCTGAACAGCATTCCATCCAGATCCAGACCCAGCCCCCACCCTAATCTTGTAACCCCATGTTCACCATAGCAAATTTTGTTCCATGTTTAATAGAATCATAGAATCTCAACAGTGTGGAAAGAGGCCATTTGGTCCATTGAATTCACATTAATCCTCTGAACAGCATTCCATCCAGATCCAGACCCAGCCCCCACCCTAATCTTGTAACCCCATGTTCACCATAGCAAATCCACCTAACATGCACATCTCTGGACTGTGGGAGGAAACTGGAGTACTGGGAGGAAAGCCATGCAGATATGGGGCAAATATGCAAACTCCACACAGACAGTCACTCAAGACTGGAATCGAACCCGGGTCCCTGTCACTATGACGCAGCAGTGCTAACCACTGAGCCACTGTGCTGCCCCATTTCTTATTTTTATTAACAAACGTCAAGTTCAACCAAAAATAATGACAGGGTTTACCATACGTATATGTAATGAATTATGTTTCTATTAGATTTCTTTTATGGACCAGACCAAACTCCCTTCAGATATTTCAAGGAGATAGCCTAGACCGTAACTTTTTCTTATTTAAAGGTGGTGTAAGGTGCTGTGTTCCAGATGTAATTCTGTAGGTGACACTACTTTTTGAAAAGCACAGTTTATTCTTAGCCGATCGTTAAAATACAAATAAAAGAAAAAATAATTGGCATAACTTTAACTCTATTGAAAACTTAATGGAATAATAGATTATTTAACTATTAAACAGCAATGTTTCCAAAATAGTAACATCCCATGAATACACCCTTGGCAAAGGCAAATTGAGAACATAGATTGTCTCACATGCAATGTTTCTCCAGCCCAGAAGGAAAGAACATCAAGAGAAAATTCTGGCAGAGAAAGAGTACTCTGCTGTAGCAGAGAGATGAATTACAGCTTCCACAGCCAAATTCAAAACCCCAACAACCACTGAAAGCTAAGTTAAAGCCTTGGTTCTGTGGAAGCCTGACTCCACTCATTCATGCTACTTCTATTGCTTCAACTTTTAAAAAAACCCAAGCCCTCATGAGCTGTTTACTGAGTTAGCTTGGAGGAGACACCTTGGCACTTACAGCTCAACCCCTGTCTTCAAAAAACAAAAAGGACCAAATACATCTCTTAAAGCCATAATATCAACACAGACTGTAGGGCAAGTTCCTTACGTTAGTGTCCTGATGCATTTGGGGCTGTCTCGGATATCCCAAATTTTGATGTACGATGTGGAGACAGTAAACACAAGACTGGAGTAACTGCAGTATTTGACGGAGACGACATTGTTCGGGTGCCCTTTCAGGGTACTGATTTCCTGTCCTGTCGCCAAATTCCACACTTTACAAGTGCGATCTGAATAAATTACAGAGCACAAAATTAACCAAGGAACAGAAATTTTTCAAAAATCGTTTTTTTACTGATACAGAAGGAAAGTAGAAACAAACTATAAAATGACCTATCCTAGCAATTAAATGAATTTTCTCAATGATCAACAGACATATACATCTAAACAACCACAGAAAGGTCATCCTGATGAATAACTAAACAACTTAATTTATCTGTGTCCCATTACCTTCTTTTAGGCTTTAAATTGTTGGTTAGAGGCAATCTGGCAACAACAACTTTGTAGGTCACCTCGTCTAGTTCAATATCATGTACAGTGCTGTCCATCATCTAACAGGCCAGTAAACAAAATTGCCTTTGACTGACTCAAGCTAATATCTGTTCAAGGTTTTCAATCAATACTCAAAAAAATTATGAATCATTTCCCAAAATTTACAAAACACCCACAAAAAAATGTACTCATAGTGACACTAATCAGAGAAAGGTCCCTTCCAATCTATTCATGGGGTGAGGGTGGGGGTGGGGGTGGTGAATAACTACTCCTCCAATCACAGATTACAAGAAACAGCCTGTGGCTGGTGAAGCAGTGACAGCTGGATAAGTAAATGCAGGGATTGACGGAGTCACTGGGGGAACAGGGAGACTAAGGCTTGCACGTGTGAAGGTTGGTGGCCAGCTTCCTTTTTGCTGAGGCTGAAATGTGAAGCTCGCCTTTTTTTAGGGAGCAACCCTTCTTCCTGCTTTCTCTATGGATTTTTGTGAGAAAAGGAAGGCTGCAAGGAGCTTGTGGTCTCAAGGGGCAGCAAGAGGGGTATGTGGAGATTGGGAGTCTGGAATGAGCTTGGGAGAGGGTTTAAGCAAGGCAGAACAATGAGGAGAGTCAATGAGGGAAAAGGGAGGTCTCAAAGGGACAAGATTATTTTGCAGGGTGGCAAGGCTACATATTGCAAGGGAGAGAGTGGGTGAGAGTGAGAGGGAGGTTGCAAAGACGGAGAAGATGAATTAAATGCAAAAAAAAGTTTCAAATCTGGTCTACAAAGGAACGCTCCACTAACGCGTAGCATGGTTAACTAGAAATCACGGAGTTAATGAATTCTATGCAAATAAATATTTCTTACCACTTGCTTAAAACTGCACAAGGGCTATACTATGGAGAAGATAGTAGCTGACACTATTGTAATGAACTCTGTGTCAGTTGTTAAAAAAAAACCAAGACCGAAACTAAGAAATAGGTAGTAGCTGCTTGGCTAAACAATTTTAACTTTGTGAATATGTTATGGAAACAAATTAGTTGCAACTTTAGCAGTCTGTGGAAGATGTATTTAGAGTCACAGCTTTTTGTGTGTATAAATATTTGGAAAAAAAATGTTAATTTATGCTTCTCATATTAATTTAATTACTATAGTACATACTCCTTATATGTTGTCTTTAGGCTTAATGGGTTAATAATTATGGAGAACATTAATGAATTCCTCTAATTCTGCTTCTGTGTGAGTCCAAGTAATTTATACATTAACACAAGTACAGAAGGTAATGTTACGTGACTACATTAGCGAAGTTAGTGAGAATGAAAAATGGCCCCTGATGACCAAAAAGAAAAAAACATAGAGAAGAGCCCTTAAAAATTAAAATTGTCCCCGTTAAATTTGAAAGAGCTTTCTACATTAAGTGGTTAATGTAGGAACCTTAGCTTACTCCATTTTTTCTTCTTTCCCGAAACATCAGATTATACCTCTTTAGTGTGCTAGTAATGCCTTCAATTTCAAAGCCTATGCCTTTATATTTATTAGATTGAAACTCAACACATCAAATTATGCCAATAAAGAGATCAATGTTCAGAAGCCTTCAAAAACTGGGGGTGCAATCTCAGCCAACGTGTCCACAGGCTGATGCAATGAAATGGAAAAAAGAAATTAATCTGCACCACTTCCTGCCACTTTCACCCATCTGGTTGGATTGCAGTGTTGACACAGCTCTATGCACATGACATGAGCTGGCAGCAAGTGAAAAACGAAGTTTAAACATGATTTTTTCACTACTTTCAAAAATTGTACCTGTTACCAGGACAAATTAGTTTACAGGTAGACAATCCTTTATCCGAAATCTTGAAATCCGAAAAGGTCCGAAATCCGAAGGATTTTCATGAAGTTTTTTCTCATTAACAAGGTTGTTTGGTGTGCAAACAGTTAACCCAACTCCACACCCACTCGATGTGTGTCACTCGGATGCAACATGGGACAGTGTGGGGCATGGCCCAGCACTGGCAGGCCTCAATTCTGTCTTAGGGCCCATAGTACTCACAGTGAGTCTGCTGTTCGGTAAGATTTTTACAAATTTCACCATCAAACTGTCACTTATTCCGAAATTCGAAAAATTCCGAATTCCAAAAACCAGCTGGTCCCAAGTGTTTCAGATGAAGGATTGTGTACCTGTAGTACCTGTTCCTTAACCACATATTACCAGAATTAATGATTGATTTTACAATACAAAAAGTTGAATATGTTCTACCATTTGCAATAATATATCATACTTTTTTGTATTAAACACAGTGATTTAAGCATAAATAGCAAACAATCCTACATAGTTTAGGATTAAAAGTTATTGAGAATGAAAATATAGCCCCTGAAGATCAGATACAGTCCTCCAAAGGAGATTGGTAGTTGGAATTCAAAAGAGATTTGAATATGTACCTCAAGATTAAAATAGATTAGCAGGGTTATGTGGAATGCTGGGGGATATAAGGCTAGCTGAGCTGCTCTTGCTGAGAGCTAGCGTAGACACAACTAATTGAATGGCTTTATTCTGTGCTGAAGCTATTCCTTTCAATGTCAATTTTTTTCTGTAATCAATTTTCAGGCATTGTGCAGTCAAAAGGCACATTAATTAGTGAGCATATTACAAGGATAAATAATTTTCATTGCCTGAACCTTGCACGGTAATTTTGTGCTGGTTCAACATTCAACATAAAATACAACCGAAAATGCAGCAAAGAAATAGTCATGCACATCAGATCTTGACATGAAAACAACTTGAATAAGTCAGAATAATTTGTAATGGCAAAACGCCAAGATAAGTTACAGTCGAATGAAATGGATTGAAAATGCTTAAGTAGTAATGAGGAACAAGGCTTTATTAGTCAGAATCAAATGTTCCTTTCTGCTGTCATCCAGTGCCCACAGATTATATTAGGTTTTCCTAATTTATAGCAGAGCAAAATATTGTAACCTAGTGGTTATGATTTTTTGAGAAGATTTATAGCTCAGGTTGTGGTTCAGGATGTAAGTTTGCTTGCTGAGCTGGAAGATTTGTTTTCAGATGTTTCGTCACCATGCTAGGTTACATCAGTGAGCCTCTGTTGAAGTGCTGGTGTACTGTCCCGCTTTCTACTTACATGTCTTGGTCTGTTGTGGTGGGTGATATCACTTCCGGTTCAAGGACACCAAGGTAGAGGATGATGAGGTCATGGTTCCCTTCAATGTGACGGCCCTATTCATGTCAATTAACATCAGCCTGGCCAAAGAAACACTGGCCGCCCTACTAAAAAACCAGGGACACCAACACCAGACTGCACCAACTCGATCAGCAAGGACATCCTCAAACTAGTAGACCTGTGCCTCACAACCCACTTCACCTTCAATGACAAGATATAAAAACAAATCAACGGGACACCCATGGGATCACCAATATCAGGATTCTTGGCAGAAGCAGTTCTGGAGAGGTCAGAATGAGCAGCTCTCCCCATGATCCATCCCAAGCTTTAGAACCGCTATGTGGATTACACTTACGTCATCACGAAAAATAACAAATTAGAAGAAACCCACAAACGCAAACAACATCCTTACTGGTATTAAGTTCACCAAAAGAGGAAGAGAACAACAAGAGACTCCCCTTCCTAGATGTCACAGTAGAATGAAAAGCCAATGGACAGCTGCAGACTAGTGTCTACAGGAAAGCGACACACACTGACCAGATAATCAACTACAGGAGCAACACCCACAAACAGAGCTGCATCAGGACATTATTTAAACAAGCCACAACACACTGCAGCACCCAGGAACTACGAGATGCCAAAGAAAATTACTTATACAATGTATTCAAGAACAAGAGGTATCCGATAAGCACAGTCCGCCGATTCTTACACAACAAACCTAAACAAGAAGACACAACACACCCAGATACTCGAGACACACTACCATCCATCAAAGACATCTCAAAGATGACAACCAGACTACTCCAGCACCCTGGCATCATGGTAGCCCACAAACCGACCAACACACTGAAACAGCTTTGATGAATCTTAAGGACCCCATACCAACAACCAGCAGAACAAAAGTTATATACAAAATACCCTGCAAGGACTGCAACAAACACTACATCGGACAAACTGGCAGGAAACTAGCCACCAGGGTACATGAGCCACAACTAGCCGTCAAAAGACACGACCAGGTATCATTAGTATCCTTACACACAGACACGGGACACCAGTTCGACTGGGACAATATATCCATCCTAGGAAAGACTAAACAAAGACACAAACAGGAATTTCTAGAAGCCTGGCATTCAAACCGGAACTCCATCAACAAACACATCAATTTGGATCCCATTTACCAACCTCTCAGAAAAAGAATTGGAAGTGATATCACCCACAACAGAACAAGCACACATAAACAAAAAGTGGGACAGTACACCAGCGCTTCAACGGAGGCTTACTAATGATATTACCTTGCATGATGATGAAACGTCTGAGAACAAATCTTCCAGCTCAGCAAGCAAACTTACAACCTAATAGTAACCAAATTTAAAACATTGTTAAACCATTTAATGGCAACTGAAGCCTGTGCTGGAAACTGAAATTGCTTGTCAGGAGAGGTTTACATTTTTCTGAGGAAGACAGCAAAGTATAAAATTGATGAAAACTGTGTGCGCAATTTGGACATAAGAGTACTTTTTCTCCAATTTGATCATTTCAATGAGAAGTTGCCAAGCTTGAAATGACAGTTAATTGTGGAATACAATTCATCTAACTCTGTCGAAGAAATTCCACCTCAATCTTTGAAGAGCATCCACTCCTGAACAAGAAATGCATTTCACTGTTCCCTGAACAGGATGCCTAATTCAACACTGTTAAGACCAGCCAGACTCTCTTACAATGGATCCCTTCGCTGGAAACACGGTTCACCACGTTGGTTTAGAAAACATATGAAATCCCAGAGATAAAATGTTAAAAATCACACAACACCAGGTTGTAGTCCAACAGGTTTAATTGGAAGCACACTAGCTTTCGGAGCGACGCTCCTTCATCAGGTGATTGTGGAGGGCTTGATCGTAACACAGAATTTATAGCAAAAATTTGCAGTGTGATGTAACTGAAATTATACATTGAAGAACTGATTGTCTGTTAAGCCTTTCATCTATTAGAATACAGTGATAGTTTCACTTCTTTCATGTGTAAATCACAAAACCCTTTTACGTTGCAGGCAAGGATGCCCGGAGGCATGGTACATTGGGGAAATCAAGCAAAGGCTACGACAACGGATGAATGGGCACCGCACAACAACCAACAGACAGGAGGGTTCCCTCCCAGTTGGGGAACACTTCAGTGGTCCAGGACATTCAGCCTCGGACCTTCGGGTGACCATCTTCCAAGGTGGACTTCGGGACAGGCAGCAGAGGAAAGTGGCCGAGCAGAGGCTGATAGCTAAGTTCGGTACCCATAGGGAGGGCCTCAACCGGGACCTTGGGTTCATGTCACATTACAGGTGATCACCATTGCACTATACACATACACACAGATATTCCTACACACACACACACTCTCACATACACATGGACACAGATACACACAGATGCGCACACAGACAACCACACAGAAATTTTTAGAGGGGCTAGTCTACTGATTGTTTTCTGGTCCCATTGTTTTTTAGCTCAAACAAAACTGATTCTACATCTTAATTTCATGAAAAAAAATCATTTTCTCTGTCAAAAGATAATATCTTTCATTGTCAGGGCAATACCTCTTCCTTTTTCATTTTGCTTATTTTTTCTAAAAATCATGTATCCTGGAATATTTAATTCCTAACCTTTGTCACTGTACAACCATATCACTGCAATGGCTACTAGATTAAACTGATTTATTTATTTTTGTATTGATTAGTTCGCTTATTTTGTTGCAAGTGTTTCACACATTCATATGCATTGCTTTTAACTTCAACTATTTATCCTTGATGTCACCAGAATCATGATGCCACTATTACGATCGAGCCCTCCACAATCACCTGATGAAGGAGCGTTGCTCCGAAAGCTAGTGTGCTTCCAATTAAACCTGTTGGACTATAACCTGGTGTTGTGTGATTTTTAACTTTGTACACCCCAGTCCAACACCGGCATCTCCGAATCAAGATAAAATGTCAGCTTGGATGTTACTGTGCCACCCAGCCTTGCATCTCTCCTCCCCTCACTGAGTTCTTACCTTTGGAGCCTGTGAACAGCAGGTCATTGGTTGCATCCAGACACAGCACAGGTTTAGAGTGCCCCTCAGCAACAGAGATGCATTGGAGTGGGGCAGTCTTGCTGCCTTTGGCACCACCAACTGGATTAATCACACCCCTGATAAAAGAACAAAAGATCGGATCATAAACTCCTGGTCTCAAAAACTGGCTTATTTGAAATGGCTTCTATTTATTAAAATAACAAAAACACATGAGGTGACTTTGATGAAAATCCTATACTACTTTCACTTTCTAAAACCAAGGGGAGAAAAAGTGTGACGTTGGTCAGTCATCATGCACCAATATTCCAGATCAGAACAACTGCCCATCGCAATACATCCAATGCAAATATGAGTCTGAACAGCATTTAGACACACACAAACAAAAAAAAAAATTACAGAAACTGAAAGCACAATATTTCTGATTATTGATTAATTTGAATGAATCTGCATGACGATTAGATAAATATTTTTATTCAGTAACTTTTGAAAATTACACGATGCTGTAATGTTTTAAAAAAAATCATAGAATCCCTACAATGCAGAAGGGGACCATTTGGCCCATCAAGCCTGCACCAACCCTTCAAAGGAGATCCCACCCAGACCCCATAAACCTGCACATTTACTTTTAACCATGCTGTAGCTGCCATTGAATGGAAAGATGCATTCAATTTAACTACTTAAAGGGGTGAATCTTCCAGCTTGTCAGTAAAACAGGCCCCTCAGTCACAGGCACATGATAAACACAGCTGAATTTTGGTTTTTGGCAGGCCTGGAATAGGTTCTGAGAGCAGCAAATCTCACCTCGTGCAGCTGCTGACCAGAAGTTGGCAGCTCCTGCACTTAACAGCACCCTGGAGGTAACTGTGGCTGCTGGTGGAACAGCACTTAGGATCAGGGGTGAATGAATGAGTGAAGCAAGTCATTTTTGAGTACATATGTGTGCATGCATATGTGTGTGTATGAGTGTATGCATGCATGTGGGATTGCAGGAAGGGAAGGGAGTTGAAGGTATGTTCTAGGGCTGAGGTTTACGGGAAGAGGAGACAGGAGAACCAGAAGCAATGGCCTGGATGTTGCCCACACCAGACACTGCATGGCTTGTCAGCAGTTCTTCAGTCAAGTAGGCATTGTGACAGGTCCCTGTGCAAATGGGTTCAGTTGCAGCAGGCTGAGATCCTGAAATGGTCTTTATTTCCAATTAAGGGCCTCAATTAGTAAAAGTGTGGCAAGACTAAATATGGGCCTTCCTGCTGGGGACTTAATTCTGTGGAGGCGAAAAGGTGGCAGTATTGTGGGAATGCCACTATCCCACCCCGAATTCCATGGTCTTCTCACCTCCAAGTTGGCCACCTCTGGGAACAAGTTTCCAGCCCCAGCATATTCTCCAAAACACATAATATCGAAACTTGAATCCAAACGACTAGATCCCACTTACCCGCTCTGGATTTTTATACTTAGAACCGTCAGTGTGACATTCTGATCCTCTCACTCAGCATAATGTGTCCCTCTGAACATGAAGAACCCCATCTCCTCAAATTTAATCCTAAATTCTTGATAAAGGATGCACTGTTGCTTTTCTTTGGCAAATGGACCTCTGCAAAGCTGAGGGAAACCCCAATTCACAGGCATCTCCTTATAGCTCCCCCTGGACCAACAAGCATTCAGACATTTTTAACAAGCCTGCCACTGACTTCATCTCAATTCCAGATCCAACCTAAACCCCTCAACCCTGCACATATCACTTCCAACTCCTTTGCAAAACCCATAAACTAAGATGTCTTGGTATACTCATCACTTTAACCTGTTTCATCCCCACAGAACTAATTTTCTTCCCCCCTTCTCTACACTTAATTTCTTTATCTCGAGCCAAGTCTCTAACAGGTAAACATGTGACCCTTTCAATTCCCACTGCCATTTTAATACTTTACAGTATCCTGAATTTCATGATGTTTAGAAATTACAGGATTAACTGATTGACGTTTTCACAATGTTATGGGCAGCAAATAAGGAAGATAGAGAGAAATTATTTCCATAGATTGGGAAAATCTAGGACAAGGCTTAAAAGTTAGAGCTAAACTTGACAGAATGAAATTTATGAATACTTTTTCATGGTCAAGGGTGACAGAAATTTGAGTGTTTTACAAGTGGAAATTCATGCCAAATTGCTAATTTTAAAACTGAGATTGATAGTTTTTTGTTAATCAAAGCTATTGAGATATAGGTCAAAGGCAAAGTATGGCATTAGGTTACTGATCATCCATGATTTACTAGAATAGTAGAACAGATTTGAGGTGTTAAAATGCCTGTTCCTCTGTTTTGCCTCAATTCTTCCCGATGGAATTCTGATCCATTTTCTGATCACTCTGTGTAATAAAGGATTTCCTGCTATCTGTTAAAATTAACTTCACACAATTTGAACCTGTTTTGCTCCTATGATATAGTTAATTTCTTGATTAATCCTTTTCATTCTTTAAATAATTATACTCACCTCTTCAACAATACTTTAAGAATGCCTCTTTGTTAGACCAAAAAGTTCAAGTAACTCCACTAACAGCCCTGTAACACAAGATCAGTCACATGGCTCCTCTCTATTTTGCTACCAGAACTTGAAAATATGCCTTGCTTCAATGTGATCAGAACATACTGTGACATTCAAGAATAAATCTGATTAATCACTTTGAAATTAGATAAATACTTCCTCAGATTCATATTCTAATGTGTAATTTAATTGTTCAGTGTTTCATTGGTTGTTAGTTCATGTGTATTGGTTGAACATATTAAGTATCAAGTCCACAAAGGTGCCTACACCTCTTTCAACTTCTTCCTAAGCTACAACATACACACTATTTGTCTGCAAAGCTTTTCCCACCTCTCCATCAGCTCTCACTATCAACTCCCTCCTCCAAATGCTTTGCAACCTTCTCCAACTCTACACCTCCAGATTTCCTTTCCTCCTCTCCTGGGATGTGGGAGTTGTTGGCTGGTCAGTGTTTATTGCTCTTTCGTAATTGCCCTTGAGTGGTGAGCTGCCTTCTGAACTACTATAGCCCATGTGAGGTGGTAGACCCACAATACCCTTAGGGAGGAATTCCAGCAACAGTGAAGGAATAGCAATATATTTTGAACTCAGGAGGGTGAGTGGCTTGGAGGGGAACTTGTAGGTGGTATTGTTCACATGTCTCTGCTGATCTTGTCCTACTAGGTACACATTGCTGTGGGTTTCGGTGACGCTGTCTTGGGATCTTGGGCTAATTTTTGCAGTGTGTCTTGCAGGTTGTACACACTGCTGCTACTGAGCATAGCTCCACACTCGCGCATTCTTGCCTCTCGCGCATCCCTGATTTTCCTGACTCCACCACGGATCTTTGGGTCTTAAGTTGCCTCGGTTCCCAAGCTCTGGATCTCTCAACTTGAAGAACCTCTCAATTCTTTCTCCATTAAGATTTGTCTTAAAACATACCTCTTGATCAAGCTTTTGGTCACCTTTTACAAATTTCCTTATGTGACTTGCTCTCAAATTCTGTTTGACAACTGCTGCTGTGAAGTGCCATGGGATGTTTTATGATATGAAAGACACTATGTAAATGCAAGTTGCTGTTGTTTCATGTATCCCAATGATTTTTACTTCCAAAATTCAGTCATTTAAATTTTTCTGCAAAAATATTTATTGTGCTATTGTCCTGTCCAACTAGAAAGAAATATTTGGAGATGACTGAATATTCAGCACCTTGAGCCTGTTCTGATGTACACTTAAACCATGGCCAAACTGTTTTTTTGTTTTCTTCCTGGATATTTAACAAATACTTCATTACCCTTTGTGTAGAAAAGTGCAGATTTTTTCCTCTTAATTTCTGTTTTGCTAACTGCTTCATAATCTGCTACTCATCCTAATTCATCATCATTTGAAACTCTGACCACTTTGTATTGTGATTTGGGATCCAGGTCATGCTATTTAAATTTAAGAACAGGAGTAGTTCTAACAGCAAATCCTGAAGAAC
The DNA here is from genome assembly GCF_004010195.1 of Chiloscyllium plagiosum. NCBI lineage: Eukaryota > Metazoa > Chordata > Chondrichthyes > Orectolobiformes > Hemiscylliidae > Chiloscyllium > Chiloscyllium plagiosum. Next base: position 23,020,389 of record NC_057735.1, read on the forward strand.
ACTGTACCTATCCTTCCAAATCTGTTAAAATTCATCTCATGAGTACTTGTCATTTCTATCCTTCAACCTAATGTTTTAGCTACTCCCAGCATTTACCCGCAAACTTTAATTTGACTAAAGTGTTTTGTATGGAAGTTCATTGAAAACATTTTAAAAGGTGAGACGTATGTTACAGTTCAGAGCAATTTCATCCCAGTAGAAGTGCAGTTCAGTTTCTTCAGGTCATCAGAGATGGAAAAACTGTCTTAAGCTATTTTAGCGGTCCTTAGTTATTTCTTTCCCTTCAGAGTTCATTGAGGAAAATCAATGAGGTAGCTGTTGTTTGTATGCCTCGGTGAGTGATGGAGAAAATTGCAGCTCGTGAATGTGCAGAAAGTCATCAAAAGGAAACATTTGCAATCTTGTCAATGAATAAGAGAGATTGAAGTAAAAAAAAACAGGAATAATATTTCACTGAGGTCAAGTGTCTGTAGATAATATTGCTGGGCAAAAGGGTTGACACTTCCAGTTTGCTGTTTCTCAATAATATTTTTCCAAACTGTCACACAGTTAATTTTTACTTTTTGAGCAATAAACTTGCGTTGTTTTGGTTCAAGTACATTGATAGCCCCTTGTAAATTTTTTCAGTGACTAATAACCACCGCAGCTAAAAATAAAACTTATGATCGATCAAGACAGCTTCACTTTGGAAAATGACTTGTCCAGTATTACCATCAGGTGGAATCATAACAGTGCTTAAAAACAGTGATTCTGAAGTAAGGTTCTGCATCATGAAGAACAAATCACCTCGTTAGAAACGTTTGAAAAACATTACAGTTCATTTATATGTAAATTGAATGTGATGTCTGATGATTATATTGAGTTGTTAATCAAAGGTTGCAATTGCAATGTTTAAAACAGCTGCAGCGTAGATAGTCTGGAAAATATATTTTGAATAACTATATCATTGTTTTTTTTTAAGCCTTACCTTCATTTTGAATTTGAAATCACTGAATCCTGCGAGTAAATCCATAGAGTCAAGTCTTTATTTAAATCACAGTTACAAACTCTTTGATCTGGATCCAATCATTCCATTCGTTCATGTTAATATTTCCAATGAAACATTACCAACACCCACTGATCCAACATAACAAATATTGACAGATATTTTCTAGTTTGACTGTTTCAAAGCCAAATGAAAGGTGCATGCAAATTAGCCCAACCAAAAAAACACAAACCAAAACCAGACTGAGAACTAAAACCATCCTTGCATTAGAATTCTCAATTAAAATACGCAATAAAGTTGTCAACAACCAACAAACTAGTGTGCAGAACAATGTTGTTTTTTGATACAAAATGCAGTGCAGACCAGATGTAACACAAATAGTAACATGCAAACAGCAAAGCAATCAGCTGCGTGGCCCAATCAGACCAGAAGCAAGAGGCCTGCGCAATGCAAGAGGTAACAAAAGAAACTTGTACCTGGGAACCTCCGAGAGAGAGGAGTCACTGTCATCAGACCTATGAACAAAACAGCAGCAGGATTATGGGGAAGAAAGATAGAAAAGCTCCAGCGTGTCGGACTGTTGAGTAGAGTAATTGATGGAAACAAGGTAGAGCAATAGTAGGTGTGCCAAGTCAAGCAATATTGAGTGCCACAAAAGACAGAAACTTACATGGAGGAAAAGTTAAGAATTTTGTTTTTTTTTTGTTTTGCCAAGAGTTATTTTCTCAAATCCGTCCATTACATAGTCTTCTGAACAAGCTAGATAATTCTAAGAGACAATCATAGTCTTAAAAACATAAGAATGGAAATATGCTGTTGCATATTAAACACATAACACTCATAGCAAAAGAAAGACTGAGATTTAATTGTGCCCATGTCGAGACTGATGATAAAGTCCTCTTGCTGTTGGAGTTGTCTTCCTATTCAAGATGTCTGAGCTCAGGATTACTCCAATAAATTCATGTGTCATAATCTCCATTAAGTGTTTTTTCATTAATATTGGGATGTCAGTTATCTCACTTCACTGGGTGGAAAAGGTGATTGCCAGCATGAGTAGAAGTACAAAACACATAACCTCTTGTCATGAACGTTCTGATATGCATGTGTTACCAATCTAAGTTGAGTTTGAGGTTGCTTTTGTTTCTCATTTTGCTATCTGCGATCACCCTACAATCCATCTCTCACTCTGACTACCTCAAGCACTTCTCTCTTTCTCGCACTGTTTCCAATTGTTGCCCACATTCTGCTCTATTCACCATGTCTATTTCCAATATCCATTGTTTTCCTCATCACAACAGAAGAATGGAAGAATAAAAATTGAAAAGATTGGGGAAATACAGAGCAAATGAAAGAAAAAGGACATATAAAAGATCTGACAAAATTAAGCACAATATTTGCCTTTTTAGAAAAACAGTCCATGTAAGTCACACCACTTTATATTCAGTGTATTGTGTGCTTTCCTTTATAAATATATATGAGTGCGTATGTGTGTGCATGCATACATGCATGCATGCAGTGGGTGGGTAAAGAGGAAGACAACAGACATTTCATAGGAATCTCTCTATCCAATACCTCAAAGAAGGGACACTGGACCTGAAACATTGATTCTGCTTTCTCTCCATAGATGCTGTCAGACCTGCTGAGGTTTTCAAGCTACTTCTGTTTTTGTTACGCCAAATTTAAGGTGTGCACTGATTGAACACTTCAACTGCCTCACCAATTTCCCAAACAACACCAGCAACATGAGTTAAATTCTCATACGAGCTGTGGAAGTTCAGGGATATCTGCCTCCTCAACATGCTCCACACTTATAGATTAGATTCCCTCCAGTATGGAAACAGGCCCATCGGCCCAACAAGTCCACACCGACCCTCCGAAGATTAAGTTCACCAGACCCAAATCCCTGTGACTAATGCGCCTAACACTATGGACAATTTAGAATGGCCAATTCACCTAACTTGCACATCTTTGGAATGTGGGAGGAAGCCAGAGCACCCAGAGGGAATCCACACAGACACAGGGAAAATGTACAAACTCCACACAGACAGTTGCCCGAGGTTGGAATCGAACTCAGGTCCCTGGAGCTGTTAGGCTGCAGTGCTAAGCACTGAGCCACCGTGCCACCCCTTTATACAGTACTGCCACTCAAGATGTATATAGCCTATTGCCCCTTTATAGTAATAAGAAATATTTATGGTCTTTGTGGACTATAGCTCATCATTTGAAAAAAACGTTTGGATTAAAATGTAATCCAAATCTTGCTTGCCATAGCAAGATTTCTGAGGAACTCCAGTTTTATGTCTTAACTGTAATCATATATGTTCGGAACCTTCTCTTCCAAGCCCCTCTCTGAATGCTTTACTGATAATTCTTAGCTTTTTTTTCATTTAAGAGGTTAAAAATGTATATGAGCTGCACAACAATGATGCAACTAAAAACAGCAATGTCAAGAATGTTACAATACAAAACTATATACTACAACGCACAACCCTGGAATATTTTTTAAAGACCACCAAATTGCAGTCAAAATAACCAATATCATCACACTTCTGCAAAAAGCCAGCCAAACATTCTCAAAATTGATGCCAAACAAAAATTATTCTTTTAGAAGCCGCTGTAAATTGAGATTTGGAGATGCCGGTGTTGGACTGGGGTGTACAAAGTTAGAAATCACACAACACCAAGTTATAGTCCAACAGGTTTAATTGGAAGCACATTGCTTTCGGAGCGACACTCCTTCATGGACGCTCCTATAGCAAAAATGTTTGCTATAAATTCTGTGTTGCGATCGAGCCCTCCACAATCACCTAATTGAAAGCTAGTGTGCTTCCAATTAAACCTGTTGGACTATAACCTGGTGTTGTGTGATTTAAAACTGTAAATTGAGATTAGTTTGAAAGATGTTGGGTATGTTGCGAGTATGTCACTGTGGGTATGCCTTAGGTGAGTAGTGCAAAATGTAGTTGCAATTAGATTTGTTGCACTCCAAATATACAGATGGAGATGCTGACCTTCCCAAGACATGAACTTTAGTCAGTTTGGTAAGATTTGAGTAGAAATACAAGAAACTAATTTTGGTTGAGCAAACTCTTCTGTGGCTTTAAAAACCATACTGAAATACCAAGGGGGAAGATCAATATGCTTACCAGCTTTCATTTCTTTGCTCTAAATATTATGACTTAAATCTTCTGATCTATTATTAAAAGCATGTTCAGGAGGCATGTAATCCACACTGGACTGTAAGTGAGCTATAGTCATGCAATCAAGAAAAAAGCATCAAAAATAAAATGTATTAATAGAAACTTTGAATGTTACTTGGCATATCTACCATAGTATGATAACTAAGACATGTATATGCACAGCCAACATTGTGAAAAAGACAAACTTTGATGACACAGACCAATAAAGTTAATGTTATTAGAATAAGCAAACTTATCAAATTTGTGAACAGGAAACACAAGAGTAATTCATCTATTCTAGATACCAATTGGAATGTTCATGTAAAAGTCATGCTTTCTGAGAAAGATAAACACAACACTAATTGTCCTCCTTCAAGTTATGCTTCTTGAAGGATCTTCAGAAGTAAAACAAAACACAATATATATCACAAAATTATATTTAAGCAAAAATAACCAGTAACTGTTAGTTATGCAAATACACATGAACCTCATTTCAGTCAAACTTGTTGTTTCAAAACATCTATGGCAAACAAAGCTTAAGTGTTTGAAGAATGGAAAGATCCAGTATTCTGTACTGGATATGGCACATCTAATTAGACCACCTTGGTTTTAACGGTCAAAGTGTTTTGAGCAGAAGTGGTAAGAGGACATAATGCATCGGGGTTCCATGTTCATCAGATTCGTATAAATTACAGTCCCCACTACTTAAGCAATTTATGTTTACAACAGGTAGTCACTTAATGTTCATCAGACAAAATATGGTAACCATTATCCATTTCCATTAATGTCAATTTCAAAGCATTAGTTATGTGCTCAGTTCATTTGGGAGGGACAACACTAATGTTATTCATAGAATCACTACAGTGTAGAAGCATGCCATTTGACCCATCAAGTCCACACCGATCCTCCAAAGAGAGGGTTATCTTCTCACCTTATTGAATTTAACCAAAAACGCCCTAAAGTCTTTAATAGAATATATCATTTTTATTTTTGTTCATCCATTGAAATTATGACCATTACAATTTAAACCAACCCTGGCCATAACATTATTCAAAACTGCAGATATTAGAAGCAATGCTGATTTACTGTTTGGGGTAAAAACATGGGTGGTCATCTTGATAAGACTGCAAAAGCCTACATAAAACTATATTATAGGATTGAGCAATTGGTTGTTCTTGCATAAAAGTGTCTACAGGCATATTTATAATCACTTCAATGAAAGTTAATTGTACAGATCCTGTACAAGTGATTGCACATTAATAAAAAAATGATTTATGATTGTATTTAATTTAGTCACAATGTTTTGGGTGAATGTAAAAATAGTCAAAGGGAAAGTTGTAATAGAAGAGTTGCTTTCCTGTAATAACTACGTAGGGTCACACTGCCTTGCTTGTGAGGAAATTTGATTAATAATTTCTCTGAAATCATACTCACAATTTTAATCTGCAGCAAATTGTGGGTATTTTTGCTTAAGGTAACTGCTGGTCAGCTAATTTTTCTTTCATTTTCAATTTTAGCCTAGACTGTGTCTCATCATTATTGCTGTTTGTACAATCATGTTAATTTTATTACTGCTATCGTACAATTGAGCATCATGTACAAATTGTGTTCACTTAAGCAGTGAAGTCTGTTGTTAGTAAACCATTTTCACTCACCACCCATGATAGTAGGCAGGTTTACATTTCCAATGACTTGAAGTATGGGTGGAAAATTTTCATTATCATTTTGAATTGATAGCCACTAACAGACGAATCTCAGATCAGTGAATTGTTGAACATTAGCCTACACAGATTAGTTGTTTAGAATAAGGTTTGCTTCTTCAAAAAATGTATTGATCATTTGCCTAATTAAGATTGAAAAGTCAATCGAAGAGTGATACCAAGTGGAAACAACTTAAGCGTTTGCACTATTAAAAAAAACTGGAATTAGGTTTGAGGTGGAGAACAAAAAGATAAACTGTGTTAAACACTGATTATCAAATGCGGGAGCACAATTAAATTCCCTTTTTATTCTTGTAAAGGATATTTCAATTGGTTTAAGTTTCCTCAACAGTAAGTTTCATAACCTGTAGATTGCAAAATGGTAAGTAAAAAAAAAGGTGCTGAGTTTCAAAGTAGATTGTTGGGGTTAAAATCATGTAATAGGATAACTTTTGACTACCTTATCCTTAGAACAGGTTTTTATTAATTCATTTGTGGGACTTGGGCTTCGCTGGCTGGCCAACATTGATAGCCGATCCCTATTTACCCTTGACAAGATGGTGGTAAGCTGCCTCTCGAATCACTGCAGTTCACTTGCTGTTGGGTTCATTTCTTTGTTGTGACTTTCTAGTAATTGGTACAACTGAGTGGCTTGCTAGGCCATTGCAGAGGGCAGTTGAGAGTCAACCACATTGCTGTGGCTCCGGAGTCACGTGTAGGCCAGACCAGGTAAGGATGGCAGATTCCCTTCCCTAAAGGACATTAGTAAATTTTCCAACAACTGACAAAGGTTTCATGGTCATCAATCGACTCTTAATTCCAGATTTATTTTATTGAATTCAAATTCCACCAGCTGCTATAGCAGGATTTGAATCCAGGTTCTGGATTAATGATCGACTGATAATATCACTAGGCCATCACCTCCCCAGTATGGGGTTCATAAGCCAAAATTAGCGCTGCAATGGAGTTATTATCATGATGTAAATATTATAAAGTTCAAGATGCTCTTAAAAAAAACATAGAAATTCCACCTCATTATAAACTACAAAGAGATTGTAACTCTTTCCTGTGGCAAGAGTTACATTGAATTTGCCAATTTCTTGTGAAACATGATACAAATCCCTAAAAGGATATGACTTGTGGGTGAAAGTTGCACTTTCAAAAAGTACTGGCTCCACTTTTACTATCTACAATGAAAACATGTTAACAAACCAGTTTACAAGAACTGTATTTTTAATAAACAGACGTCAACATGTACACTTCTATCATAGAAAGTGCTATTTACTCAGATTAAAAAATATCTATAGATTATATGTAACTTTAATAGTAAAAGCTAATTACTGTTTCAACTATATTCCCCATATGATGTAATCAATCTCTGGTTGGCATAAATGAGTTAGAATTGAGGAAATTGATAATCGTGAACTTCTGGGTTAACTTAACTTCCAAAATGATTACATTTTGCATAACATATCAGCACCGTGCAAATAAATAACCAAACTGTTGATTTCAAATTTCACACAGGAAAATTTCATAAAAGGTCAGTATCTGTTTTATAAAAGAAAGGATTTCAAAAAGTTTCAGGAATTGCAGGGAATGAATAAATTTGAATAAAGGTTCATACCTGTACTAGAAAAACAACAGAACACATTGCTTCTGTGGTGTACTTACTTGTCATGTGCAGGGAAAGTCTGAAGTTGAGTACTAGTAAGTCGGGAAAACACATTCCTGTCATTACGAACCCGGGTTGGAGGGGAGGAAGGAGGAGTTATATTAATTTCAGAGGACCGCCAATCCGCCCTGTAGGGAACAATAGTTTCAGTCAGAGCTGAAAATTTTAATAGTGTGCAGTATTATTATCAATTAAATATTAATATTACTCAATCATTCCTTCAGTTATTTAACTTTTCTCCTTTTCAAGCATGATGAGTCGCACAATTCATAAAATTCAAGGCATTCAGTAGAAGAGACTAATCCAGTTCTGCACACATCAGAACTTCATTGACTGCAGGGTACAATGGTCTGAATCATGCAAACCTTGAATTTCCAAGTATAACACAAAATATAAATATTTTAAAATGGTAGGGTTACTGTGCACCTTATGATCTGAAAACCAAAGCCATAGTATTGAGAAAGTAGTGGCAAAACGAACAAGTTAGTCATGAACTAAAATGGATACAAACTGACAAACCAAAATATGCTACTGCTATTTTTCAATAATTTGTTCCATTGAAACTGGTTGAAAGATGAGACAAAATCATAACCAGAAGAACTATGGATGCTAGAAATCAGAAACCAAAACAGAAATTGCTGGAACAGCTCAGTAGATTTGGCAGCATCTGTGAAGAGAAATCAGAATTAATGTTGCAGGTCCAATGATGTTTCCTCAGAATTGATGGCATCCAGGAAGTGCTAGTCTTTATCCAGAAAATAGGGTTGAGGGAGGAGGTAAAGAGCAAAGCATAGGTGATAATAGAGCCACAGAGAGAGAGGAACAGTTGGACGGACAATGGAGTGGATAACAATCAGGCTAAGAGGGTGAATAGCTGTTAATGGGGACTGTTAGTGATGGAAAATTGGCTGTGTAGTCAATAGTAGTCAAACAAAAAGCAATATTTTCCTAGCTGCCATCAGTTCAGAGAAAATATCACTGGACCCAAAATATTAACTATAATTTCTCTCCACAGATGCTACTAGACCTGCTGAGCTTTTCCTGCAATTACTGTTTTTGTTTGTGAAAGATAAGACATCCCACCTAATGGTTCAGAAGTAAACTACTGAAAATTGGTAGTGATACAGCTGTTAGATTTGGACAGATCTCTATTTAAGAATTATTTCAAGCAAACATTTTATAATGTGCTTACAGAACAATCTGTGTATGCAACTGGCATAACTCAATGCAAATTTAAAATCCATTGAGGGTAAACATCATTTTCTTTTGAAGTGAATTTGGGGTTCAGCACTCAATTTATCTTCTGAAACTTGGAATATCCTCAGGTTCTCCCCTTAATATCTACAATAACTGGCAGAAACACTGCAAAAATACAAGAAATGCCCATTTCCTTTATTCTGCCAACATTCTGCTGATGTTATGATGGGGGAATTAGGAGAACTAAATCCAAAATGTGATTTCCCCAGTGAACTGCACTCCACATTCTCAGTTATAGCACTGATGATTTCAGAATATCCAATGAAAAGAGCTACTTATAAATTAGGAGAGATGCTGAAGTAATGTTATTCTCACTGGAGTAGAATCAGAACTCCAGTTTAACATATTCCCCACTCCTGACCAAGCCTCAGGGCAGATGATGAAATTTCAATTGGCTAAAAATCTTGAATTTAAAATGAATGTAGAGTACATAACCGTCAGTTGTTGTAAAAGCCCATTTAGTTCATTTATGTCCTTATCTGGTTCAGCCTACATGTGACTTCATGCCCAGGGTAATGTGGTTATTTTATACTACCCTCTCGTCAATTAAGAATTTTCAATGAATACTGGCTTAGCCAGTGACACCTACATCTCATGATGAAGATAAAACAAAACTCTGCTAAACATAAAATAATGAATTTCAAGATAGTATCAAAAACCTGGAGAAAGATGGAATTTCCTCACATAAGTCTAACCTGAAGGACAATCTCCAAAATGAGAACTTGCAACATAACTAGTGACTGCAATTGCTGGCAACTATTCAAACTACTCGGCATGCCAAGCTTTGCATGGAGGGCTAGTTTAATTCTGAGGTCCAATGTGCAGGAATAGTGTAGAGGAATGATCACATTAAAACTTAGCATCCAAAATACAGAAATATCTATGTATTTACTCTTACTGATGCAATACTTCATGAATGCATCGTTCTTTACCCCTACACTCAGAGTTCATTTCGCCCTAATATGTTGACAGGCACTCACATCATGGTTTAGGTTACTGTGTTTGTGTTCAGATTGCAAAAGTATCAGAAATTAAAGGAATTTTACCCTAACTGAGGAAGGTTGCCTGAAATGTCAACTCTGATTTTTCTACAGATGTTGCCAGATCTGCTGAGATTAGATTAGATTACAGTGTGGAAACAGGCCCTTCGGCCTAACAAGTCCACACCGACCCGCAACCCACCCCTACCTCTACATTTACCCCTTACCTAACACTACGGGCAATTTAGCATGGCCAATTCACCTGACCTGCACATCTTTGGACTGTGGGAGGAAACCGGAGCACCCGGAGGAAACCCACGCAGACATGGGGAGAACGTGCAAACTCCACACAGTCAGTTGCCTGAGGCGGGAATTGAACCCGGGTCTCTGGTGCTGTGAGGCAGCAGTGCTAGCCACTGTGCCACCGTGCCGTACACCATTTTCTGTTTTTGTTACTCTAACTACACTCAAGTTAAACTAACATGCTAATTATGTTTTAATGAAAACACAAATGCCTTATCTAAAATATCAATATTTTAGCAAAGTCCCCTCCGATGGTTTGCTGTTTAGTATTATATTCACCTGGATTTGTCAGTTGACATCTGTACTTTCTCATAGGACTTTCTTCTCAAGAGTGGTGAAGTATCTTGTAGCTTTTTAGCAGATTGCCTGGGACTTAAGAAGAGAGAGGTTTTCAGTTAGTTGTCAATGGAGCTTTTGAATAAACAAAAATCAATAAATTGCAATGTACCATATTTCCTATGACTATCATTTATTACGACAGATAAAATTCTTTCTGGTTCAAAGGGACACATCAGAGATGTGCATCAGATATAAATGGCAATTTGCACTGTTCTGATAGAGTCTTCCATGCTTAATCCATTTTACATGAATTATGGAAATAGCACTACTCACTGTAAAAGACATAATATCACTCCTGTGCAAGATGAAAGTAAGTTTGCTGTATAGCCTCATTCTCATTATATAAGACTTCTATTCCTCCTTAGGTTTCTTTACTACAGATTGTTTTGCTCAGGAAGGCTAGATTTTGTTCACATTCTGTACAAAGTCTGGGCTGCTGCTCATGAGAACGTGGTTGAAAACAGATCAGGTTCACCTGACAAATGTCTATTGCTGTTTAAGAACTGGATGCACAACTCTGTAGCTAACAAACAGCTATTAAATCACAGGAAAACTGAATTTAAATGTAAAACTTACAAATAGATCGGCATGGTATAAATGAATTTACAAGGAGATATTCATGTACTTTACAATGGAGTTAAGACAGAAAAATATAAACACTGGAATAGGCCATGTTCAGAATGCAGAACACAAGCCCAACATTCTGAGATACAAGTAGCAAGACTTGGAGTCAATGCCTTTAAAAAGAAATGACTTAGGTAATGGCATTCTGGTTCTCTATACTTGGGAAAGAGTGGGATCTTGTGATAACTTTAAAATAAGTTACAGAAACATCTTAGCATTTCAGTTAGATATTGTTTTGAAAAAGACTGTTATTAGGCTCATATGCAATATTAATAAGTTTGTCTACAAAACAACTGAGTCTGCTTGACTTATTCCTGCATGAATTAAACATTTAGCAGGTTGCTGTTTTTCCAATCTGTGGGACATTTCTTAATATTTTAAAATAAAGCTCAGCACACGCTTGTTTGTTCACTGCAAGAATAGAACGTTGACTTACAAAGTGTTTCCAGATCGAGGCTGGAAAACAACGGATTCTTTGTCCTTTGGAACTCTTGAGAGGCCATCAATTTGCATAATGCCATTTTCCTTTATATCAGCTGATCTCATTACACTTGAAGGGGACAGGTCCAGAGCAGAGCCATAGCCTTCCCTGTAATGCAACTCTGTCTTTTGCTCAGCCTGAAAATTAAAAATCAAAATAATGATCCCACATTAAGAGTATAAATTGAATATGTTAGTTTAGGAATAGATAGTGCATGTTAGTATCAATACAGGTCTAATACCAGGACCAGGTCCTGACTTAGCCTTAACAATGCAGTAAAAAATGGAGATACCTAACCTTTCTTAGCTGTAAGGTTGTGTTTTTGTGTGTAAATTAAACAGTTACTGTAACATTTGGAACCAGGTCAAGTGGGAGCACATGTGGCATGCACACACACATGCCTTAAAAATAAGCTGCCAGAGAGATCTCCAAATGCAAGAAAATAGTTTTTAAAAAGCATCTTCATTTTAGGTCCGTAATTACAGATTAAACTGAATTTCTGAAATCTAAAATTATTATATTAATAGAAAATCTACTACAAAATGTCATGTAAATGATATACTGAAGGATAACACTATGCTGGGGTACATTAAATATAGAACCATTAAAATATACAGAGAGAATAATGTATCCGTTAGCAAAGTGCTTATATAAATGCAAACCACTTTGGTGATAAAATAACAGTCATACCTTTATTCTAAAATCTCCTTGGCTTAGGGAACGCTTTGAATAAGAACTGGATATTAAACTGGAAAGAGTAAACATAACACATATTAGTATAAATACGTAAATGTACAGATTATTTCAGGAAAGGAGTGGGAAAATTACATACAATTCTTAATACACAATCCATCACTTTCAATCCAAAAAGCACAAGATTGATAGTTACACTTCAATAATTATCACAAAACATTTAATAAATTTAATTTAAAAATCTGCCTTGTAGTTTGAAAACGTAACTGATGTTGTCAATGAATGATTCACAGTCAATTGTCACATAGCTGGCTTTCTATTTCACTCAATGTAATCTTAAAAATATTTGGCCAGCATTATATCAAGGATATATAATCAGTTGCTAGCAGCTCATCATGGACTCTTTTGACTCGAAGGGCAAATGCTTTTATTCAAAATACAAAAACAGTGAAAATGTACAACATGCTTTCACTGCATCATTGACAAATTAATTTCAGTAGCCTACTGGCAATAAGAAGTTTCTGAATAGTTAAACCCATTGACAGGTGCATGAGATTCAAGGGCAAAATCAATGATGAGTCTGCAGTAAGCTAGATCTCCTTTGGAACTTTGATAATAATTTAATTATCATTCATATTCAGCAGGGGAAAACGTAAGCTATCGCAGTACGTTGCTTCCACATTAAAAAAAAGAGTTACCAGCAACATGAAAACATAAAAAGCCAAATACTGTGGAGCTGGCAATTTAAAACAAACCCAGATTGCTGAAGAAACTCAGCAGGCCTGGGAGCATCTGTGAAAAAAGAAAATATTGTGAATTCGAGATGACTTCTTCAGAACAAAAGGAACATACAGGACTCAAACTATGAACTCTGATTCTCTCCCAATGTTTAAACATACTTCAATATTGTTTGAAAGCAATAGAATTTATTTTGTAAGAAAATGTTGTTTCAGAATTTTGGCATTATGAGCATAGAACCTAACTTGCCTGAAACTTAGTTAATTCAAATCACTCATTATTTACACCAATCACTATTTAATCACATTTTTCCTGTCGGAAACAAATCTCATCCACTAGTAGGGCAATATTTAAGAATAATTTATACATTATAATAAATATTGCTGAATTTCTGAATGAAAGCATTGCAAGAATCTATTATTTTGTCCTATTGGACGTGATTAGACGTATGGTACCAATGTACCTTGAGTGCTCACTTGTACCACAACAAAGTGACCGTTCTTGACTTGTGAGGTTAGCTGTAAAGTATCAACAGGAATCTTTGCCTATAGCATCCAGTCCAGTCCCCAATCCAGATACGTACACAAACAATGCATACACCCAATATACTTGCTTGAAAGCGATAAGAACTGGGAAAAGGAAATAATTCCTGCACTCCCTCCAACCTATGAGTTATGAGGATTACTGTAATATTCTAACTGTTGCCATCGCTAAGTTCTATCCATGGATTTTCCTGACCTATAACTATTTGCTGCCCTAATCAAACACAGAAAATGCTGTAAAAAACCCAGCAGATCGGACAGTATCGGTACAGGCAGATATGGAGTTAATGTTTCAAGTCTCATATGATCCTTATCCAGAGTTCTGAAGAAGGATCATATCAGACTTGAAACATTAACTTGTTCAAATTTTGGGTGAAGATTTGTAGCTCGGGTGCTCGTTGTTGTGGTTCTGTTCGCCGAGCTGGAATAGACAGGGGACGAAACGTTTGCAACAAAAATTTCCAGCTCGGCGAACAGAACCACAACATTAACTTGTTTTCTCTCCAGAGATGCTGCTAGACTTGCTGAGTTTCTTGAGCATTTTCTGTGTTTGTTTCATAGTTATGACATCTGCAATACTTTGTCTTCATTTTGAGCTTGAATAAGTTCACTGGAAGTTCTGAGTATATACTTAGCTCATCATTTGTACTGACATATTGTTACTGGTGCCCTATAATGGTAGTGTTGTCCCAGTCGAATTCATGTTGCTTGTCGTCTGCGTGTGTGGCTACTAAGGATAGCTGGTCGTGGCTATCCTTAGTATATACTTAGCTCATCATTTGTACTGACATATTGTTACTGGTTCCAAAACACCATCTTCCACATGATTCTGGTTTATTACAGGCCATCATGGGCAGCAGCATAACATTAGGGTAATGCTTTAGTTTATGAATTTACCCAAGAACAATAAAGTTGTTGTCAGCATTTCTGAAAAGCTTACCTGCTATCAAGACCTGAACTGCACTCAGATATTTCCTCATCACTGCTGAGCTCTCCATTTTCTGAAAGTTACAAATGTTATATATAAAAATGCTGTTCTCTCAATTTATCATTCTTCAAAGTCTTTTGTTCAGACTGTATCCCATAATTCTTAGATAATTCCTTTTCTGTTTGTTTAACACAAGAACTGAAATCAGTTCTCCAAAATATGGAGAAAAGTCATTTTTAAATCTTTGGAGAATTATAACAATCTTTGAATTCGTTTCTGCAAATTAGTAGCTCCAGTCTTTTTGCATTCACTCACACCATATAGATATTACTGGCTAGAAGTGCACAATGGATCATGAACTCAAACCTGCTGGATGAAGATGGTTACAAATATTTCAATCTTTCCCAGTTCAAAATCTGAGATGAATAATGAGGCTAAATATGTGAGGAAGCAGATGTGAAAAGAGGTAAAAGCATAAAACTCTCAGGTTCTGTGCTATTTATAAATATCTAATTATAAAGTATGCAAAATCCCAGCGATGTTATGATCAGGAGAGAGCACATTACCTTGTGAAACACTTTGAAGTAACGACTGTAGTTCAGGAATAGACTCAGCTTTTTCCCGTAACATGTTAATGAACTGAGTTGGAACAGAATCTGTCACATCGATTTGCTTTAATCGACCTTCCAACAGCTTAATCTGAGCCTCTTTTTGAGCGACCTGCATGCCCTGGAGTTGAAAGCAATGGATATAAAACAATAGAATGTAAAGGTTTTAACCTTTTACTTAAACAACTGAATCTCTCACATGTGGATGACATTCTAATCTGTTATTTTGTCAGCCCCTATCTACAAATAATGCTGAGGATGGTTTCCTGTATTAAAGTTACTAAACTGTTACATCAGTATAAAATGAAAATTTCAACTTGAATTTTAGCCAAATTTCAGGAATTATGTCGTTTATTGGTGGTTTATCTTTTTAATCAAATGAATCCAATGAATTTAAAAAGTGAGCTATCTAATGAATTAGTAATCAATGTTAAAGGAAACTTTATATGAGGACGCTCCTGAAATGTAGCAATGAACATCATTGAAAAATTACAGGCCTAGTGCCCTTAATCTTCTACCTCCAATAAATATATTAAGCATTGTATGCCCATAAAATCCTAGCTAGTCAGTCTTGTACAGCACTGCTCCATATTGAGGTTGCCTAATCGAGTTCTGTCAATATAGGAACTGCTTGCAGTATGAAATCCTTCTCCCAGTCTTCAAACTGCATTTATTCATAACCTACTTACTGTCAAGAGGAAATATTACTTTTTTTTAAAATGATAAAAAATTCTACTTTGGGGAATTAATTCTTTCAACAACTGACATTAAAGGCTACTGAAAAGTCTGTTGAATTTTTCATACATACAATATTCATTTTTCTCCCCCATTTACTTCCATCTGTTACAAACATCAATTTGAGAAAGGGTCAGATACCAGATGATTTTCAATGTGTCACCTACATGTATATTAGATCCAGGTGTCCCATAGAACAAAACATATGCACATACTCTTAAACTTAACCTTTTGGGAGCATAGTAATTTATCTAGACCCAACACAAAGTCTGAATCTCTATTATTCTGGGCCCTTTCTCTTTCCGACTCCGTCAAAAGTCTATATCCCACAATATTTACTTTTCAGTTTAACACAGATGACTTTCTGGAAATAAAGGCAACAAATCTGGTTCAGTCCTTTACCAATAGTGTGGAACTAGTTGAATTAAAGATCTATCCAGGTGTAATGCTGACTGGTTTCACAAAAATGCATCAGATCAGGAATGGTATGAAGTACGGAAATTAATTATTTACAACACAAATACTTTTTATGACTGACCAGTAGAAGTCACTTAATCAGGGTATCTCAATTACTTAGAGCAAGGAGGAGAGAGGTCAATCTGTTACCTTGTCAATAGACATTTTAAGGAAGTGATCCAGTAGATGGCGCGCTTCAGCCAAGGAACATGAGCTAATGACAACAGATGTGTCTGTTGAATTAATTTCATCCTGCAAGTAACAGTCAGAAAGAAATCAAAGTTAAACAAATGGATCTTGCCTTGCTGAAGATTGAAGAGGGTCTTATGAGTCAGCGGTAGAGTCCCTACCTCTGGGTCAGAAGACCAGAGTTCAATGTCTACCTGCCCCGGAGGTGTGTCACAATGTCTCTGAACAGGTTACAACTAATGGCTATTGGTGATGACACTGAAGAGACAATGCATTTAAGCATTTTTAAATTCAGGTCCAGACCACAGTTCCTGCTGCAGTAGCCTTTAAAAAAAGTTCTTGGAACGTGGTGTCTTTGGCTAGAGTAGAATTATTTGTCATCCTTAGATACCCTTGAGAAAGTGACAATGCTTTTCATTTGGAGCAGACTGGCAGTTAGATGGTATAATTGCTAGTCACTATGATGGTCATTTCACTATAGAGTGGCTGCAAGAAATTGGAAGACTAGCGAGCATTTACATCAATCTGCGACTTTCATTTCTGCCTCTTACACAGGTTGTATTATTCTCCTAATTTGGATTGCTCCCACTCAAAATCATGGAAATATGCACAACAAGCAACCACATATTTTTGGACACATGAACAGTATCAAATTCCACTTCAGTTAACTAACTATTGTTACTTTCTATTCCACCTCAGTTACCAACAATCTGGAGATTCCTACATTACAACAGCAACAGAACTTCAATATTATATCACTGGCTGTAAAATACTTTAGGATGTTCTGAAGTTACAGAAGGCGAACCCTGTAGATACAAGTCTTGTTATTCTTCTCTCTGTTATTACTACTTACCATAAAATAATTGACAGAAGTCAATAAACTCTGCAGCATTGATTTGGGTTATGTTAGAATTTTTAGCATCCAGTTTAAAAGTAAAGGGATTTCCAGAGCTGCAACTATCAGCTGCTGTTCCTCATTCCTGGTCATTCATGGTCAATCCTAAAATAGTTTCTTTAAGGTTAATGTTCTTTCAAATTTTCTGAGTTTAATGATTACTCTTCAATAATGCGCTCTCTGTGAAGCACACAGACTTAATGGAATAACAATAGGCCATTTGGAACTTGCAATTAATTCAGGATTTAATTTCTACCATGAGACAACACAAGTTTGTACTTCCTCGTCCTCTTCTTTCAGCTTAACCATGAAATATTGAAAAAGGTGAAACCGTTAGTGCAAGCTTTTAATGAATCTATTCAAAATGATATTGTGTCATGCCTAGCTCTCTTTCATATGGTTTAAAAAGAAAGGCATCACATTTTAGTTTAGACTATTCAAACAGATGGTAAAAACAATGACTGCAGATGCTGGAAACCAGATTCTGGATTAGTGGTGCTGGAAGAGCACAGCAGTTCAGGCAGCATCCATGGAGCAGTAAAATAGATGTACTATCCCACATTTGACTGAGCTGGACCCACTTTTATTTAGACAACTTCTCGTTGCCATTTAAGTCCTGTTTACTCCCATTGCCTCAGTTAATCACAAATTCTTGAACAGTTGCCAGAAATTTGTGTGCAATACTCCTTCTCCTGTTCCGCACCATTTCTCTGATGCCCTTGCATCTTGGCCCCATGCTGCCCCTTGGTGATATCACCTAAAGGCACAATGCTTGTTTTTACATGTACATTTATGAGACTAACTCTACCTCACTACCATCTCTCTGACTCTCCATTCTTTCTAAATTATCAGACTGCTTGTCCATATTGCTGGACAGATGGTGGTATAGTGAAAAAAGGCACAAGACTCGTCAATTCAGAAGCCCATATTAAAGCCATGTCACCTGTTGGAATTAAAAATTCACTGAATAGCTCTGGAATTGAAAGCTGGTCTGTGTAATGGCGACCATAATAGCTATCCTGGCAACAAATGCCCTTTGGGGAAGGAAATCAACCCTTCTTCCTGAGGTTTACCTCTACATTCTGCATATCCTAGCAAGCCACTCATTGTAAAAGCAATTATGAATGAGGAAAGAAGTGCTGGTCTGACCAGTGACAGCCATATTCCATAAAAGAACACTGACCTCACTGGTAACAGTCTGAGACTAAGTCAGTCTCTTCATCATCTTGGTATTGCATTTTGTTCTGAGATGAGCTTCTGACTTATTTTAACCATCACTACTACTGTCTATTTCCACCTCCATGACATCACTGGACTTTGTCTCATTTCAGGTAATCTCCTGTTAAAACACTTTTCCATTTTTTTTGTTTCCCTCTGGCTGATCTCCCACAATCTACCTTCCATAGATTTGAAGTCATTTAAAACCCATGACTTTAACTGCATCAAGTTCCAAGTCCCTGCCACCCCTGTGCTCCCTGACCCAAACAGAGCCCAAAACAATTTCTTGATTTTCAAATTCTTCCTCAGCACTCTCCCTCCAAATCTCTTGCAATCCCACAAGCCTCAGATATCTTTCCTCTCCTAATTCTGCCTCTCGTACATTCAAAGATAAAGTTGGTCCACCACTGGAGCTATATCCTCAGTTGTCAGATCCCAAACTTTAAAGCTCCCTCCATACACTTCACGATAGCCACCTCACTTTCCTTATTTCAGTCAGATCTTAAAACACACCTCTTTGACCAAGCTTTTGGTCACTTGACACCTAATACTACTTATGTAGTTCTGTATCATACTTCATTTCATAAAGCCACCTATAAAGCACTTTGGGATGTTTCATTATATTAAAAGATGCCATAAAATAATTGTTGTTTGCCTAATTTCTATATTTATGTTTTTCCCTGCAACACTGTCTCATGTTAATATCACTTTAGCAACCAAATTCTCGATTCTCTTTAAAAGATGACGGATCATTGTATGCAGCCTTCTCTCGCATATGTTTCTCATTCCTTGTCTCCTCTTTCATCTGTTTCTTCTTTAATTGTTACTCATCATTATAATTTCTAGCTCAGATGAAGGATTACTCCTGAAACATTAACTTGCCTGTTCACTCCATTAACACTGATCAAGTTGTTGAGTGTTTACAGAATGTTTGATTGTCTTAGATTTTTAGTTGTGATCCTCTTTATTCAAATTTATCTTCAATACAGATAGCAGTTTCAGATACCAAACCAAACATTAAATATTCTCTCCACTATTCAATATGTTAACTTGATTACCTTGGTCTCCTCTATCTGCATTATGGTAGCCTGGCATTCAAAAATGCTGTCATTAATATAGTCAATATTCGCATTTAAAGCTTCGATTTCCTCATTTATTTCCTGAATGGACTTATCTTCTGGATTTTCCTTTAGAATCCGTTCCCTTTTCCCAAGCAGCATTTCATGCAGGCTATTTAATTCCTCTCGTTTCTGTAAAAGGAATAGTAGATATAAACGCTTTAAAAAGATGAAATGCAAGACAAGAACAGTGAGTTCATAGAACAAAGAATCAAATTTTCAAATTTGATTTGGAAGGAACTTGATAAAGGCTGAGCTGAACAGGCTTCTCACTATTTAAAGTAGCAGGGAACACATTATGGCTCTTGTGTGCACAAGTCACAGAGTTGTAGAGTCATCGAGATGTATAGCACGGAAACAGACCCTTCCATCTAATTTGTCCATGCTGACCAGATATCCTAACCTAATCTAGTCCCATTTGCCAGCACTTGATCCATATCCCACTAAACCCTTTCTATTCACATACCCATTCAGATGCCTTTTAAATGCTGTAATTGTACCAGCCTCCACCACTTCCTCTAGCAGCTCATTCCATACACACATCACCCTCTGTGTGAAAAAGTTGCCATTTGGTCCCTTTTATATCTTTCCCCTCTCACCTTAAACCTATGTTCTCTAGTTCTGGGCTCCCTCAAAAGATGGAAAAGAGTGCTTTGGAAAGTAACGTTGCACATAATGACTTGTATAATGACTGAATCTGAATACCCCAAGCAGGCGATTCATATCCGCTTCCAAGTTGGAAATAGTCATCCTCTGCATCACAATGTCAGATATTCTACACTCCAGTGCCTGCCACTTTAGCCGGGCTGTCTTCGAGAAGCCCTCACCAACTCCCTTTTTCTGATACTTGACCTTTCTGCTGAAAAATAGTCAACAAAAAAAAACTTCAGTACAAACACTAAAAGGATATACATTGTTTATGTTATTAGTTGGTGTTGTGGATAGAGGGATCATGTAATATTCTCACGTTAATGAAATACATTTTCTTATATTGCAAAGTGTAATAGCAACTCGTGTCATCAATAAACATAAGGTTTAACAAAATATGATTTACTGAGAGTCAAACTGATGTAGCTGAATTCTGTGCTGCCCACTTCAAAGACTTTATCTCCCTTTCATGTGTATTCCCTTGATCCAGCCTGTACCTAGTGTTCTATCATGAAGGCTCACATCGATAGAATATTTTTTCTTAATGCATGAAAGGAAATGAAGGTTAAGTCTTCTACGGAACAAAGGCCAGAAAGAAAATGAACATTATTTCAAACTTAAAGGAAACTTCCGTAGTTTACAGAGTGAGTTTTTTTTAAAGTTTTACTGTAAATTTGGAGAAGTCCTGTGAAATTCTTGAAATAGAATGACTGTATAGAGCAATGCTCTTAAAAAGGGAATGATATACAGCTTTCCAGGTTATCTAAGAGTGAAGCGATAGTGTTCATCCATCATAAAAGTTGTAATAAATCTCTGAAGAGGTTAGTTAAAGTTGAGTACATTTGAAGTGTATGATAGCACCAGGAAGAAGCTATCTGTAGCTCCATTATAATTGCTGAAGTCACAAGTGAACTAATCCTATTGCAGTGATAAACATAGGAACTCTGGTGTATTACACAAGCTCTGTTTTGGGTATTTTCCAAAAGTTGTTTTGTTTGTTTTCAATTTATAAAGTTGTGCTTTGAGATTGTACATATTCTGTGTGCTTAAAAATCTTTGAAATTTTATTTTAAGTAAATAGGTTGGTTTATTGTACTTTTTAATCTTTTATTGTTTAGAAACTTCTGCTTTATTGATAAAGAAAAAAATAGTTGCATTCAATGCTTACGTTCCAACGTGAGACCATATTGTTAAAACCAAAACAGATAAACGCATGATCTATCATATTGAATTCATATCTGGGAATTTACTTGTCTGGTAATATTAGCTGGAATCATAGCACCTTGGATAAAGAATTGGTTCACCGATTGGAAATTGAGAGTAGATATTCAAGGCTGAGACGGACACATTTTTTTCATTACTAAGAGAAGCAAGGATTATGGAGAGAAGATAAGAAAGTAAAGTTAGGGATTATTAGATCAACCAGGATCTCATTGAATAGTGTAGCAGTTTTGATAAGCTGAACAATCTATTTCTGCTCCTGTTTGTTATGGTGTTATGGAAGTAAATGGTGGGGAAAAAATTAAATCTAATCCCAGTGCTCAATCATATTTAGTGTAAAAACAAGAACAGAGAACTTTAAAATTGAAAGGGAGACATCAGGAATCATGCAGAAGAACTTATTTATACCAACTGATGAAAGTAAATTCTTTCTCATAAATAGAAACAAAACTACTCATCCTGCATTTTTAAAATCAATTACAGATGCACAGCTTTTTCAACAACTTTTGCCAAATCACATTACCTACCTATCTTCAGAAATGACAGTTCATTTTTACAAAAATCCTTCCACAAACAGGATTTATACACAAAATTCAAACCCTGCCCCCAATTATAAAATTGATTTGCATATTTATGTTCTGAATATAAAATTCTGATGCCATGTAAAGCCAATTAATGTATTCAACCAACTTTTTGGGCTTAAATTTTGAAGAAAACATGCTTTATGATTTTATGTTGTTTATCTTCTGATCACTTCCTTTGCCAGCAAACATTTAAAGAGGTCAGCTTCACAATAGGACTGAAAGTAAGAATGACTCCCGTCACTATTATGAGATGCTTTCCACATCCTCTTTTGTGAAACAATGAGCAACAGTCTGCAACAGTTTCATTATACCAAAATAGCTCTTCCATTGACAGGAATTCATTAATATTGATTCAGTTTTCACTTTATGACATGTTACGGATTACATGTTTACCTTGCTGCCCTTGTTCCATTCACTGCGGAAACTGTCTCGTTCCAGGCTGCATTTAACTTTCTGTTCCACTGTTTAACAATATTGGAGACAGATTTTGAGGCAGATTCTGGTTCTGAAGACGTGGTACTGGCTGAAAGTTCTGTTCCAGAGTCCAGGACATTCTGCTTCCGGCTTACACGACCCGCGACTCGGTTGGACATTGGTTTGGCTAATCTACGTAGAGCACTAACCTAAGCACAACAAAAGAAAAGAATAACTGCTGAAATGATGCAAGATGCGGCAAATTATAGATATTCTCTTTTAAATGAGACGATTTCATCACTAATGCTTCCTACTTGAAGAATTTTATTTTTAAAAGGTAACTATCCATCACTGATACACATATTAAAATTCATGTAACTGTAAAATCATCTGATTAACATTACCACTGCCAGTGTAACTTATTTAGATTTCTCAAAACCCCTGCCTCGGGAGGTATAGTCAACTGAGGCCCATGGCATAAGGAACCCAAAACTTGGGAAAGAATACAGCAATGAATTAATTTATTTCTACCATAAAATCCTAGTAAACTTGTAAATTACTTTTGTATACAAGTAAACATTTTCTTTCCCTTCTTACAGTTTGCCAGCCAAGGTCTGAAATTGAATCTTTCTGTGTAAACTTCAGTTTCAAGGTCCTCAGCTTTTGGGAATTATAGTTATATAAAAGGAAAACTATTTTATGGCAGATTAGCATAATTTTTATAAATACTAATTAAGTTACCGCAATCTTTTGGTAAGATAGAAAAACTGGTGGAATTCTTTCTCACAGATACTTGGGATTAAGTCAACAAATTTGCGCAACAGGACTACACAGAGATTAATAAGGATTCTGTGGCTGTCTTCGTGCTTGAACAGTGTTGAGTTGTTCTACCTCCTTCCAATGTTAAGCTTTATAGCCTGTCTGATTATTATACAAACATAAACGTATTTACCTGCTATTTTCTGAGTTCTTAATTTTGTTTGAATTAAGATCTTCAATTTAAGAATAATTTTAAGAACTTACGAGGATGTGATATTATAAAAATGTTTCTAACAAAGCCCTAAATGTACTAATCACAATGCTATATAAATGACAAAAAAAACTAAAGAGGCTAACAAAGTAAATTAATAATGCAAGAAACAGAATAGAATACATGAGCTTCTGCTTTGCAGTGGCATAGAGCAAGCAAACAGCAATGTAAAATGCACTAAGTTAGGAATTAGAATCTGGATTTTTAATAGCAAATGCACACCTCTTGTGTTTTTCTGCGTAGGACGATTTCTTGTTGCCGTTTCTGAGACTCCAGGGCTCTAATTTGATACTGAAATGAAAAATGATAAAAGCAGACCAACTCAGTTAAAAACCATTGGAACTAACTAAAAAACACACTCAGCAGCAGGTAAAAACTGGTAAACTGCATCATCTGATCTTCACATTCCAATGTCAATCTGAATCCAGACAATTGGGATCCACGTACAGCCAAATCACGATGAGTAAATAATGGTTCACCTGTAAGTTCAGTTGTGAAGTTGTCACTGACTCATGCTAGCAGAATAGGAAATCCCACTGAAGGATGCCCATGATAAACCAAAGTTTTGGACATGTAAGTTTAGATTATCCAAACTTGTTCACGCTTGTCATACTCCACCAGAATGGAGTAAAGCAGCTCTGAAGCACAAAATCAAAGCTAAGACTGCAACAATGATTGCAAAATGGTCTTGCCCACATGCTGAATGAATATGCATGGAGTGATATTTTTAATGTGGATGAAACTGAACTATCATACCATCTCTTACTAAATTGCACATTAATTGCTTAAAGACAAAATGTGTAGTGGTGTGTTACTGCTACTGTCTGAGCAAACCATGGATGGGAAGAAAAGCTGTTGCATTTTGTGATAGAAATCTTTGCTCATGTCAAGGTGTTACTGACACAATATGAGGCTGAATGACCTCCAGCATTTCTGAGGCATGGATCAGTAAAGCGGAAGAACAAGGAAGCAATCATGCTGGTGGACCAACGAATATCTGTCTTTTCACAAGCCTGTTTCCCTAGCAGAAATTGCAAAGGGATAAAAATGCTCCAAGAATTCAACCGCAGCTTAGAAACGTTGACGATAGGAGTAGGTGGAGGCCATTTGGTCCTTCGAACCTTCTCTACCATTCAGCACGATCATGGCTGATCATCCAACTCAGTAGCCTAATCCTGCTTTCTCCCCATATACTTTGATCCCATTCACCCCAAGTGCTATATCTTGCCACCCCTTGAATATATTCAATGTTTTGGCATCAACTACTTCCTGTGGTAATGGATTCCACAGGCCCACCAATTTTTGGGTGAAGAAATGTCTACTCATCTCTTTCCTAAATGGTCCACCCTGAATCCTCAGACTGTGACGCTTGGTTCTGGATGCACCCACCATCAGAAGTATTCTCCATGCATCTACCTTGAATAGTCCAGTTGGAATTTTAGAAGTCTCAATAAGATCCCCCCTCATTTGTCTGAGCTCCAGTGAAAACAATCCTAACTAGTCAATCTCTCCTCATAAGTCAGTCCTGCCATCACCAGAGCCAGCCTGGTAAACCTTTGCTGCACTCAAGAGAGAGCAAGAGTATCGTTCCTCAGAAAAGGAGACCAAAACTGCACACAATATTCTAGGTGTGGCCTCACCAAGGCCCTCTACAACTGCAACCACACATCCATGCTCCTGTATTCTAACCCTCTCCCAATGAAAGCCAACATACCATTTGCCTTCTTTACTGCCTGCTGCACCTGCACGCTTACCTTCAGCGATTGGTGCACAAGGACACCCAGGTCCTGCTGCACACTCCCCTCTAGCAATTTATAGCCATCCAGGTAGTAATCTGACTTCTTGGTTTTGCTTCCAAAATGAATAATCTCACATTTATCCAAATTATACTGCATCTGCCATTGATTTGCCCATTCACCCAACCTGTCTAGGTCATGCTGAAGGATCTCTGCATCCTCATCACTGTTCACTCTCCAACTCAACTTGGTATCATCTGCAAACTTTGAGATGTTACACTTTGTTCCCTCAACCAAATCATTAATATATATATGGGGAAAAGCTGGGGTCCCAGCACTGATCCCTGTGGCACCCCAATAGTTACTGCCTACCAATTTGAAAAGGACCCATTAATTCTTACTCTTTTTTTCTTCGCTACCAATCAGTTTTTTATCCATCGCAATATACTTCCCCCAATCCCAAGCGCTTTAATCTTGTACAATAATGTCTTATGTGGGGCTTTGTCAAATGCTTTCTGAAATATACCATGTTGACTGGCTCCCCCTTGTCAACTCTACTGGTTAAATCTTCATAGAATCCCAACAGATTTGTTAAGCATGACTTCTCCATCATAAATCCATGCTGACTCTGTCTGCGCCTGCCACTGCTTTCTAAATGCTCCGCTATAAAGCTCTTGAATTCAAGAATCTACCCCACTGCTGACGTTAGGCTTACTGGTCTCTCATTCCCTGATTTCTCTCTACCTCCCTTTTTGAATAATGGAGTGACATTAGCTACCCTCCAATCTGTAGGGCCTCTCCCAGAAACTATAGAATCCCAGAAGGTGACCACCAATACATCCACTATTTCTAGAGATGTAAACATGGAAAACATGTTGACTGCATTGACAACATAGTACTGCTCAAAGCAGTACATTTTTTAGATTACTTACAGTGTGGAAACAGGCCCTTCGGCCCAACAAGTCCACACCGACCCGCCGAAGCGTAACCCACCTATTCCCCTACATTTACCCCTTTACCTAACACTACGGGCAATTTAACATGGCCAATGCACCTGGCCTGCACATCTTTGGACTGTGGGAGGAAACCGGAGCACCCGGAGGAAACCCACGCAGACACGGGGAGAATGTGCAAACTCCACACAGTCAGTCGCCTGAGTTGGGAATTGAACCCGGGTCTCTGGCGCTGTGAGGCAGCAGTGCTAACCACTGTGCCACCGTGCCGTCCACAAAAAGCATTAAGCAGAAAAAAGACTACTAAGTTTTTCCAAAGGCAAATCATTTTCAAAGCCTTTTAATGTACATAGTCAGGTCATTTTAAGGTGTTTTTGGTTCATTGTGTTTTGACATAAAGAACATTTTAGCCAAACAGGTCACATAGGATCTTCCTTACCTATCTCACAGCTCTGCTCAATACAAATTTATGGACGGTCCCTGTGTTTCAAATTATCATGATGTTGGTGTATTCTTGTTTGATTATGACTGTAATTTCTACAGTATTCTAGTTATCTATCATTTTCATTTTTTTCAATCAGGTTACTTACTCGGATTGGTAACAATGTCTTTTTTTATTTTAGTTGATGATCTACTTAATCTGAAGAGTTTTTCTTGCTGCTCCAAATTAATATTTTGTAGCCATTGTTGAGTAGAAAAATCAGGGTTAGAAGTGGGACTCTTCCTTGTCATGTACCATGTCTGACTGAGTAACAGACTAGCATTGCTATAGTCCTGCCAGGGAACTAGCAGTGGGAGAATATCAAAACTTTATTTAAAAAGCAGCAAATCTCTGCTGGTGATTTTCTTTGCCTTACTGGATCGAAGGTTTAAATGGCCTATTCCTGCTACTACATTCTATGTTCCTCAATGTTGACAAGTTAGCCTTCACTTATTATTTTGGTCAACTTCTTTTCCATCAATCTCCTACTCGACCTGGTGGTAAACATTTAAATCTGCCCATGTGTTACAGATCTGATCTTGTTACACATGTACAGAGTAGGCACTTTGGATATCCACTATCAGCGTCAAGTGGCCTTAAACAAATTTAACCCAATCTTTTAATATCAATACTTACTGTGGGGGGTCAGAAGATGTTGTCTGCCATTAATAACTCAGTACAGCCAAGAGTGAGGGTTGAAAAGCCCATATGCAACATTCTTGATGCAACAATGAAAGATTGAATTTCAATAAAAAAAAAACAAAGTAGTATTTCTAACTTGGTGAAGCTAGCTGTCAGTGAAAAGCTGAAGGTGTGACTGAGTAAGTGCAGGTGTGGAATTTCCAGAATCCAAGGGAGTGTTGATCCAAAAACAGATGTGGCTCGTGAATGGGAGTTTCAAGGCCAGATTTGCAGAAGTGAAGAACTATAATCTCTTGTGGTGAAGTTTGGTGATACACCGTGTGACTAATAATTTGGGAATTTTGCTCAGAAATCCATTGCATCTGTTTTAACTGCATTTGCATTTCGATGTGTACTGTGGGATATTCAATCACAGATTATTATCAGAATTAATATGTGTTAAATATAGTGTGTTAGAATAAAAGTCATACATTTATAGTAGGTTATATTACTGTTCTAACATTGTACAAAAATATTTATTGCTGTTTGTTCAAAACTTTGAAACTTGTGTCTTTATGCTCTGAATCCCTTGAAATTCACATTTCACCTACTTTAAATGAAGTTACTAGTCCCTCGCTGGATTGTAACATAAATTTGGTTGTCTGTTCCAGGACTGTAATAGCCTTTCACTTGAAAAAATTTCCCTCGATGTCTCAAACAAAATTTGACACCAACTGGATATTCCTAATGAAGAGCTTATGCTCAAAACATTGACCCTCCTCCTCCTCAGATGCTCCTGACCTGCTGTGCTTTTCCAGCACCACACTCTTCAACTCTGATCTCCAGCATCTGCAGTCCTCACTTTCTACCAATTGGATATGGCAATGTGACTGGTGACTAAACACTTAGCTAGTCTAAAAGAAGTAAGTTTAAAAGAGCATTTTTAAAATTATTCATTCCAGGATGAGGGCATCACAGGCATGGCCAGCATTTAATGTTAAGAGTTAACCACAATGCTGTGGGTCTGGAGTCACATTAGGACGGACCAGGTAAAGATGGAAGTTTCCCTCCCTAAAAGGACATTTGTGAACCCCATGAGATTTTCCCCAATGATCGACAATAGATTTGTGGTCATCTTGAGACTCTTACTTCTGAATTGTTTTTATCAAATTCAAATTCCACCATCTGTGGAACATTACCAGAGTCTCTGGAATAGGAGTCCAGTAATAAGAGCTGTTACCTCTCCTGAGGATAGAGGAAGAGAGAAAGGAAGAGACGTTTAAGGAGGGAATCATAGAGTATCAAGCTTGGGTAATTTTTAAACACAGAACAGTCCATTAGCCAATAAATCCTTTTCAATCCTATTTAGATTAGATTAGATTACATTACAGTATGGAAACAGGCCCTTCGGCCCAACAAGTCCACACCGACCCGCCGAAGCGCAACCCACCCATACCCCTACATTTACCCCTATACCTAACACTAGGGGCAATTTAGCATGGCCAATTCACCTGACCTGCACATCTTTGGACTGTGGGAGGAAATCGGAGCACCCGAGAGGAAACCCACGCAGACACGGGGAGAATGTGCAAACTCCACACAGTCAGTCGCCTGAGGCGGGAATTGAACCCGGATCTCTGGCGCTGTGAGGCAACAGTGCTAACCATTGTGCCACCATGCCGCCCACTTTTTTTAAAGTAGCAGAGGTAGAAACTTCTCCTCAGCCTGGCAAGACTGAACTGTAACATTTTAGGCTACCTTATTAAGCAATCATTGATGAGGAATCCTTTCCTTACCCAACTTCTCTCCAAACTGTACAGGTTGAATTTTGGTTACCAGCTTACATTTGAAATTAGATTTGTGAATATCTTTCTTCTGTATCATTTGCCTTCAATGTGAATGTTGTTGCCAGTCCTCAACTTTACTGATGATTATGACCCTTTCATTAGTACTTACTTCTTGTCGCCTCTGTTCCTTTTTCAATTGTGCAATCTCACGGTTTCTCTTGCTTTCAATCATTCTCATTCGCTGCTGATCCTCCCTCATCTGTTTCATGAGTGTTACCTAACAAAACCAAATTACAGGAAAAATAATTAAATTATTGCACACTGAGGACTGATATTCTTATTGCATAAAATATTGGTAACAGAAAGCAAAATGTTTTGTACAGAGGTAATAGGAATACATTTTCAGAAATAATTGAATGCTGGTAAACTTCCTGATCAATATCAAGTGAGATGTGAAAAAAATTCTAACTATTTTGTTTTCTACCTGAGATAATGTTGTTTCGAAAATAAACATTAGCTGCATGCTTCGGACTATTACATCTGTGACCAGCAAAATATCACAGTTACAACAATTAGGAATTAAAATAAGCCAGCAATAAGGAGCATATGAATTAGGAGCAGAGGTAGACTATTCAGCTCCTTGACTATTCAAGATTATAGTCAAGATTAGAGTGGTGCTGGAAATGCACAGCAGGTCAGGCAGCATCCAAAGAGTAGAAAAATCAGCCTTTCGGGCAGGAGCCCTTCATCAGGAACTCATTCAAGATTATAGCTGATCTGTTTGTGTTCAAATTCCACAATACCTTCTAGACCCAATAATCTCTGATGCTCTTGCCAAACAACAATCTATCTAAATCTGTCTTTAAGAATTGCATACGTTTATTTATTTATGAATTAGATATTTCTCTCTTCTTGCCAAATTGAACAACTTCACCGTGTTCCATTTTATGCTCGATACTTGCCCATTCACTCAACCCAACTATTCCTATCTGTAATATCCTTACATTTTCTTCATCACAAGCTTTCCTAGCAATATCAATGTTGTCCATAAATTTAGCTAGAATGCCTTTGCTCCTCTCATCCAAGTTGTTGCTGTGAATTGCAAAATCTTGAAGCCCTAGCACAGATCCCAGAGACAGACTTTACTCAATACATCATGTGAATCAGGCAAAGACCCTTTTACACGGGTTCCTTTCTGCCAGCCAATCTCTATCTATGCTCAAGTGCTAACCCTACACCATGAGCTTTTATTTTCTCAAATAGTCATTGTCAAACGCCTTCTGGAAATTCAAGTGCAGTTCACCTCCTACTCACTTTCATCCACAGTGCATTTTCCTCATTCAAGGCTCTTCAATAAATTGCTGGAACATGATTTTCCTTTGATGGTGCCATACTGCATCTTCCTGATTACCTTGAGTTTTTCCAAGCACATAACTATAACCTCTTTAATGACTGATTCTAACACCTGTACAATCGACACTAAGCTAATTGGTCTCCAGTTTCCTGTCATCTTCTCTTCTTGAGTAGAGGGGTTATATTTGTTATTTTCCAGTCTGATGGAACCTCTCTAGAATCTAGGGAATTTTGGAAAATTAACACCAACACATCTACTATCTCATTAGTACCCTTTATTTTAAAGACCTATGAAGGGGACCATTTGGCCCCAGACACTGGTCAAACTACAGTTCCGTCAATTTGCTTATTACCCCTTATCTTGTGATTGTAATTTCACCAAGTCCCTCTCTCTCTTCCACCTCCTAATTTATAGCTATTACTAGGAAGATTTGTGTATCCTCTATAGTGAAGACAGAAGCAGAATATTTGTTCACTACATCCACCATTTCTTTATTATTTCAGCATCTAGAGGATCCGTACTCACTTTGCTTGCTCAAATGCCTGTAGGAATTCATGTCATGGAGCAAACTTCCTCCCCCGCCCCACCCAAGGTATTGCAAGGAGATAGCCTAGATCCTAACTTTTATATTTAATTAAAGAAAACTCTAAGGCGCTGTATTCCAGATATGATTCAATTGGTCCATCGTTGGGGTTGCGCTTCGGCGGGGCGGTGTGGACTTGTTGGGCCGAAGGGCCTGTTTCCACACTGTATGTAATCTAATCTAAAACAAAAACTCTAAGGCGCTGTATTCCAGATATGATTCAATTGGTCCATCGTTGGGCTTTAATTAAAACACAGCTTATTCTTACAACAGAGTTAAAATACAATAAAAAAGAACTGGCACAACCTTACCTCTGTTGATATACTGAACAAAACTATGTATTATTTAACCACTAATCATCAACAGTTCCAATATAGGCAGCATTGCATAAACACGCCCTTTGGCAAAAATATCAATGCAGCAAAAAAGCAGTGATTGTTATGCGCTGTTTCTCTCCAGTCCAGAAGAAGCAAACAATCTGTTCCTTTTGATTTTTAAGAGGAAGCCTCACTATCGAAGATTTCACTACACCACAGAACTGCCAGCAGAAGGCTTCAACCAACTAACTGAAAGTAATTCTAAAAGCCTTCCTGGGTCTGTTTGAGCCCTGACCTTGCACACTCAGGTTCCTTCTTTCTAATTAAAAAAACAAATCAATTTACTCTCCGTGTCTGAAGCAGCTACCTTTGCAGCAGGGTGACAGCACCCCTCTGCATGAGAAACAGGACAGAACACATCTCTCTGAAAAGCCCAGTATCATCGCACTCTTGCTATCCATTTCTATGTTTTCTGCTAGCTTCCTCTCATATTCCAATTTTTTCCTACCAATAAATCTTTAGTTATTCTCTGCCATTCTTTATATGCTGATCAATGAAGTGATCTCGCCCTGATCTTTACAGTGATATGCTTTTGCCTTAATTTTCACATTTCCCTTAACATCTTTAGTTAAACACAGATGATGGGTCCTCCCATTATAATTTTTCTTTATAGTAGAAGTAATTCTACCTGTGAGTGTTCTGTAATACTATCTTAAATCTCTTCCACTGTGCCTCTGTTGATCTATTCTCCTAGCCGAATATGCCAGTACACTTCAGCGAGCTCAACTTTCAGTCCTAAGTAGTTGCCCTTAATTAATATTTAAAATACTAGTCTCAGATCCAATCTTCTCCCTTTCAAAATGGATGTAAAATTCAATCACATTATGATCACTGCTCCCGAGGGGTGTCTTTCCTCTATGTTTGCTCAGTAGTCCTGTCACATTATGCAATTCTAAGTCTAATACAAAGTTCTGAAGAACAGTCAAAATGCTAACTGTGTTTCTCTCTCCAAGGAGGCTGCCAGACTTTCCTGTTTTTATTTCAGGTTTGAATCGTCTGCAGTATTTTGCTTTTACTTAACCAAGTCCAACATAAAGACCTCGGGTCAGTTCTAGAATATGCTCTGCTTAGAAACTAACTTGAAAGCATTCTCTGAACTCATCTAGACTCCTACTGCCAATTTGACTTTTCCAGTTGATGTGAGGATTGACATCACCCGTGCTATTCCTTTAACATAAGGACCGAATATTCTTTTTCCTATAGCTTGTCATAAATTGAAGGGGGCCGGGATCACTTTCGTTCATGACATCTTTCCTCCATTATTCCTCAACTCCACCCAAACTGATTCTCCATCCTGATCAACAAGAATTTTGAAAATGCCATCCTTGATTATCAGTCCAACCCCTCCAGATTTGCCTATTTTCCTACTGTTCCTGAATGTCATTCACCCCTCAATGTTAAGGACCCAATCCTGTGCTGAGGTGGACAGGTAGACTACAGGAGTTTGAAGGGTGCCTGGGCAGGTCAAATAGGGTGACGGTCTGAGTAGTTATAACTCTCTTTCACCTTCTCCCCCCACTATCTCCAGCAACCCAACTCCACTATCAGATCCCATTCCTTAGATATCCCCCAACGCCGACATCTCATCCTCTGCACTCAGCCCGAAAAATCAACTACCAGTGCAGAGTCCCTTACATTCTTCCTCCAGTGTCAGTCAGTCTTGTAGCCCATGATGAGATTTCACCCAGACAATTTAAAAGGTGAAGATAATTATGTAGATTGGATGTTTAAGATGATTTCAGTTGAAGAATGTGTGTGCATGATACCTTTGTTTTCCTCATTTCTGCCACTTCACTCTGTAGTTTCCTCAGCTCTCGTTCATATCGAGTTTGATTCTTCAGCAGGCGTGCATGCTCTTTCTGTGCTAACTGTAGCTTCTGCAGCTCTCGATTCATTTCCTTCAATTTTTTCTCATAGTCGGCTTTAATCTTGCTGGCTTTTTCTTCTGTGTTGCATTCCATTGACCCTGAGCAAATAAATCACACAAATAACTCAAATAATTTCACCAGTTAAAAGTTCAACCAGTATCTGGAACTGAACAATAATGCTGTGTTTGTGAAGCTAAAAATAAGATTGCAATCCCTGTTGGGTGCACTGCTGTCCTGGGCCCCTATGTATTTAGTGGTAGGGACCATTTCAATCAGATAGGAAAATGGTGGTGGGTGGAAACCATCTGGCATTCCCACCTCCACCTTGATGATATCAGAGGCAACATGGCCTCCCTAACCTGTCACCAAATGAGACTTTTAAGTCGATGCTAAATGCACACTTAAGGGCCTCATCCATCAATCGCAGGTGGAGGACAATTCTTCATGCAGGGAGAACATCAAACAAACACGTATATAGTTGTTTGTTGATTCCTGCGGACATGGTGGATCCTTCATTCAAAAGCATTCAGTGCCTGATCAAGGAACATGCCATTGAGAAAAGGAGTCTCCACTGATAGTGAATCCCCTCCCCATCCCTCCCACCTAAACCTCCTTCCATCCTGTGATACTCTCCGACCATGACTTAAATGTGGCCTGGGATCCAGCCTCAAGTGAGTGTCAGAGCAGCTGCAGCCACTATTCCCTGCTGAGGCTGCCATTCAAAATCTCAGCAAGCAAGACCTCTGTCCCCGGGGTCATCATTTCTGGGGGAAGGCTGACTGCTGGCCTTTCAAGTGTCTGAGTGAAACAAGGCATGACAGGCTGTCCAAAATGAGGCTGCATGGGGCTCTCACTGTCTGTCTAGACACTAGCTGAGACTCCCATCACCTCCACAATAGTTCACCCAAGATTTCAGATTTCAGCTCATCCACCATGTGGAGGCACATCAATTTGGAAAGAAGGAGGAAAAATATAAAGTTGATGAAAGAGGAGAAATTAAGAAGGGCTAAAATAGGTCATTGTCACACCTCAGGGAAAGTCTTGGTATTTGAGAATGCAGTGTCCTCAACTCAGATATTACATTGAACCACATTGTCACAAAGACAAACCAGATGCCCTGATTAACTACTGATAACAGTATTGGCTTTCAATCACTTTACCAACTCAACAATTACTGAAGGGCTGTTTTAAGAGCTTACAAATTGTTTCTGCAATCCAGAAAGAAAATATCCAAGTACCAAGAAGACTATAAACTGTATGATTTCAGTGCTCATGCTGGATATACTTGCCTCTGTGTTCCCAATGGGGAATAACTTCCAAAACCTAGGTTGAGTTCCACTTTACCTTTCACTCTAGATTTATTTGAAAAAGGAAAACTGGCTCACAACCAAAGACAAGAAAGTACTACCCCAATCCCCATCAGACCCTGGGATAATTCAGTCATAAAATATCCAGCCATTGTTGAAGAACTGAGAGACAAAGACTGAACAGGCAGACAAGGGCGAGTACACAAGGGAATCAGAATGGTCTCAAATAGCAAGAACGCATTTGCTTTGTTGTTGAAGAAATGTATGCAGATCAGATGTTTGCAAATTTAGGGAAAGGTGGGGAATAATTGACAAGAAAAGAACTTGATTAATTTCTAAGTGACATTCTTAGAAATTATGTAGGAGAGCAACATGTCAGCATGCAATTGAGTTGAGTTTGTTGCCATAACGGGGCTGCACAAACAGCTAATATTTACCAGTGGGTTCTCAAGTCAGCTGAAATATTTTCCTCTGTGCTGTACCTATAGCTGTACAGCAGATGGCACAATACAAATACTGCTTAGCGAGCAAAACACAACTCTTTTGAATATCAGTCTTCGTTCCAGTAAACCACTTAGCATCTGGAGTCATGGCATTGATACCATCAGATAGGCACTAAAAATTAACTATACTGGAGCCTCTACACTAGGCCTAATAATTAACCTCCTCAAAGGAGAGGAACAAAAGAAGGGAGGGCATTTGTTTTTGATGCACAGCTTGAAATCATAAAACGTTTTAAAAAATACAAGTCAGAAAGCCTTTAACAATACTTCTAAATAATTTTCACATTCAAAACTATGTTTTTTTTGACAGGAACTTGAAGAAACAAAATTGACAAAACAAATATAAACAAGTTATAAAATCCTTTGAAGTTCCAGAGTTTCAGTGGTATTCTCAAATGCCCACCATAATGCTCATCACGAGCCATCCTTAATTCCTCTTCCTGAAAGTCTTCTCAAACGTAAATGGTGAGCAGTTAATAAATGAGAGAATGTAACCTAGCCTGAAACCTCATACCTAACTAATTTATACCTATAGTGAGGGAACAGTGCAGCAGCAATCTAAGGAAATCCACCTCTAAGAAGGAATATTATGCCGAGGCTGGATTACGATTGTGTCCGAATTTAGGCCGCAATTAATTATGGATTTCTCCTTCCTCTCTATTTCCTCAGCACATTAATATTTAAAGCTTAAAGACATCCAAACTTAAATGTCACTAAGGCAAAAAAGAAAATACATACTCTAACTCACCCACCAAAAATAATTGCAAGACACAACCAAATTTTTTTTGATTGGCAGGGATAGAAGAGTGATGGCATGTACAAGGACAGTTTTGTTCAGCTCTTACTTATTGGATTAGTCTCTCACTTGTATGTGAAGTAACACATGTATCTGGAAATATCAGAAGTGATAAAGTAGATATATTTTCAACATGTACTGAAGACAATAGCATTTTGGAAATATAAGGACAAAAAAAACACAAGTGCTGGGAATGTTCTTCTTCCAGCTGTGAAAACTGCACATCCTTACATGTAAAAAAGAAAGTAATTCATACCAAGGTTCTGGAGAACACGGTCTCTCTCTAGCTGTGTGTCCCGGATCTTATTCTGTAGCAAGATCAGTTTTTCCTCATACTGCTGTTTCAATATGTGCAATCGCCGCTGGCTATTCTCGAGTTCATCAATGAGTTTCTGCTTGATTTCAATCTCACAAGTTATATCAGCAAGGTCAGCCTGGTAATTAACTGAGAAATAAGCAAAGAAACAATCCATCAAACCATTAACACAATTTAACAATCAACAATCCAAATTTCAAGACTACCTTGTCTTAAATGCTTTAGAATCATAGTTACATAATCTCCAAAACGTAGATAGCTCACCAACCAAATGAAAAGTGCAGGTGACAGCACAGACTGAGTTTAGGAGATCTCTCTGCAGAATTAACAGCTGTTAATTGAACTAAATGTATTGAAAATTATGCATCTCAGACATTTCAGCCACCTCCAATGCTTGGTTACGTTCAGTCAGTGTCTAAAGTGCAGAACAGGTGTCAAAATGGTACTGTAAAAGATTTGGACAAGAAATAATGGGCAGAATCTTCTGCTCCATCTGGTGCTGAGCTTAGAGGCAGGAAAGGTAGCAGCATGGTGACATACATGAATTCCACTGCTTTCCAGCTCAGCTTGAAAGTAAGAGCAGCTAAAGACCTTATTCAGCCATCACCACTCTAACTCAGTCTCAGGCAGACCTTTTGCCATGCAGCACGCACAGCATCTAAACTGTATGGCCAACTTGTCACCTCTAGGTGAAACACCACCCCTGACCAATCATATTGCCAGTCCAAGCCATCACATGATCTTGGGACCTTGTTAAATATTAGTCTGGCAGCAGCCACAGCCTCTGCAAGAGCTGCCAGCCTTTGATGGGTTGGCAGCTCTTGGTAGCAAAGTCTTCTGCTCCCAAAGTTTTGATTCCAAGGGAAGACTGGTCTTGCCACTGCCTTATGTGGTCTGTGGTTCAATGGGCTTTCATGAAAAGCCCAGCTCTCTAGCCAGCAGGTGTAGCAGCCCCCCATCCCCAACTGCCAAACAAGATTCTGCCCAATAACTTTCAGAAAGTGAACTCATCCAAGTTTGTAAAGCAGAATTTGCAATACTACTGAGTACCATGTTCAACACATAAAGTACAGTCCGGAAAAACTGACAGGATGCAAGTTACAACCTTATGTTCAGCTCAGGACCAAACCTATGCTGACACAGACCACTTGGTGAACCTTAGCAGACTGCAGGATAAACACCCAAGAAAGGAAATCTGAATGTTTCTTTAATTCAGAAGAAACATAATTGAAAATCCCATTAACATTAATACAGCTTTATTTTTATGCTGGTAAACAATGATAATCATAAGGACCAAATAAAAATGTACTAAATCATCTAAACCTACACTTAACCAGAATCACTGAAACACATTCTGAATCAGCTATTCATTAAGTCTCTTTTTGCAGACATTAATCAGCCTCAGTAACAGTCCATTGCCACATGAACTTTATTAACTTTAAGCTTGCTTGCTTGAGGGCTTGTTAACATTACATTGATGTCTTCTTTCTATCTTGTAATCAAATAGTAAACTGGAGGATATACATTTAAATTACGTAGACTTTAAAGATTTGGATCTCTCTTACAAATTTTCTTCAATCTGCACTGAACTTTGGGACCAGGATATTTTAGGAATTGTTTCATAATACAAACCTCACTAAGAGCTTAGAAATTGGAAGTTGCCTGAATTAGGGCATGATTCATGTACAATACACATTACAGCTGTCGAAGGAAGTCACTGGGCAGACAATAGGAAAATAGGCCATTGACCTCACTAATACTGTAGTGATGAGCAGTGGGTCCCAATTATGACCCCAAAAGCAGCTTGTCACTCATCACGGGAAACTGCAACTTACCAGGATTTTACACAACAGCAGCAAGTAAATTTGTGGGTGGGGAGTGGAAAATAGTAACTACAGCATTCTGCAGTTGGGGTATGGAGGTATGAAGTGCATTTCTGCTCTTCCTGGCTCCTCATTAAAGCAAACTGGCCTCCATTTTCACAGACCATGATCTAATGCCTTGAGAGCATGTGCTCTGGATGATTAGAAAGGGAGTTAATCAACATACAGGGTTCTTGTGATGAAGTGATAGTGTTCCTCCCTCTGAGCAAGGATGTGGGTTCCAGTCCCAACTGGTCCAAAGGTGTGCATCACATCACTGAAGAGGTTGAATGGAAGATGTCTTAACCAACATGGTGCTGGTATAATGTTTTGCTGCTGGAATAGTAATCCAAAGATCCAGATGATGCTCTGGGGACTTGGATTCAAATTCAATCATTCTGGAGTTAAAATTTGAATGATGATTGTGAAACCATTGTTGATTGTTGTTGAAACCCATATGGTTAACCAATAATGGTATGTGCACACCTAGTGAAGAGCGAGCATATGTGCACCATGTAACATATTGAATCCAGCGCCCATTTCCCTCCAAACATATTTCAGAGTTTTATAAGCATAGCCGTACAATAATTATGAAGTGTATTTCTAATGGTCAAATGGTGACACATTTTTACTTACATTAAAACTTTTGATTTCTCCTGCCACATAATAAATCTGTCTAGTTTCATTGCACTCTTCACAAGCAGATATTTACAATAAGCTCATTTAATTTCTTATTATCTTTATGTTCTGACTCCTCATATATTGAAAAATTATTCTTCTTAACTTTTGCATTACTCTCAAACACTATGCTCGGCTGCTGTGGTTGGATTTTGCTACTTCTTAATCCCTTCATTTTTAAAAGGATTGAGGTTTATAGAAGGATTTTTACAATATCAGGACATCCCAGAATGCTTTCTTGTTGCAACAGAAGACCATATTTTGCACTATTAACTGCAGTGGGTTAACTCTAGCTGAAGCTTAATCTGTATGGTTTTAATGTTCTAAATATTCTTCTGGGCAGTGTGGTGGCACAATGATAAGCACTGCTGCCTCACAGCGTTGGGGACCCAGGTTCAATTCCATCCTTACTGATTGTTGTTAAAACCTATGTGGTTAACAGGTCATGGTATGTGAATACCCAGTTAGAGAGCGTGCCCAAGCCTCAGGTGACTGTAAATGTGGAATTTGCATGTTCTCCCTCTTGTTTGCATGGATTTCGCCTGATATGCCCCATTTTCCTCCCACGATCTAAAGATTAATGCGTGGTTTTGGGAACCGGGGGTTGGTCTGGGTTGGATGCTCTTCGGAGGGTAAGTGCAGACTCAGTGGGCCGAAAGGCCTCTTTCTGCACTGTAGGGAAGTGATTCTGTTCTCAATCCTACTTAAACTAATTCTAATAAGCTCAGAAAATTCCATTATGGTTTGGGATTATTACCCTTTTCTTCTGATTCTGTATCGGTTTCATCAAGGCTGCCATCACTGTCAAATTCTTCATCATCTCCACCTTCCTCATCTTCACAGCAACTTTCTTCATGCTCCTCCTCCTGAAATTACACAAGAACACAATGTAGCTGGCAGAACAGGTAAATTCATTGTGGGAGTACTTGAATTAATGTAGCGTGTCAGATATATCAGAAGACATCGGAGGGCTCTGTAGGACGTAGAAAAAGCAAATAAAATTAATGTCAAACATGAGTAAAATAGGAGGAGTCGGTGCTGTCAACATAAATATGTTTCATTTGTGCTGACTTAATTTGGATTTTAAGACATTGTCTTAACTTAACTTGGAATTTGATTTTCAATTAGGCTGTGTTCTAAGCACA
This sequence comes from Chiloscyllium plagiosum, assembly GCF_004010195.1. Classification (NCBI taxonomy): domain Eukaryota; kingdom Metazoa; phylum Chordata; class Chondrichthyes; order Orectolobiformes; family Hemiscylliidae; genus Chiloscyllium; species Chiloscyllium plagiosum. Next base: position 23,060,293 of record NC_057735.1, read on the forward strand.
TTTTTTTTTTGAAACACTGCCCTGTTCCATTTAGCTTCAGGGCAGAGGACAAATAATAAATGAAACCAAAAGAGAAAATGCTGGAAAATCTCAGTAATAAATGATGTTCACAGGCAGAGAGGTGGCCTGCAGGAAAATAATGCCAGCTTCAAGACAACAAAATATGCTTGAACTGTGGCTAGTTCAACAAGGACAGACACGAGAGACTTTATCAAGTGGGTCTCTGTGGTTTACTGTTTGACTATTGATCGTAGTCAATGCAGATAAGAATACATCCCTAATTATACAGAAATTGTGTTTGTGAAATAGAGTTTCAGGAGCACGAGAATTTTAGTTTCTTCATAATTGCAGGTTTAAAGAGTCAATGCTCATATACTAGAACTCATATACAAGGTTAAGGCTGATCATCTACCTCAATTCCAGCTTCCCAACTCCAAATCCATGGATATATAAAAATGCATTGCTCCTTGTCTTGAATATATTCAGGAAGTGAGTGTACACAGCCCTCTGGGATGTGAGTTAAAAAAAGCCTTTGATCTTTATTCTGAAACTGTGACCCATGTTCTCAATTCTCCACAACAGGAAAAAGCTTTCTCAGCATCAACTCTGTCATAGAGTCATAGAGATGTACAGCATGGAAACAGACCCTTCGGTCCAACCCATCCATGCCGACCAGATATCCCAACCCAACCTAGTCCCAACTGCCAGCACCCGGCCCATATCCCTCCAAACCCTTCCTATTCATATACCCATCCAAATGTCTCTTAAATGCTGCAATTGTACCAGCCTCCACCACATCCTCTGGCAGCTCATTCCATACACGAGAAAAAGTTGCCCCTTAGATCTCTTTTATATCTTTCCCTTCTCACTCTAAACCTAGTTCTGGACTCCCCGACCCCAGGGAAAAGACCTTCTCTATTTATCCTATCCATGTCCCTCATAATTTTATAACCGTCTATAAGGTCACCCCTCAGCCTCTGATGCTCCAGGCAAAACAGCCACAGCCTGTTCAGCCTCTCCCTGTAGCTCAGCTCCTCCAACCCTGGCAACATCCTTGTAAATCTTTTCTGAACCCTTTCAAGTTTCACAACATCTTTCCGATAGGAAGGAGACCAGAATTGCACGCAATATTCCAACAGTGGCCTAACCAATGTCCTGTACAGCTCTGAATTAAACTCCATCTGCCACTTCTCAGCCCATTGGCCCATCTGGTCCAGATCCTGTTGTAATCTGAGGTAACCCTCTTCGCTGTCCACTACACCTCCAATTTTGGTGTCATCTGCAAACATACTAACTGTACCTCTTATGCTCGCATCCAAATTATTTATGTAAATGACAAAAAGTAGAGGGCCCAGCACCTATCCTTGTGGCACTCCACTGGTCACAGGCCTCCAGTCTGAAAAACAACCTTCCACCTCCACCGTCTGCCTTCTACCTTTGAGCGAGTTCTGTATCCAAATGGCTAGTTCTCCCTGTATTCCATGAGATCTAACTTTGCTAATCAGTCTCCCATGGGGAACTGTGTCGATCGCCTTACTGAAGTCCATATAGATCACATCTACTTCTCTGCCCTCATCAATCTTCTTTGTTACTTCTTCAAAAAACTCAATCAAGTTTGTGAGACATGATTTCCCACGCACAAAGCCATGTTGACTATCCCGAATCAATCCTTGCCTTTCCAAATACATGTACATCCTGTCCCTCAGGATTCCCTCCAACAACTTGCCCACCACCGAGGTCAGGCTCACCGGTCTATAGTTCCCTGGCTTGTTTTTACCGCCCTTCTTAAACAGTGGCATCATGTTTGCCAGCCTCCAGTCTTCCGGCACCTCACCTGTGACTATCAATGATAGAAAAACCTCAGCAAGAGGCCCAGCAATCACTTCTCTAGCTTCCCACAGAGTTCTCGGGTACATCTGATCAGGTCCTGGGGATTTATCCACTTTTAACCATTTCAAGACATGCAGCACTTCCTCCTCTGTAATCTGGACATTTTGCAAGATGTCACCATCTATTTCCCTACAGTCTATATCTTCCATATCCTTTTCCACAGTAAATACTGATGCAAAATATTCGTTTAGTATCTCCCCCATTTTCTGTAGCTCCACACAACGGCTACCCTGCTGTTCTTTGAAGGGCCCTATTCTCTCCCTAGTTACCCTTTTTTCCTGAATATATTTGTAAAAACCCTTTGGATTCTCGTAAATTCTATTTGCCAAAGCTATCTCATGTCCCCGTTTTGCCCTCCTGATTTCCCTCTTAAGTATACTCCTACTCCCTTTATACTCTTCTAAGGATTCACTCAATCTATCCTGTCTATACCTGCCATATGCTTCCTTCTTTTTCTTCACCAAACCCTCAATTTCTTTAGTCATCCAGCATTCCCTATACCTACCAGCCTTCCCTTTCACCCTGACAGGAATATACTTTCTCTGGATTCTTGTTATTTCATTTCTGAAGGCTTCACATTTTCCAGCTGTCCCTTTACCTGCGAACATCTGCCTCCAATCAGCTTTCGAAAGTTCTTGCCTAATCCTCCTCAAGATTCTCTCATGGTTTGAAATACAGTTCCTTCTAAATGTTTTATTTCATTAAAATATATGATTTAAAGATTTATGTAGACTGTGCTACCATGTGTTAAGCTAACTACTAGTTTTGTTTCAATTTTTACTGATACTTTTGGTGGTTCACCCCAACCCTTTATTTCCTATAGGTCCCATTACTTATATTGTGTGATTTTCTATAGCATGGTATCGGATGGGAACACAACTATTGTGTTATAGGAGAACACCCCATATGTTCTTCCTTAGATAAGAAGAGCTAAAGTGCACACACTACTCCAGACAGGACCTGACAAATTGCATGTGTAATTGTAGCAAAACCTCCCACTCTTCCACTCCAATCCCTTTAAAGCTTACTGTAATTAATTTGCTTTTAAGGAAGCAGTAAAGTTACCCTGGCATTTAAGTAATATTTGTGCCAACTGACACAAATGAGTTAATACAGTTTAGTTTTGTAACAGAAGCCTCCAGATGTAATCAGCTCCTGTAAAAGCAAGATATGCACACCTAGACCGGTAGCACAGGTATGGAGGGCAAGGGTCTCCAGTGTAGCCTGATCCATCTGCCATTCCATTGTTGGCCCAATTATTCATTTTCAAAAATCATAAAAAAAAGAGACTTTGACTGAATTTGTGCCACCAAAAATGGATATGGATGTAGAAAACAAAAATATTAGAATAATTATTATCAAAGATACATAAAAAAGAATACTAGTATTAAGAAAACTCAGTTTAAAGTAAATCTTTAAGAATTCTTAGGCTTTCCTTACCCCTTCCACTTCATTGTCATCTGTCTCTTCCCAATTCTCTTGCTGTAAATTCCCTCTTCTTTTCTCTTTCACTGGGCTTTGAAAGAAAAGAGAATACATAGCAGGAAAAGAATTATGAAAAAATTAAGTTTGTGGCTAACACATTTACAGCCTTGTATTTTCTTCAGTCAAATGATTTTCTGTTTGTTGACTTTTCTTTATAATGCAATTATTACAGCATTTTAAAAACCTGGTGTTAACATGTTAGCAAATAGAAATTAGGCAGAATTAGTTTTCAAAGTATCATTTCTGTTAGAAGATTTAGAAGTAGAATCTCAATGCGAATAAGAATAGCATTATTTATACATTAAACAGGTGTAAAAATTAGCCAGAACAGTGTTGCACAATCTTTAACATCTACTTGAGAAGCAAAATGTGACCTTGATACAACGGTCACTTGATGATTGTACCACTGACGGTGCAGCATTCCCTCGCGACTTCACTGAAGTGTCAATCTACATTGTATCAAGTCTCTGCAGTCCAGCTTGAACCTATAATATTTTGAATCCACCAAGGCTGACTCATCTAGTCAACAAATAGGCATAGATCAGAGGGACAAAATGGATGTAACCTATATGCAACAGAAGGAAGATAGCAATATAGGTTTATCCAGTACATATCTCACACTGCTGTAAATGTAAATGATTGTTGTACATATGCAGCTAGTACTAAATGCAATATTAAGTGACTGCACATCCTCAGCAGAGGTGCAACATCACCACAGGCCAGCATTGGGGAAGGCTGGTCTACACTAATTAAAGCCAGTTTACCCCACTTAACGGCTAAAGTGGGCAGTGAAAATCTTTTTAAAAACACGATTTTGAAATGGAATCAAACAATGGCTGATCATGGCCCAAGATTTTCTAATACTGCATTTGGGGGAGTTTGAGAGGAAAGGTGTTACGCACTGACTGCCATCAAATCTGTCCATTCCAGCAGACCATGTCTGCACTCCTAAAGTTCCTGAAGAAGGGCTTATGCCCGAAACGTCAATTCTCCTGCTCCTCGGATGCTGCCTGGTCTGCTGTGTTTTACCAGCACCACATTTTTCAACTCCTAAACTTTTGTCTGGCACATGCTCAGTATCAGAACTATGCGCTCCTATATTGTGAATGCCATTTTATGGACAAAGATCATAAAAAAATAAAACTGGACAACGTGGAGCCAAGTATCACAGACTAAAATGTGACGCATGCTGGACTGAAATTTGATGGTGTCTATTTTAAAGGCTTTGCCTACAAGTTACTGGTATCCAGGAGGCCCAGGGTGGGAATTCAGTCAGCACTGTACACCCGTTTTGTACATATTGCTGTGGAATTTGTTACTTTATTAAATGTGTGCATTACCTAGTAGAATTTATGCACAAAATTACCTATTTCTTTTTCGTATCCTTTCCCTTTTCTTGAGCAGCTCCAAGTCTTTTTTTGCCATTTCAACAATTTCAGAAGTATCGGATTCCAGGGAACCAACTAGGCTGGACATTGAACAAGGCATGGGAGACAGTCCCGCTGCATACGGGGATCTGGACGTCAATCGAGATACGTTGCGTCGGAGGGACTCATTCATTGCTTCACTCTCCAGTAGTTTGGTCCTGGAACAGAATAGGTTTTTTTTTCTGTGAAATCAGAGGGCTTTCAGAAGATGTTTCACACTGAAAAATAAATTCTAAAGAACAATACAGTTGGAATACTCTGAACATTTACAATTTTTATTCCATATCAGACATCCCAAGGGCAAAACATGACAAGTGGAAAATAATAAGAAATGCATAAGCAATAAACTTTTCTCCATATACTATTTTCCACTCAGATATGCCAGTTTTTTTTAATGCTCTTCATGTTCATAATTTATGTTCTGGTTAAGCATGCAGCTAAATAGACTTTATCATTTCTAGTCCCAGCATTTACTCTGGCTGGAAGGCTGTAGGCAGCGACATTTCCCTATTGTGCTTCTATGGAATCTGCCCTAAATTTTAGTGCATCCCTTAGCACATAGCCCTGGACCTTGGAATGTACTTGTAGTTGAGGGCAACTCTTTGCAATGGAAGACCAACACATTTCAGGCAAACCAAACAGTGTTATTCATCAGTATAAACGGTGCAGCATGGTGGTTCAGTGGTTAGCATTGCTGCCTCAGAGGGCCAGGGACCTCGGTTTGATTCTCGCCTTATGCGACGATGTGTGTGTGTGGAGTTTGCACATTTGCCCCGTGTCTGTGTGGTTTCCTCTGGTTTCCTCCTACAATTCAAAAATGCACAAGTTAGGTTGATTGCGATGCTAAATTGCCCATTTTCTCCATGGATGTACAGGCCAGATGGTTTAGCTGTGGGAAATGCAGGGTTACAGAGATGAGGTGGGTCTGGGTGGAATGCTCTTCAAAGGGTTGGTGTAGATTCAATGGGCTGAATGGCCTGATTCCACACTGTGGGGATTCTCTGATTCTATGAAACAAAATTTGCTGGAAAAAACTCTTCAGGCCTGGCAGCATCCGTGGAGAGGAAGCAGAGGTAATATTTCAGGCCCAGTGACCCTTCTTCAGAACACAACGCTGCTCGTTGATTTGATGCCCTTCCAGCAACAGTTGGTATTTATCTTGGTGGATATCTCTGGTAACAGCCCATAGCACAGAGTCCTGTGTCACAGAGCTGCTCAGAATGAACTACAATAAAAACTACTGTCTGTCTCTCCAGGTATTCTTTGCAAAGGTACATAACAGCCTCTGCCCCATCACACCACCTTGTCTGGAGGGAGGTGTAAATAAATGGTTCAATAACGGTTGCCTGCAGTTTATCTTAGTGCAATGATATACACTACAAGGTGCACCTCGGAGGAAGTGTTTTTGCTGTTTGAAAAATAATAGTGACCCATTCAGCATTATTACAGCAAATATTTCAAATCAGGCAAGAAAAATATAGAATCTGAAAGATAAATAGTTGATATTTTTAAAATGAGTTAAAATTCCTTGACGGAGCTTTCTTTTAATTCATTCACAGATGATGGCATCGCTGGCTAACATTTATTGCCCAACCCCTAATTGCTCAGAGGGCTGTTGAAGAGTCAACCACATTGCTGTTGTCTGGTGTCACATGTAGGCCAGGCAAAGTAAAGATGGCAGTTTCCTTCCCAAAACGACAATAGTGAACAAGGTGGGTTTTTCTGATAATTGCCAATGCACACGTGGTCATTATTAGACTCTTCATTCCAGATATTGGGTTTGAATCCTGCCATGGCAGACAGTGGAATTTGAATTCAATAGAGTCCCCAGAATATCACCTGGGTCTTTGGATTAACAGTCCAGTGACAATATTACAAGGTCACTGCCTCTCCAGTTATCCAGTTAGTAATGAAGCCTTGGCATTTTTTTTTCCTGTGGGCAAACATCATGAAGAAAAGATTTAGAATGGCCTGGATGATAAATTCATATTAGCATCTGAATAAATGAAGAGACTTTCAGTCTAACAATTTGCGGATGATTTTAACAGAGCTGCCAGAGGTAGAACGATAGAATTCTGACAGTTTCACGAACCACATTTTCATTTTTGAGAAGTCCTTGAAAGACAAAACTTAGATCCAATCAAATTGTTACGAGATGCCAAGCAGATAAGTGATGAACTCTGAGTGGAAGTGTACCTAAAAGACGCTCTTCTGCTGGAATGCTTTCCATTAAACTGATAGTGGGGAGAAAGAACAATCAACACCAACATACAGAAATTAACGTTCATGGACTAACCTGAGATCCTGTATTTCTCGAATATAGTTTTGAATTAATGCACCTATTTCCTCATTGTTATCTCCTGCAGAAAAAAATAAAACAGTGAACTATTGGACATGCAAAATAAGAACCAAAGTGGAAAGTTTGCTTTGATGAAGATCCATGTGCATATTTTTTAAACATAGCTTCATGCACAGACCACCTATACTGCAGGATTACCTCTGATAGTGCAGTTACAAACATAGAAAGAGGAGTAGGCCAGTCAGCAAGCAACTCTGTGGGTGCAGTCCCACCCAGGCTCTATTTAATTCAACTAAAACATCCTGTACGCAAATCCTCTTGTGATAAAGGTCAACATATCATTTATCTTCCTAATGGCTTGCTGCACTTTTCAGTGTCATTTGTTTATGGTTGACCAGATCCCTCTGGACTTTCATTCTTCCTAATTTTCCACAAGTTAAGAAAAAACTGCACCTTCATTCCTCCTACCAATGTTGATTGCCTCACACTTATCCAGGTTACATTCCATAAGACCATAGACATTGGAGCAGAAATTAAGCAATTTGGCCCATTGAGTCTGCTCTGCCATTCAATCATGGCTGATAGGTTTTTCAACGCCATTTTCCCGCTTTCTCCCTGTAATCTTTGATCCCTTTGGCAATCAAGAACTTATCGATCTCTGTTTTAAATATACTCAAGGACTTAGTCTCCACATCCTTCTGTGGCAACAAGTTCTGCAGATTCCCCACTCTCTGGCTGAAGAAGTTTCTCCTTATCTCCGTTCTAACAGGTCTTCCCTTTACTCTGAAGCTGTGCTCTCAGGTAATTTTTCCCACCAATGGAAACATCGTCCCAACGTCCACTCTGTCAAGGCCATTCAGTATTTCCACCTAGTTTTGTGTCATCTACAAACTTAGAAATATTATATTTGGTTCCCAAATCACATTCATTGATACAATTTGCGAAAATCTGGGTTCGAAGTAGCAATCCTTGAATTACACTGTTCTTGCAACCTGCCATGCTGAGAATAACCCATTTATCTCTGCTGTATTTCTTTTTGTTAACCAATCGTAGCTCTCAATGCGGTTTCGTCTACATTGAGGAGACAGGATATCAACTTGTGGAACTTTTCAGAGAACATCTCTAGACACATGCCCTGTGGCCGGCCACTTCAACTCCCCTTCCCACTCCTCCAAGAATATTCATATCCTGTTTCTCCACCACCAAATCTAAGCCAACCGACATCTGGAGGAAGAACGCCTCATCTTGGGACCCTTCAACCACACAGCATCAATGATTTCACCTGTTTCCTCATGTCCCCTCTCCCCACCTCAACCCACTTCCAATCATCCTACTCAGCATCGCCCTCTTGGACTGTCCCACATGTCCATCTTTCTTCCTACCTATCTACTCCACCCTCCCCTCCGACCTGTCACCATCACCCCCCACCTGCATCTACCTATCATCTTCCCAGCTACCATCCCCTGGCCCCACTCCTCATCTATTTATCTCTCAGCCCCGTTCTGTCCACCCACTCCTCACCCCACCACCACATTTCTGATGAAGGACCTATGCCTGAAACATCGATTCTCCTGTTCCTCGGATGCTGCCTGACCTGCTGTGGTTTTCCAGTGCCACACTTTTCGATCCAAATCCATGTCAGTCTCTTACCTCTATTCCTATACAAAAGCATTCTGAAAATTCAAAAAGATCACAACAATTGATCTTGTGTATCTACTCAGCTAGTAACATTTCTCTTACAGATTTGTGAAACATAATTTCCCTTTCATAGATTCAAAAAGATTAATTTTTTGTAGTATCCAGCTGTCACTTCTTCTATAATATATTCTAACGCTAAGGTGCAGCAAACAGGCCTGTACTTCCCTATGTTCTTTCTCCCTCCTTCATGTCGTGGGGTTACATTTGCAAACTTCTGATCTGCAAACACCATTTGAGAATCTATAGAATTTTAAAAGATGGTCACCTCTTTCAACACTCTGGTATGTAGATCAAGTCCCAAGGATTTGTTACTACCACCAAAGTGTCCAGTACTACCTCTTTACTAGTACAAATTCCATTAAGATCCTCATTTTCACAAGTTTCTTGAACCTCTATTATTTCTCATATTCCTTGTATTTTCCTCCTTGAAGACACATACAAAGAAGTTGTTTAACCTCTCTGCTACTTTCCTATTTCTCATTAAAATTCTCCTGTCGTTGCCCATAATAGACTCATATTTGTCTGTGCTAACGTATTACTTTATACATACAAGTATTACAGAACATTTTAAATTTTTTTGCTAACTTACATTCATATTTTGTTTCTCCTTATATTATCAGCTTTCATTTGCCGAATTCTAAAATGTTCCCATTCCTTACACTTGCTACTTCTTTGGTGATTTCATTAGCTTCCTCCTCTGATCTAACATAATCTTTATCTTTTGTTGTAAACCACAGATGATACATTTTCCTGTTTGGCTTTTGTAGCTTCAAAGAATGTATATTTGTTGAAAACTATGTATATTTCGTTAGCTATCCTCTGTCTGTCACCATCATAACTTTTAATGTTTTTCTTTCCAGTACACTTCAACTAGCTGTCAAAAATGAAATTTCAATCCCTTAAAAACTACCCATTGTATGTTAGTTTAAGTAATGATGCAAATACACTTGTATGCTTTAAGGACAAGCAACAAAACTGAACTAGTAATTTCTACTTCTTAATGAAAAGGGCTTTAACAAAGAGGATTGATGAGGGCAGAGAAGTAGATGTGATCTATATGGACATCAGTAAGGCATTCAACAAGGTTCCCCATGGGAAACTGGTTAGCAAGGTTAGATCTCACAGAATACAGGGAGAACTAGCCATTTGGATACAGAACTGGCTCAAAGGTAGAAGACAGGGGGTGGTGGCGGAGGGTTGTTTTTCAGACTGGAGGCCTGTGACCAGTGGAATGCCACAATGATTGGTGCTGGGTCCACTATTTGTCATCATTTATATAAATGATTTGGATGTGAGCATAAGAGGCATAGTTAGTAAGTTTGCAGATGACACCAAAATTGGAGGTGCAGTGGACAGTGAAGAATGTTACCTCAGATTACAACACAATCTTGATCAAATGGGCCAATGGGCTGAGAAGTGGCAGATAGAGTTTAATTCAGATAAATGCGAGGTGCTGTATTTTGGGAAAGCAAATCTTAGCAGGACTTATACACTTAATGGTGAGGTCCGAGGGAGCATTGCTGAACAAAGAGACCTTGGCGTGCAGGTACATAGCCCCTTGAAAGTGGAGTTACAGGTAGATAGGATAGTGAAAAAGGCATTTGGTATGATTTCCTTTATTGCTCAGAGTATTGAGTACAGGAGTTGGGAGGTCCTGTTGCGGCTGTACAGGACATTGGTTAGGCCACTGTTGGAATATTGTATGCAATTCTGGTCTCCTTCATATCGGAAAGATGTTGTGAAACTTGAAAAGATTTACAAGGATGTTGCCAGGGTTGGAGGATATGAGCTATAGGGAGACGCTGAACAGACCGGGGCTGTTTTCCCTGGAGGGTTGGAGGCTGAGGGGTGACCTTATAGAGGTTTACAAAATTATGAGGGCATGGATAGGATAAATAGACAAAATCTTTTCCCTGGGGTGGGGGAGTCCAGAGCTTGAGGGCATAGGTTTAGGGTGAGAGGGGCAAGATATAAAAGAGACCTAAGGGGCAACTTTTTCACGCAGAGGGTGGTACATGTATGGAATGAGCTGCCAGAGGAAGTGGTGGAGGCTGGTACAATTGCAACATTTAAAAGGCACTTGGATGGGTATATGAATAGGAAAGGTTTGGAGGGATATGGGCCAGGTGCTGGCAGGTGGGACTAGATTGGGTTGGGATATCTGGTCGGCATGGACCGAAGGGTCTGTTTCCATGCTGTACATCTCTATGACTCTATGAAAGACTGCTGAGCAGTAGCCAAATAAAGTCTTTTAGTCATCAGTCATCTGCCTAAACAATAGAAGTAAAGTTAATCACATCATGAGCAAACAGCTTCCTTTTTATAAAGCAGCTCGAAGGGGAAATAAAACTGGTGAAACAGAAGATGGGAAATCATAAAATACCATGATTTGATTAAAATGAATTGACCAATTATTCAAACCACAGAAATTGAGCACAATTCATGCAATCAATTAGTGTCATAAAATAAATTTACTAAAACTATTTGATTTGATTTTCTTATAGACCATGATTCACAGGGGCTTGTTTCTATAAAATTAGAAAAATGTCATCTTGGCCATCAATCTCAGTTTGCAGCAATTATGGTGACCTGTAAGTTTAAATGTTAGCTCCCAAATCATGCTGCAAATAACATCAGGAGAACTTGTAACCTAGAAACCTTCACCTAGTCCACTTTGAAAAATTAGAATTCTAATTGTAAAGCATTCCATCACTTTAGACAATAGACAATAGACAAGAGGTGCAGGAGTAGGCCATTCTGCCCTTCGAGTCTGCACCACCATTCAATATGATCATGGCTGGTCATCCTTAGTCAGTATCCTGTTCCTGCCTTATCTCCATAATCCTTGATTCCACTATCCTTGAAAGCTCTATCCAACTCTTTCTTAAATGAATCCAGAGACTGGGCCTCCACTGCCCTCTGGGGCAGAGCATTCCACACAGCCACCACTCTCTGGGTGAAGAAGTTTCTCCTCATCTCTGTCCTAAATAGTCTACCCCGTATTTTTAAGCTGTGTCCTCTGGTTCGGCACTCACCCATCAGCGGAAACATGTTTTCTGCTGCCAGAGTGTCCAATCCTTTAATAATCCTATATGTCTCAATCAGATCCCCTCTCAGACTTTTAAACTCAAAAGGTATACAAGCCCAGTCGCTCCAGTCTTTCAGCATAAGGTAGTCCCGCCACCTTCATTGATTGGTGTACAAGAACACCCAGATCTCTTTGTACTGCCCCTTTACCTAAATTGATTCCATTTAGGTAGTAATCTGCCTTCCTGTTCTTGCCACCAAAGTGGATAACCATACATTTATCCACATTAAACTGCATCTGTCATGCATCTGACCACTTACCTAACCTGTCCAGGTCACCCTGTAATCTCCTAACATCCTCCTCACATTTCACCCTGCCACCCAGCTTAGTACCATCAGCAAATTTGCTAACGTTATTACTAATACCATCTTCTATATCATTAATATATATTGTAAAAAGCTGCGGTCCCAGCACTGATCCCTGCGGTACCCCACTGGTCACTGCTTGCCATTCCGAAATGGGGCCATTTATCACTACTCTTTGTTTCCTGTCAGCCAACCAACTTTCAATCCAAGTTAGTACTTTGCCCCCAGTACCATGCGCCCTAATTTTGCTCAATTTAAATTCAAATGCCATGGAACTAACAAACTGATGACCACTGTGTAACACAAGAGAAACTTTAAAACCAGAAATTGATTAAGTGAATAAGTTGCATGTTTATCGAATTTACTACCACAACCGGGCAAAAATGAGAATTGCCTATTAAATGAAAAATATCTCAACAGAATTCAGAGCATATGTGAAATTTAATGAGTTAATTTTACCTGCACTGGCTATTATTTGAGTGGCTTCATTACTCAAGAGCTGTGTCACTCTGCTATTAAGTGCTTCAATCGTTTCTTGCATGGCCTTTACTCTCATTCTCAATGTGTCATTTTCTTTCTGTAGCAATGCATTTTCTTGGCAGAGGTCATTGTAACCTTCTGAACCATCTTCCCCGATAACTCGTTTCCCCTTAAAAAAATACAAGCAGAAATTATTTCAATATCAGTTTACTTATTAATTCTTGAAGCCGTGAAAAGAATCTGAATATTTCAGTGCTGGAAATTTTAACAACATGTGGACCAAATCTTCCAATAAAGATTAGAAACCTGGATTTGTTCCTGATCAGATTAAAAGAAATACACACAAAGAATTATCTGGGCAAATTTGTTGGTCGGGACCCTCCTCAGCTGAAACAGGTTCGTCCAGCAAAGCAGCAAGCAGCAAAGTGAACTGGCAGTGAAAATATCCACTGCTTCATACAATTTGTATTATATTGCAGGATTAAAAAAGGGCCTTAAGCCACTTTCACAGCCATTGAGAGACGGTAAGAGCATCAGGTAGATGAGAGACAGGAACAAAAACAGAATTTTCAGGAAAATCCCAGCATATCTGGCAGCATCTCCAGAGAGAAATCAGAGTTAACATTTCAGGTCCAGTGATCTTTATTCCACCAGACCTGCTGAGACTTTCCAGCAATGTCTGTTTCAGTTCCAGATTTCCAACATCCACAGTTCTTTCAGTTGCTTTTTCCACCAAGTGAGAGGCAGATATGTGAGGAAGCTGGGGTCCCAGATGGATTAGAGTAGGGTAGGAGGCCACAGCAGTTATGATGGTGGGGATTGTCTTCGAGATATGGCAGTGATGGGGTGACAGGGATGAGTCAGAGCTGATTGGTAGCCCCATGGTAGACTACTGCAAAAAATACGGAGGTATGGCATTGAGGGTGAGTTGGAGGTTTGGATTAGGAGTTGGCTGGCTGGAAGAAGACAGAGGGTAGTAGTTGATGGCAAAGGTTCATCTTGGAGTGCCGTCACTAGCAGTGTTCTGCAAGGATCTGTTTTGGGACCATTGCTGTTGTCATTTTTATAAATGACCTGCAGGAGGGGTTAGAAGGTTGGGTGAGCAAGTTTGCGAATGATACGAAAGTCGGAGGAGTTGTAGACAGTAAGGAAGGACATGGCAGGTTACAGCGGGATATAGATAAGCTGCAGAACTGGGCAGAAAGGTGGCAAATGGAGCTCAATGTAAGTAAGTGTGAGGTGATTCTCTTTGGTAAGAGTAATAAAA
>NC_057735.1:23074567-23088944 GCF_004010195.1 Chiloscyllium plagiosum
TTAAGCGGGCATTGGATAGGCATATGGAGGATAGTGGGCTAGTGTAGGTTAGGTGGGCTTGGATCGGCGCAACATCGAGGGCCGAAGGGCCTGTACTGCGCTGTATTCTTCTACGTTCTATGTTCTATTTGCATCTGTGGGTACAGTCAGAGAATATGTGTGCTGTGGTATTGGGTACTCGCCAGGGTACAGGCTGGGTTCAGGAAGGGAGTAGAATGGGGGAGGTGGGAGTCGAAGGGAGGTCAAGGTAAGAGGTTAGTGGGATAGGGTTCAATTTATTATTTACCCAAGATTACTGATTACACAATAACAACATTATAAGATTGCAGGGCTTTGAATTGCTCTAACATTACCTGGGTGGCTACTGAGCTGTGACTCTAAGTCTAAAACTCTAACGCAGAGTTGGGCACTTTTTTGGAGACTCCCAGATGGCAGGCACTTGGAAATTTCACTTTCCAGGGGAATTCCCAGTCAGTAAGCAGTTTTCAGACTTCCACTTCTGCATGATCCTGACATGCCACTCTAGTCTATACCCTTGCAATAACTAAGACTAGATGCCTATGCAGTTGAGTTGCCCAGATTTGGTTTTTATCATCATGTTTTGCAAGCAAAGTTGTAATGAACTAGCGCCTATTTTGCAAAAGAAGCATCCATTTTTTAAAGTAAATAAATTCAGTATCCGAGTCTATTTAAACAATTAAATTAATATTTATGAGATGTGCTTTTTTCAATTTATGCCCAAAATGCTGTTTCAAGTCTATGAAAATCTGAAGTGTAACAGATATTTTGACAGTGTGGCATTTTTGTGTGCTAATCAATTTCTTGTTTAGTTCAATCCATTCTGAAAACGGTGACACCATTTGAAGAATTCTGATTTGGATCTTTAGCCAGTGCTTCCTAAACATTCACTGCAAACATTTCTTACTGTCTTATATTCCATCAGCTCCATTTGAAGTCGAGCAATCTCAGCTCGCAAGGCACTGATCTGCTGGCTGGTCTTGTCTTGATTGACCACAACTTTATTCTTGATGTTCCGGGCTCGGTTTGCATATTTGAGAGTGTTGAGAGTTTCCATGAAGTCACGATCTGATGGGCTTATGCAAGCAATCATGATAGTTCGACTGTAAGAGAGACAATAATTTTCAACCCTTTAATGCAAGTTTTTCATGGTTTTTAAATTCAAATGAGTAGAAAAAGGACAACTTCTTTGCAATCATTGCTATTAATGCACTTCCAATACAAAATTTATTAACAAAAAACCTGGAATTATCAATTTAAAACATAGGTATCCATCGATATCTACGCTACTCAATTAGACTTGAGACTATTCACTAGGAATAAAGAAAGATACAAATAGTCAGAGAGTCAGAGATGTACAGCATGGAAACACACCCTTCAGTCCAACTAGTCCATGCCGGCCAGATATCCTAATCTAAACTTGTTCCATTTGTGAGCACTCAGCTCATATCCCTTTATACCCATCCAGATGCCTTAAATGTTGTAATTATACCTCCCTCCACCACTTTCTCTGGTAGCTCATTTCATACATGCACCACCCTCTACATGGAAAAGTTGCCCTCTAGGTATCTTTTAAATTTTTCCCCTCTCACCTTAAATCTATGCCCTCTAGTTCTAGATTCCCCCAGCCAGGGGAAAAGATCTTGACTATTTACCCTATCCAGGCCTCTCATGACTTTATAACCCTATATAAGGTCACTAGACACAAACATATGAATTAGAAGCAGAGGTAGCCATTCGGCTTATCTGATTATGGCTTCAATTTCATTTCCTGCCTAACCCGGATGCTCTTTGACACGCTTGTTAGTCAAGTGTCTATCTCTGCCTTACAAAATATTAAAAATTCCTTGCATCCAATACACTTTGTGAAAAGTTTCCACATTGTCAGCTCTTAAGATAAACATTTTCTCATCGTCTTTCTAAGCACAATTTCTAACCACTGAATGTTATCATAAATTTCCCTTGAATGTGTATGTTTGATACTGTAACGATATTCAGACGATAGAAGTATAATTCTCCCAATTTGCATGTTGCTTAGACAACAGCTTTTGAGATGTTTGTTAATTTTTAATTTGAAAACCTGAGTTTAGAAACTTCTATCAATCCACCAATACAAAGTAGATTTTCATTTTCTGGAAATTTAATCTCATTGATGGTAAGAATAAAGACTAATCTTTACTTCCATTATAGATGTCTTATTCTTTGTACCTGTTTCCGCCCAGAGAGTCTTGCAGAAGCCTGGTGAGTTTAGAATCTCTGTATGGCACATGGTGGCTCTTCTTACTTTGATCTCCCAATGCACTGATGACATTTCCCAGTGACAGCTTTGGTCAAAGTTCAAAGGGAAAGACAGGAGAAAAAAATTAATTGCAATTTTTTTTTACCCTCAATGTTAATTTAAACCATTGTTTTATCAATGCTACACACCCTCTAAGTGATTTCTTCAACTAAAATTTGAAAAGGTTTCTGAAGAATTGGACTGGAAACGTTAACTCTGATTTCTCTCCACAGATGCTGCCAGACCTGCTGAGATTTTCCAGCTATTTCTGTTTTTGCTTCAGCTTTCCAGCATCTGCAGTTCTTTTGGTTTTTTGAACAGGCTTGTTGACTTTGCCCTCAACACAATGGACCCGTTTTGTCCTGTTATGTCTATGTAGACCTCTTGTTCTAGGTTACCACTATTCCCTTTGCCTTTTTTGTTCTGGATACTCTCTCAACCTGTTCTACTCGCTCCTCCTCCCCCTCTATCAACAGCATTTAAACATCATTTTCCAGCCCTCTCAGTTCTGAAGAGTCACATTTGACTCAAAAAAACAACACTGCTTCTCTCTGCACAGATGCTTCCAAATTTGCTGAATTTCTCCAAAATGTTCTGTTTGCCTTACAGATTTACTAGATTTATTTCAGGATCTGTTAACGATAAAATGCATTTCTCCAAACTCCATTCTAAGTAGAGGAGAATGTTGTCTCTCATTTTAACCAGAAATGCAACAAAATATATTTGTAGAGCATTTACACTCTGTAATTCCACGAAGTAACAATTGGAAAGGGGCTGTGTTAAAATAATAGACCACTGGGTGGTACTATTCACAGCTGCTGAACATTACACTGCTGAATGACAATACAGTATTTGATAAATTGGAATAATCAACTTCTCAAGTTACAGAGGTGAGAGACAAAGTTAAAATAGAAATTTGAAAAGGAGGCAAGATAAACAATATCTAACCCATGTAAACACTGAATTGTTAATGGACAAGCTATGAAAATATTGGAGGAAATTTAAGCAGTATCACCCCACGGAAAAGGACAGGACTGATGTATTGTAGAAAATGTTTCTGACTAAAGTCAGATGACACTCATGTTTCAGGTATAACAGGAAATTTGTTAATCTTATAGAATTTCACTCTCACTTTAAATCTTAATTTTGTCTTTACTACTACCCACCATCTTTCAATAGATCCAATCTTCAAGTCACCATTGGTCTAGTCAAAGACAGAGTTCACAGTGCAGAATAATATTCAATATAAGTTTCCCTCTCCCCTCCTAAATGAAGGAGCAGTCTGAAATGACTCCATGAGTATCCCATCACCAAGTCACCCTTTATTTACATGTGCATAGTACCTGACACTGGTCTTGCTTCCTCAGAGCCAGCTCTTAAGAGTAAACAGAACCTCTGACACTCCTGTTTTTATCTGTCAGCCAGCGTTCCCTGAATGGACCAAGTTAACAGCCCCAGTCAGGGATCTCATATTCTATGAGGGCCTCCTGGCAGACTTCATTACAGTTATGACTCAGTCCATTCAAAGAACACATTCCATTTAGTTGTCAACGCATCATACTATTAAAGCCACATGTTAACACATGAATACTCTAAATGAGAGTACAATTGTAATCTGAAATTGAAATTACCATCTTACACCACCACTTAATTTTCACAGTAAATTAAATAACCTGCATTTCCATATAATAGTTTTCATGTCCTTGGGATACCACAGAATATTTCAGTCAGGGAATAACTTTGTAAAATGTTACTTTATTGGAAAATGCAGCAGTCTGCACTGAGTATACTTTGAAATATTCAGGTTTTGTAGATACACATGTATAGTATATTACAAATGTAAGACAATACAATTAGTATTAAGTTATTGAAAATGGTTATTGGTTGGAGCCCTCCCAAATTTCTCTCCTAAATGTTATGACAATTTAAATCCACGTTCCATCTAATAAACAATAATCTAAACTTGGAATATGTGAGCAGAGTTAGTAGTTTATGTAAGGCTCTCAGTAAAAGACACTAACTAAAGAAAATAGCATTGAGTGGATGCATCAATTTGCCAAAGAGAAACCAATTATAGCCATGCCAGCTGAACAAGGAGTTTTCGAGTGAAACACAAACATGTCATTTTAGTTTGACAGCAGAGGCACACACTTCACTGAGGTTTGACAGCCTGTAAGGTTGTTGTGGGGTAATCAGGTTTATTTCTTTGTGATACTTGTAATAAATCTGTTTTAAATAGTTCTTGTAAGCATAATATGGATTGTGTCTTTCATTTGTGAAATAAACTGTTACGTTCTTTTGTTAGAAGTATATTGGCAGGCTCTTTTAAATGTGTCCATTTACTGACCTCCACAGAAAACAAAACTAACAAAGAACACTTAATGCCTATCAAGTCAGATATCACTCCGAGATCTAACCTTTCCAATATCACCATCAGCTGGGATTATAACGATCTGTTGTCATTTATTAATGTTGTTCACTCTCTTGAGGGTTTATTCGCTGACCCCTATAACAGTTGGTTGGAAACAAAAGCCTTCCTATGCTCAGCCAACAAAAGACATTTGATAGTTAGTCCTTTTGTGTAAACTATAACGATTTGCATCTACTTTGGGAATCTACTTATCTGCTTTCATTATTTTTAATTCCTCCAATACAAATCACCTTCAGTTAACAGAATAAATAGGTCAAAATCTTCAAAAATAGAGAAAAATGTTCTATTCTGTATATTATAAAGTAAAGCACAATCAGCTAACATGTATCCACAAGAATAATCAGTTTTATAGATCTCCTTAAACTTTTTTAATTAACTTAGCCACAGAAAAAAATGACTAGGTCAGTTGAAACATTCTACATTTAAAATACGCTATTTTAAATTTGGAATCTAAGTTAATCTAAAATCTTAAAAATAAAAATATATTAGCCTTCATTTAGCTCATCCAGCTTCCCTACCATCACAGTACCCTTTATTTTTGGGAGATAGATGTCCTGATCTAGGGATCTCTTACGCTGGCATTTGACAAAGGCTGCAAGTGGCTGTTGTAGTGGTCAAGAGATCTTAACCAAACTGGTGATGGGATTAGTGCCCTTCAGACTCGAGTTCTGTTCATCCTGTTGCAATTGTTAATGTTTGAAGTGCAGGAGCATGGTGGAGAGATTGAAAAGCTCATCAGGACTTAACATTATGGTTGAGAGATGTCTGGGATTATCACTTTTGGCTGCAGTGTACTTGAAACTTTAATCACATGATATTTTGACCACACAACAACTGAATCCCCATTGCATAATCTCTCCATCTCTCACTGAAACAATACATCTCAAGCTTCCCAGTTCACCAATTCCCAGGCTGCACCTCTCCTCCAGATCCTTCTCAAAATCTTCAGCTCTAGTTCCTCCTACATCTGACCCAATTTGTCCTTTTCTCAGCTCCTAATCTCCCACTCACCCCTCATGACTGCTTTCGACACCCATGGTCAAATGGCTCACTATTCCCCAGAGCGCCAAATCTTTGATAGCGAGGGTAGAGTCACTGGATTAAATCCAGTAAAATATATATTGGAGTCTAGTGTAATTGATAGAATGCAGGGTTCCTTCTACAGTATTAGTGTTGAAGAAACTGTTCTATCTCCAGTTCAGAGCTGTGGAAGCATTCAATCCCAGAGGCAGAGTAGTTTCACTATCACTTTGGATGCTGGGTAAACAAAGCATCATTCCACAAAAGCCATTTTATTCATCCAATCATCTTGCACCTATCCAAATAATCCAATTACTAATGGATCTGTAGGTTAATGCATTGTTGGCTATCCATGATATAATGTGCAAGTGATCACAGTTTCAAGATGCAGTTTAGATCCATTACAAGAATACAATGCTGCTAAGTGGCTGCTTTTGGCTGTGCACAAATATTTACAGGTTCTACGGCACGCTAAGTAAACCTGTTCACAGCACATGGCACACAATACTTCCTGGGCCGCAGGGTGGTCAAGGCTTGCAGCATTTTCCAAAAAAAAGGGGTTCATGTGAACATATTGAGAAGTTACACAGGACATTTTATTCTTCATATTTGAAAGCCTTTCTGAAAATATTTGTTCTGATAAGATATGGGGAGTAACCTACAAAACATGAGAGCAGTTTAACCATTAAAACAAAACAGGATAGGACAGCATAAGACTGACTAAACTACAGGAGGATGTACATAGCAAGAGAATAATGAGAATTGCATTACAGGATTGTGAAATGATGGATAAAATAGTTAATAAAAGTAAGTTACATTGTTTATATTAATCCATAGTGTCTGTATTAAACCAGATAAACTGGAGACCATAAACATGTTTCAAGGATCCAGATATAGTCGAGATGACTCAGAAATTGCTACAGAAGAACCTTTTAAGATGGTGGAGGGGGCAGAGTAGGAATTTTTTGGGGCCCCAGGTTTGTTCGCTCCCTCTTGCATAGTCAACTGTATCCTTTTTTCAAAATTTTATTTTCTTCAGCTAACTTTTGAATCACACTCATCTTTCTCTTTTTCTGCTGTTGTGATGGTGGAGAGAGGTTGCAGGAAGCTGTTGAATGGCGGGTCTGGTCCGTTCCACGTCACCGTGGAGATCACGGCTCGAGCAGTTGTTCCAGTGTCGATGTATTAGGGTCCACTCTTCGCCTCTGATGTTTCGACAGCATCTACAAAGGCGGCGGAGTGAACAACCTCTGTTAATTTGGATGGTCAATCAGGTTTTGGATGTTGGAATGGGCTCTGGTCCCCGAGATTTGGGACAGTCTCTGTACAGTTTTGGTCTCCTTACTTGAGAAAGGATGTCCTGGCATTGGAGGAGGTGCACAGGAGGTTCACTAGATTAATTCCGGAATTGAGACAGTTGGTTTATGAGGAGAAATTGAGTAGATAGGGATGACATTCTTTGGAATTTAGAAGAATGAGGGGGGAATCTTATTGAAACATATAAAATTATGAAGGGAATACAAAAGATAGAAGCAGGAAAGTTATTTCTACTGGAAGATTTAGCAGAAGATTTAGGACTGAGTGGAGGAGGAACTTCTTCACCCAAAAGGCTGTGAATCGTGCAATTCCATGCCCAACAAAGCAGTTGAGGCTATTTTGTTGAGTGTTTTAAGGCAAAGATGAGTAGATTTTGGAAACAGTAAAGGAATTAAGGATTACAGTGAGCGAGCAGTTAAGTGAAGCTGAGTGCACAATAAGATCAGCCATGATCTTATTGAAGGGTAGAGCAGGTTCGATGGGCCAGGTGACCTAATCCTGCTCCTATTTCTTATCTTCTTGTGTGTCCTTGCTATGGCGACGGCTGGAGTCTCAATGGTGAAGAGGCGGCTTTGGCAGAGGCAAGGTTCTGGGTCCGGTCAGCGGCAGTGGAGGCTGTTTCAGCATGTTTCCTCTTTGGCATTGTGTCCTCAGGAAACAGGTTGGCGGCTATGGATTGCAGCTACTTAGGAAATCACAAAGCCGTGGATGGAACAAAAAAACATGAAATTTGTCCTAACTTTTCATGATTTATTTATTTAATTAATTAATTCACATAGTTAAACTGATGCCGGCTTATGGCAACATAATTACATGTTACAATACATTCCACACCATTATAATATAAGAATCAGGACTGGGAATTGAGGTCCAAAGCAAATTTATGAGAATTGAGCTAGAAATGGGATTTTACATGCATAAACCATGAACAGGCTTTTGCTTTAAAAGATGACTGACAGGTGAAGTCATCGAGGTCTTTAAAATTATGAAAGGTTCTGATAAAGTCAATGCAGAGACAGCCACCAAGAAATCAAAAAGGGAATGAAGAGAGAATACAGAACACTTTGACACAAGGAATGGTTTGAAGTGAATTGTAACTTGTATTTAAGAGAATCCTGACAATGTGGAAGTAGGCCCTTTGGCCCAACATGTCCACACCAACCATGCAAAGAGTCACCCACCCAGACTCATTCCCCTATGTTTACCCCTGATTAACGCAGTTAACCTACACATCCCTGAACACTATGGGCAATTCACCTAACCTTCACATCTTTGGATTTTGGGAGGAAATCACAGCACCCAGAGTATCCCATGCAGACACAGGGAGAATGTGCAAACTCCACACAGACAGTCACCCAATGGTGGAATCGAACCCACATCCCTGGCGTTGTGAGGCAGCAGTGCTAACCAATGAGCCACCGTGCTACGTGTGAACATATGAGGGGAAATGGAATAGAGTTGTGCTAATGGAGTTAGGTGACAAAAGATCGAGTAGAGCATAAACAGCTCCACAGCTGTTTGAAAGAATGGCTTATTTCAATGCTGCATATTCTTTGTGATTCTATTTGGGTTCTTTGATGCTGAGATGTTGCTCAGACCCTCCAGTTAGAGTATTGGGTGAGTCTCTCACTGCATTCTCCCAGCGCCCTCCACACTTGTCAACTACCTTTAGATTGTCCAGGCACCTCAGGCATGTTATGGCACCTTGTAATTAGGGAAGGCAAAGTTATGCATTGAAACTTGGCTGCTGTAAGTAGAACATGAATAAAATGACATTATCCATTTTTGTGGTTGTATGAATTTGTGGCAGGTCTAAGTAAATGAGCCTTAGCAAAATATAAACCAGACGCTAGTACTTGGATACCAGTCTTCCTGATTCTGAATGACTACTACAAACGTATAAAAGTAGTCATAAATAGCTCCAAAATTAATCTGGAAGGCGGCCAATGAGAGTCTCCATTAATTTTATACAATTTCAGTCCCATTCTAATTAGTGCGATATCAACTTCTTTAAAGAGTAAATTGGATTTATCATCGATATGTCAAACAATTTCAGGCATACTGTGAAAAATTACAATTCTGCCTTGCTTCTAATTGCATGTGTCCCTATTCACTGCCATTTCAAACAGACTTCCCTCTCCACAGGTGAGCAGGTCTCTGGTAAGCAACACAATTAAGTCTTCAGGAAGACAAAAGCACTGATTCAAAAACAGTTCATGCTATTTGTTGGTTTATTTCAATGATCAAATGCAATAATTTAAAATTATGTGTTTAGAAGAAGTAGAGTAACACAGAAATAAAATAAACACATTTATATTGTGTCTTTTATGATCACAGGGCATCCCAAAGCACTTGACAACCAATGCAGTATTTTTAATGAAATCACTGCTGTAATATATAGCAATATAGCAATTTGTACACAGCAAAATAATAATGACGGGTATTCTGTTTTGTGTGCTCTTGACATCCATGAAAATGCATCAAAAATCTAACCTTCTGTTTTACTTTTCCTGAAGCTGGTTATTAATGAAACACATACTTGAAAACAAAGTAGCGGTTTTTATACCTTTCTAAAATCTATGTCAGCTCCAGCCCACACATATTTCACTTACCTGTCAGAGATAGTAAACTTGCAAATGCCGTCAGTGTAAACTTATATACTGAGTTTTTGACATATATTTCTTGATATTTTCAATAAGCAGCAACAGCTACAAATATGTAAAGGAAACAGAAATTCCTGCATCAGCAGTTCTTTTGTTTTTGTTTAAATGTAAGCACGTGTCTTTTATTAGTTCCAGTGCTCTGGAGGTGGGAAGTCTGACTTGTACAAGGCAGTCCAGCACCTTAACTCTGAGGAAATATAGTAGGGGCTTATTAGATATTAGGTCATGGATTTACAACTGAATGCTGCACAGCTCCTATGGTTTTGGGTTATAAACATTTTGTCAAGACTTATTGTGAGATTTCTACCAGCATGAATCACAAAACACATTAGGTCCATCATTATGGGTGTGTCAAAGTGAATTCTTTATTTCATTAATATGAAACATAACCTTGCTGTTCACAGATATATCAAAACCACTGCACAAACTGGGAAAGCATATTCAATGGGAAAATGTGAAAATTAATCAGTTTTGTTTTCCTACTTACCAGACCACAGTTGATAGAAATGCCTTCTTTGGCCCGCTCTCCTGTTGCTCCAGTGCGTTTTAGTCTTTCTGAACCAGCGAGGTCGACAAAATGGAATTTGGCTGTGAGTGTTTCATACTCATTCACTGGTTGTGATTCATGTGCTACTCCATTCACCTCACCATTTACCTAAAGTATACAGGCACAATGATACAAGTAGTGATTTAAGTTGATTTTACCAAAAAAGAATGACTTTCATTTCTAGAAATTGCACTTTTCGTTTACATTTATAGTTTTACATATCACAAAGCTCTTCGTGAATTCCTTTGAACTATGCCTTATGTTTGTAGGCAAACACATCAGTCCACTTGCAAACAATGGCCCAAAAATGCCAAGTGAGGTAAGGTCTGTTAATCTGTTTTACTCATTCAATTCACGTACGCATGTTAATCAGGTGATGATGAGAACATGCCTAATATTATTTGAAAATGCATGACATCTCCTACAGTGAGTCAGTTGGACTCTTGGTCTAAAATCTGAAGGACAACACTCCGATTACAAACTGAGCAAGGGTTGTATTAACAAGAGTCTTTACTTAGATTATATTCTCATGCCTTGGAAACCTTAAACTGAACTCATGACTCGTTACATTTGACAGAGGTAGAGGCCAAGTCAAGATGATCATTGAAGATGTGGAACTGACCTGCATATTATTAATGCCACTCTAACTACAATGTTTTACCATGGTTCCTAGGTTGTTTATTCAATTTTGGGACAACAGCAAAACTGGTATAAATGTAAGGTAACCACTATCTTAGCAGACCATAGGTCTGTTCTCTCATGAGAGAGACAATTTATGGTGGTTTAACAGAGGGTCAGTATGCCTCAGACAAGGGGAGAGTTAAAAAAGAGAGTCCTTCACAGTAATCTCAGACAGTGCAGGAAATGAATCCACAATGTTGGCATCACTCTGCCACCAAACCAGTCAACTGAGCTAAACTGACACCCTTCTAACCAGTTACAAACTCATTACCTTCACATTACCTTCTCCCAGCAATTCTCTCCTAGCTCTAGAAAATTTATCTCATCAGTTTTCCCAACCAAAATAAACCATCTCCTCGAATAAATTCAGCCCAGCATCAGCTCAGTTCCCATCCAACTTTCAAGACTTTCATCCTAAAGATATACAAGTTTATTTATTAACAACAGGAACAGGGTTGTCAGTAAAGTGAAATGAAGCAGTAACATGTCAATTGGGAATATGGTGAGGGCTGTGACCTACCTATTCCTTATTTTATTGCAAGGTGATGGTAGGTCCTCTTCATGAAATTGTGGCAATTCTTTATGAGCCTTGCAGTACTTTGATACAACAGTCTAGCTTGCTGAGCTATTTCAACCATATTATTGTGTTACTGGAGACCAATTAGGGCCACACGCAATGAGAACAGGCTTTCTTCTCAAAATGATATGAATGAGCCAGTTGGGGTCTTCTGACAATTCCACAGTTTTATGATCACTTTTATCAATAATCAATTTATTTAAATGTGAAAAGACAAGAATTCTTAAACACCGCTCTTAAATAGGAGGAGACCTAAACATTAGCATTTGGGTAATTAAATAAAGAGAATCAAAAATGCAACAGAGAGTCCTGATACTGGGTAAAGACCGAATGTAATGTTCTAATTTGGTGCCAAGTCCACAGTACAACCATATGTTACTCTGTGATCCAAGATCTGTAATGAATTAGTTGCTCACAGCCAAGGAAGCAGTGGGGAGGTTAGAACTAGCTACAGCAATGATGAACTATATAGTGGCAGTCTGGTGGAGGGCTGATGCTAGAGTAAACAACAAGGATATACACAATGAATGATAGGTCCCGAGGCAGTATTTAGGAACAAAGGGATTGAACTGTACAAGTCCCTGAGGTGGAAGTCAAGGTAGATAGGGTGGTGTGCAGTTCTGTTTGCCACACTATCAGAAGGATTTGATTGCACTGGAGAGGATGCTGGGGGGATTCACCAGGCTATTGCCTGGGATGGAAAATCTCAGTTAAGAAGACACACTGGATAGGCAGGGTTTGGTTTCCCTGGAGCAGAGGCAGCTGCAGGGGGATCCAATTGTGGTGTACAAAATCATGAGAGTCATAGAGAGGAAAGTTCATGAGCATCTTCATATTATGACAGACGTCGAAGACCAAGGACATACGTTTACATGAGGAATAAGTGTTTCAGAGGGGATCTGGAGAAAAATGGTTTCACCCAGGGGGTGGCAGAAATATGGAATTTGCTGCCTGACGGGGTAGAGGAGACAGGTACTCTCGCAATGTTTAAGAAGCATCTAAATGAACACTTAAAAATGGCAGGGCACAGTAGGCTATGAACTAAGTGCATGTAAATGGGATTAGTATACCTTGGTGTCTGTTGGTCAGTATAGACATGGTGGACCGAAGGGCCTGTGTCCACGTAGTATGATTATGAGTCTGTAACCAGATCTCAGCTTTTGAACCCTGGATGAAATTGGACTATATTGCTCACAATGTCACACAGGGCAGAATTTTCTAATTTTTTTGCAGTGTTAAAATGTTTTGTCGAGTGGGCGGCACGGTGGCACAGTGATTAGCACTGCTGCCTCACAGCGCCTGAGACCTGGGTTCAATTCCCGCCTCAGGCGACTGACTGTGTGGAGTTTGCACATTCTCCCCGTGTCTGTGTGGGTTTCCTCCAGGTGCTCCGGTTTCCTCCCACAGTCCAAAGATGTGCAGGTCAGGTGAATTGGCCATGCTAAATTGCCCGTAGTGTTAGGTGAAGGGGTAAATGTAGGGGTATGGGTGGGTTGCGCTTCGGCGGGTCGGTGTGGACTTGTTGGGCCGAAGGGCCTGTTTCCACACTGTAAGTAATCTAATCTAAATTGAGCCCGCTTCAGTTGAATGAGTTGCATGGCAGCTGATCCAATGTAGCTCACTGATTTTTCTCACATAATCTTCCACTCTTTACCTTACTAATGATGAAACTGGGCTGCCAAGCATCTGTCTAAGGGAGCTGTATGGAGGGAGAGGCTGAAATGCTCGCCACTGCTAGGAAAGTTTGCTTTCACACTTCTGCTGCCATTTTTAAGGCCCTGCTACACACCACTTCAAATGCTGTAATCCAGGAACCACCCCTCACGCTGTGGTACTTGATCTTCCACGTTCAAAACATGGTGAAGTGAAAAGGAAAGCTCACTCCCTGCTCTGCATGTGGACGTGTTGGTGGACGGGCTGGTAGAGAGCAGGGCTGTCCTTCCTCTAGCTACCACAGGAGGCTACACCACCAGACAATGCCAGCCTGGGACAGTACTGTGCCTTGGATGTACAGGAATCCCAGCACTATAGGAAGAAGATCAAGGATCTACTGTGTTTCTCAAGGTTAAGTGCCATCACACTCATCCTACTCTGCCAATGCACATGCATCTCACCAAAGCTCTTGGACTGCATTCTCATTGTTGCATCCATCATCATGACCACTCAACCCTTCATCCACCTCATTCTCTCAAACATTTTGCCATACTCTGTGCCCCTAATCCATTCACTGGGGACATATTACTAATTCTCCTGGTCTTGCATCAGCACTAACCATTCTTCCATTTATTTCTACCACATTCCAACCACAACTTTGTTTCACTGCAGGTCTCAGACCAATCTCTCTCACATTCCAACTGACCTATCTGTAATCCTCAGACTGTTTGCGCTATCCATGGTTCAATCCCCAGACTGCAAAAATATGAATCTCTGGAAATTGACCATAGCCAAACCCCCAGCACTGGAACCGGATGAGCCTCTTGACTGAATGTGGCAGTACTCCTGGACTGACTGCAGATCCCACTTCATCCTACTAAAGGGCTGCTCTCCCTCTGACTTTTATTTCTAGCCATTTGCCTGTAGAGCATTAGCTGTAAAAAAATGCTGGCATGTGCTGCAGGTATTACATTGACACAGCCACGTTGCACAACAACACATGCACCCATTTGGTCAATCAGTGCTCCCCTATGGCACAAGCTGAGTAACTCTCCTTCCTTGCTAAACAGCATCCAGGCCACAGATACTGAGCACTAAAGACCTCTACACTAAGAAAATGATACAATCCACACTGAGGAGAAAGTGAGGACTGCAGATGCTGGAGATCAGAGCTGAAAATGTGTTGCTGGAA
>NC_057735.1:23089210-23108081 GCF_004010195.1 Chiloscyllium plagiosum
GTGTCCCAGAGGTGTTCTCTGAAACGTTCTGCAAGTAGGCGGCCTGTCTCCCCAATATAGAGGTTATATTTTACATTAGGATTAAACTATAGCACAACATCGTGGGCCAAAGGGCCTGTTCTGTGCTATACTTTTCTAAAAGAATCCATATTTGTGAAGTGTATGTGTGTGTGTCCGTAAGGAAAAAGCAACCAGGCAGAAGCATAAAAACTGTAGGTGTCCTTGAGCTCCAAAGTTAAGTGTTGAAATGGCATCCGAACTAGTCCAGGAGCAGTGATGCTGAGGTGGCAAGGTTGGTAGTTGTGAATTTGCAAGGGCGAAGGGTTGAGGAAGATGTGTGCACGGACATTGCTGAGGAAGCAGTTGGACAGGTACCCCATCTGTCTAAATACCAGGATTTTGAACCTCAGCTAATTTCTTGGTGAATTGGAAAGTGTCTGACAAGGTGTTCTGCTATAGCACAACAGTTGTGTTCCTCTGCAACCTTGTGCTACAGAAAAATCATGCTGTGATTTTCTATAGATTGCTAATTTAGAATTGCTATATCAGTTCAACTGAAAGTTTGCATTATCCAAACAACGTGCACAATTTGTCAATCACGTTATCCAATTTGTGCTGACAAAACACGCATTATAGCAGATCAACCTGTACAAGTAAGGCAATCTTAGACTTTAACAAGATACAAATGCATGGAAATAACTTAGTTGCCTCTAAACGATGGTATTATGAAGTTGCTATTTAAAGCTTGAGGGGAAGTTAGGAACATTTTTCTTCACATTGAAAATGTCTGACTCTCATTCTCACTACATGTAACCACCTTCAAGTCACTGCTCATGCCACACCAGGGAGGGAAAAGTTTTGCCCATAACTTCTAACACAGACCGTTTAGAATTACACATGAGAAACAGTCATGTGTGTGAGGCACCAAAATATTACCTGTCCCAAACAAAAGTCTTCTGTGAGTCACCATCTTTAGAACAATGAAGCATTGAGAAATACAGCAATACTGAAAAACATTTGTTTAATTTAGTTTCTGTGAAGTCTACAATACAAGATAATGTGCACATATGGTTTTGTATCTGTTAAGAGTATTTAATGATCTCCAACTCATGAGAGAGAGTACATATTTACTAAGATCCTATTTGGGTCTCTTGTGCAGTTAACACAAAAAAGCGCTAGAGACACTAGATCTCAAATGAATGGGATTCACAATACAAAGACTTTATTCTCGTAATGAATGTAAAACACATTTGTTTGGAAAGAAAGAGATCACTGTGCATTGTTCTCCCTTTTTAAGAACACCAGATGACAATCAGACCCAGTGGGTTCTGCAATAAAATTGGTCAATCAAATTCCTTGAAAGAGTTTTAAATATAAGGATTTATTGCACGTGCATATTGGCTCCTTTCATTTGATAATAGATTTTAAAAACCAGGAATGTCTACAATAAATTCAAATCCTGAAACTTCAGACATTTTATACCTAACAATACCGACATTGAAGGAGATACCTTAATATTCATTAACCTCAGGTTTCACCGAACGATAAAATAACACTCTATTTCAGCCTGAACTACAATTCGACATTACCATATCTGGTCTGGAGCAGACCCTCATTTGGCAGATGTGGATTGTAAATATAGCATGGGAACGGGAACTCTCTGCATTCATCTGTGTACTTGCAGTGCTGCGAGCAAGAGCACCCAGCTTCAAGCATTGTATCATCTGGAAACAAAAGTCAAGAGGACTAATCAGTCTTTCACCAGCTTCCTGCTGACTTGATTAAGACGACAAAACTAATCAACACGTAATTCCCAACTGTGGCTGTCAGAAACCAAGCAGTTAATAAGAAATATTGCATTCATGACAATGCAGGACCTTGCTATTGTACACAGAAACAGAAAACTTAGAAGTTAATTATTGTAAAAGAAATATCAAGCTTAAGATGATTGACAATTAACAACTTAATGATCTTTCTGCAACTGTCCAATAAGAAAAAAATGGATATTAAGAAAAATGTCATTCATATTCTCAAAACCTTTTGTGCTTTCTTAAATGTATTTAAATTCACTGGAGTTATGTCCCTCAGAGATTTTTAACTTCAAAATAATTATCCAAGTTGTATTATACTCAAAAGAAAGGCAGGCTTAAAAGATTTTCAAATAATTCACCGATGGGGTAATTCATTCCATTAAGTCAAAAAATGCCAGCAAAATTGAATCCAAGAGAAACAATTAAATCATAGTGAATTTTATTTTCAGATTGAATTATAAATTTGCATAAGGATACAGAAAACAAACGCAATTCTACATCTAAATTTAAAATAAAAAAGTCTAAATTATTTGATTTATAAAAAAATTAGGTTGCATTGTTGTTGGTCTTGGAGATTAAATCAAAAATCATTCAAATTCAAATTAGAAGCTCCACCAATAGCAAACTAGGTAGAGGCAGTGTCAGGTGCCACTGAAGAGCTTAGGTTTGATTCTCATGCTGTACTGGTTGCTTGAATAAGCTATTTAAAGGGATTTGACTTCATTTGAGCTAAAACCCAGCAAAATTTCATGTCTACTGGCAGGAAGGAAAAAGTGCCATCAAACTTATTATAAGTTATCTTGTTAAGGTAGACACAACTACTTTTGACTTGGAGGTGCCGGTGCTGGATTGGGGTGGACAAAGTTAAAAGTCACACAACACCAGGTTATCGTCGAATAGATTTATTTGGAAGCACTAGCTTTTGAAGTGTTGCTTCTTCCAGGAGCACTTCGAACGCTCGTGCTTCCCAATAAACCTATTGGACGATAACCCAGTGTTGTGTGATTTTTAACAACATCTACTTTTCTCCATCTAAACAAAAGTTAGAAGTAAATTTTATTAAAAATATTACTTGAGCACTATTTCCCACATGTGAACATATAATCTGTATTGCTAAAAATCTAACTCAAATTATATTTTATGACTTAAAAAATAAAGCTTTAATTCATTGATGTATGCTATGTCTCAAGAGACATCACTTGAAAAATGTAACATTGTATCTACTTATCCAAGCTACACATAAAACACGGTTAATTATAGCTTTAAAGTAGCCCTGTCAAGTTTTATTATCTGCAGGTCATCATGCAAAACTGAAAGCCACAGAGGTCAAAAAAGAAAACATAATCTAGGTCATGAGGAAGACTGAGTGATTGTAAAGTGCTCTGCTTTCAACTCTTGACAGGGCAAGTCATCTTTCATTAATCCATGGTTGATCCCAATTCATTCACTGCTGCCAACCTCCTCTGCAGTGAGTCTATGATCATGATTGTTATTATTCATGTCCCTCCCCAGCACACATAGATCTCATCAACATTTTAAACAGCAGCTGACAAAATAAAGTGCAAAAACTGGAACAAAGAATAGTGAACTGGCAATTTTGTTTTAAACTATTCATGACCATGATTGATCTAAAAATCTTTTAAATAATCCATCAGAAATACAATATGCATTAATAATATGCTCAGTTGTTTCTGTACTTACCTCTTGTTCTGAATTAACAACACGTGAGACAACCCCACTGGTGTAAATTGTTCCGTTGGCACCTTCATGAATTTTTATGTTAGATTTCCTCTGCCGTGAATCCAGGTCACGTGTATTATCAAATAGATCCAGTATCTCTTCATTATAAAGCTGCAAAGAGATATATGATACATTTTAAGCAGAGATCTGAACATAAGATGCTCGTACAGGATTCGAGTCTCCTACTTAAAAGATTCACTCCCTCCAGTGATTTGCAGTGGCAGCAGTGTGTATGATATACAAGAACCACTGCAGCAACTCAGCAAGGCTCCTTGAACTGTACCTTCCAAATGCACAACCTCGGCCACCTAGAAGGACCAAAGACAGCAGATACATAGGAAAACTACCACCTGCGCCTGCGCCTCCATACCACCCATCACTATTTATAATATATTGTTTTTCTTTCACTGTTATGGGTGAAATAGCTCCACAGAGGCTGGTATCCTGTCACCAAGTCATCCTTTATATACATGTGTGCTTTACTGGACAATGGTCCAGCTTCCTCAAAGCCAACTCCCAGAGTCAACAGAACCTCAGGCACCCCTGTTTATCTCTGTCAGCCAGGGATTCATGATTGGACTAGATTAACAGCCCCAATCATATTCTATGGCGTCCCCCCGGCTGACCTTGTTACAATCAGTAAAATGGGATCAAAATCCTGGAATTCCCCCCCAGAAACATGTGAGGATTTATGTACACAAGGTGGAAGACAGTGGTTGTAGGATAAGGTTCACCATCACCTTGCAATGGGCAATTAGAGATGGATAACAAAATGCTATCCTTTCCAGTCTACATCCCTTGAAAATAATTTTCCAATTTTTTTTTAAATATCTCAATGAGAGTGCTCATAATTATTTCTTAGTCTTGTTGCAAACTGTCCTCATGAGTACAAACAAAAAGTCTTTTTCAACAATACAAAAGCTCTATTTATGTATTTATAGTATTTTAAAATTCAGCACAAATCAATCATCGATTTCATTTGGTTACACAACTTGAAGCAGAGGTGCTGTTTGTGGGTTGGTCAGGCAGATAACACTGAAACACAGTCTCACTGACAAACTGCTATCAATATGGAACAGTAAATCCAGCTTCAACATCTGTACAAAGTGAACAAGATGGTCAATTACATTGGGTCAGAAATTTATTCCAAGGATCTATTCCAGACCCAGAGAAAATTCAGCAATGTTACTTTATTTGGTTTTGAGAAATGAACAAAATATAGGACTTTTTAGGATTTTATAGGATCTTTGCTCTGTTGACTTTAGTCAACTTTCATTCTTCAATGGAGTTTTTGTTTCTCTTAGTATCCAAACTGCCTTTAATGTCTCCTTCACCTATGATCAGAGATGTGGCATGGATACAATGTGGAACAATCGTGATCATGTGCGATCACAAACACATGAATGAAATCAAGCTCAAAAGCCTCAGGTTTGGGTTAAAAGTGCAGTTAGCTATGGATAATATTTAATCCCAAAATTAATGTATATTCTGATCAAAATCTTAAGAAACAGCATGAATTCAAACGGAAATGTTTGATTTCAATAGAACATTATCTTCATTAAACCTGACCTGTATTGAATTATAGGAGAGAGTGAGGACTGCAGATACTGGAGATCAGAGTTGAGATGGTGCTGGAAAAGCACAGCAGGTCAGGCAGCATCTGAGGAGCAAGAGAATCGACGCTTCGGGCATAAGCCCTTGATCAGGAATGGTGGCTTTATGCCCAAGATGTCAATTCTCCTGCTCCTCTGATGCTGCTTGGCCTGCTGTGCTTTTCCAGCACCACACTCTCGACTTTATTGAATTATAGAATATTTGATACATCGAGGCCTCTGAAATGATCTTGTGCAATGCAAGCAATCTGCTGACAAACCTCCAGAAACTGAGCTGTCACTTTGAACTCTGGTGGCTGTTTCTCTTGATCTTGAGCAGCTCGCTTTCTCTCTGTGATTCCTTCAAAAAGATGCCTGACTGCACGTGGGATTATTCCTTGCTCTTCCATTGTTATATTGACATCAAACCCTGTACCCATGCTGTAGGTCTTCCCAGAGCCAGTCTAGAAGCAGAATAAAATGCAACATAAGACAGAAATTCCACAAAGCAACTCAACATGCAATACTAATAACAGCACAGAAAATGCTTGAGAAACTCAGCAGGTCTGGAAGCATCTGTGGAGAGAAAGCAAAGTTTATGTTGCTGGTTCAGTGATCCTTCTTCAGAACTATTGGTAACTAGCCAGGACTCAATATCAAGTTTAATCATTTTTTTATTCTGAGCACCTTCCTCTGTATCCTTTTCCCATCTCCACACCCATGGCCTTGTCATTACATGGGCTGCTTTCAACACAGTTAGCCTGGTCTCACCTACTTATGGTCCACATTATAAACTTTTCTTTCTTACAGACTTACCATTATTCTTCCCTGTTTTTCACTCTGTCTGGGCTTCGTCTCCACCTATTTGCTTACTTCCATCCTTCTTCTGTGTTCAACATATAAGCCAATCTTTTCCTCGCTACAAGTAGTTTTGAAGAAGGTTCACTGGATCAGAAACGTTAACTTTGCTTTGTCTCCACAGATGCTGTCAGACCTGCTGAGTTTCTCGAGCAATTTCGGTTTTTGTTTCAGATTTTCAGCAGCTGCTGTTCTTTGCGTTAACATAGAATAGTGATGCTTAGCCATCAGAGGCATAAACTTTAACAAGATTGTTAAAACAGGATTTTAAACAGACATGAGGCTGAACCTATTGGTTCATATTCACAAAAACAAAACTCCTCAAGAGAAATTACATAGAACACATATCTGGACAGAATGAAACAGTATATGCAGAGCACCACAACACTCAGTATTAATGTTTTCTGTACTTTATTCTCATTTACATGTGACTGCTTATATTCCCATTTTAAGGTTCATAATCGTAAACGCTTAATCTTTTGAAAAATGTCACCAGATTCCAGTAGCACTGTATATGTTGGTTGGACAAAGATTCAAGATCTGATAAAAATGTTACTCCTTAGCATTTTATTTTTGTAATTTTTTAAATTATTATAATACAGATGAAATGAATTGTTTTTAAAGGCCTCCAACTTTGGTTTTTATTTTGTCTTGTGTATTTGCAATAAGCTTAAGTCTTAGCAAGGGCATTAAATTTATTCATGACAATATAAACAGTGATAGGTTAAGGATTATGATAATATGATGCTGTCATTCTCTGCATATCAGTATCCCAACTAACCATTTATGAGGCCATAGGAACCCTCGACTGAATTACTGTCTAATGTTAATATGAAATCTTGTGAAATGTAGTACACAAGTCACCAGCTCATTTTCTTACACTAATATGTTAACATCTTTCAGGAACATCAGAATATAGCTCTTACCTGCCCATAAGCAAACACTGTTGCATTATAACCTTCAAAGCACCCTTCCACAAGTTTGTGCACACAAGATTTATAGATCTCATCTTGTGTGGCATCTATATCAAACATGAAGTCGAATGTGAAAGCCTTGTCTTTTCCCAGGATGACTTGTGGCTCTCCAGGTGTAACCAATGTACAGATATGACATCCCTCAATTTTCTCTTTGGCTGACTGTGGACGTATTCTATGGAAGGAAAGCACAAAACAATTCTGGCATCTTTCCAAATACATAAATCACTGGCAAAAAAAGTTTTCATTTGGAATGGCAAATATCGAACAATGAAACATGATAAACCAATTTTTAAAATGGTGAAATATTTCAAAGTAAACAGACACAATATAGACACAGAATGTTCACTTTTCTTCCCCTTCAAATCTTTACTTCAATAATGCATATCTGAGGGAGGTTGTGTTATACTGAACAGTATTAAAGTCTCATTACAACACAGCATTTACAAAACTTGCTGGGCAGTTTTCCCAGTTTTAACTGGGCATTTCAGAGCCTCAAAAGATGCATTATGGAGAGTATTCAACACCCTAATGGGTCAATCCTTCATGCTAAAGAAAATGCTTTACAATAGGTGCCTTATCAGAAATCAATTACTTCCTGTACCTGGAAACAACAGAATCATGGAATCTGATAACACAGAATAGTAAAAAAAAACCTCTGTATCTCAGTTAGTGATCAAACAGGTGCATAGATAGAAATTATATTATCGACAATATTACAATGAAGCGACAGCAAGTTAAATTGCTCTCGTGTTTTGTTTTCCCAACATAGAATTAGAAGTTGTCAAATAAAAGCTGGAGCTCTGAAGCAAAAATGGAAAATGCAAGAGAAAGACTCAGCACATCTGGCAGCAGCTATGAAAAAGGAGAGAAAAACAGAGTTAATGTTGGAGTCTGATTTAACTCTTCTTCAAATCAAAAGTGATAAATACTGCCGATGGACAATAAATGCTGGCTTAGCCAGCAACACCCACATTCATGGAGGGAAAAAAAACTGAAAAAGAAAAAGCTTGGAAGCCACTATTAATCATATAAGGCTTTTCACTCCATGAGACATACAAAGAGGATGATTTGAGAAATTAAGAAAAAAGTAATCAGGACAACCATTGACCTTGTTAATACTCTATCTCAAAAAGTTGACGGCTGAGGCTATCTGGTCCCATCCTAAAACAGCACAGATCTCTGTGAGTGGCTGTGCAGGCCTGCCTGCCTGTAAAATGTCCTTCTAAGAGGTCACGAGCAGAACACTCCTATGAAAATCTGCTGCCAAAGATACTACACAGGCTTGATAAGCTGTTATCAGTACACATGTTTATCAGCGTTTTGAGTAAAAATTGATTTTTGTAGTTCAAGGCAAGTTGCTAAAAACAGTCTTTCTCTCATATTTAGGAATGTGGGTTCAGTACCACAAATTCTCCACTTTTGTGGCAAAAGGAAACAGCCAAGAATTCTGATGATAACTGCCAAACTCACTTGTCTGGCTTTATCTCAGTAATTATTACTCGAGTTGAGCAAAAATCTCTCTTCTCCCTTCTGCGAGGGAGGATGGGGGCTCAGTGGTTTGCACTGCTGCCTCACAGCACTAGGGACCTGGGTTCAATTCCACCCTCAAGCGACAGTGTGGAGTCTGCCCATTCTCCCCCTGTCCATGTGGGCTTCTGCCAGGTACTCTGGTTTCCTCCCATAGTCGAAAGTTGTGCAGGTTAAGTGGATTAGCTATGGTAAATTACACATTGCGTACAGGGTATGTATGTTAAGTTTGCCTGTCTTTTTCACCCCTTGGGCTCCATCTCTACCTATCCTGTCACTCCTTTAACCCCTACCCCTGTCTTCGACATATATACCCCCACCCTCCTATCCACTACTAGTTCTGAAGAAAGGTCACTGGGCCCAAAATGCTGACTCTGCTTTCTTTCCAAAGATATTGCCAAATGTGCTAAGTTACTCCAGCAATTTCTGTATTTGTTTATTAGCGTTCAACTTGTACTTTTTCATGATAACTTAGACCACCTTTAGGTAATGCTGACAGAAACTTCACAACAAACTTCAGATTTGTTTTTATTTCTGGTTATATTGTACTCAGCAAAAAAAGAACAGTACACAAATCTCTAACCAACCACTTGGACAGTCCTATACGTTTGACGTCAATCAAAGATAGATTCGAGATACAGAAAGACTAAAACTGGCTTTGCACTAAACATACAACAGGCCTAACACAGACAGATAATCAGCAGCCTATTTCTGGTCTCTCCATTGAGAGTGTAAATCAGGAAGGCTGTAAAATGGGACGTCAATCCATTATTACCCCTTTTGCACTAATGTCTAGGAACAATTTAACCCCATGCTCTTTGCAGGAGGTAAGAATCCAATTATTCCTAATCTTTCATAATTTCTAGCTTCCTGCCATCACAGAGGCAGCTTGATAATTCAAGTCATAATAAATAACAAATGTTCTTCAATAATAAAATGCAAAACAGAAGGTGCGAGAGAAACTAGTAGGTCTGGCAGCATCTGGGGAGAAGAAGAGTTAACATTTCAAGTTCAATGATACTTCTTCAGAAATGTTTCAAAGGAGCATTAACTCTGTTTCTCCCAAAGGAGAGACATTAACTCTCTCTCTCCCTCTCCACAAGTGTTGCTAGAACTCCTGAGTTTCTCCAGCACTGTTTTTATATCACATCTCCAGGAGCCACAGTATTTTTCTATTTCATTTGGTTCTCCATTATTGCAATTTTTTTACAAAAGCTCTCCGAAGTGGCAAATTCCTTTTAAATTGTGAATTGTCATTTAACTTCATTTTATGTTTAAGTACCTGTGTTTTCTTTTGTGATGTTCAAAAGCGAAAATAAAGTATTTTTACTTCTGTGAAAATACCATTTTGTCTCAGTTTCTTAAACAAACACATTTCTACAAAAAAAAATCACGATTTTAATGAAGCAAAGTAAAACTGGCATTTTCATGCTGTGGTACAATCTCACAAGGTTCTTTCAGTATTGCTACGTAACTCCTGGAAGAGTTGACTCATTTCCATTTTCTTCACTACTCCCCACCCCACACACTTTGTCTTACAAACATCCTCTTCACTACAGACTTTGTCGATCTCTTTCGCTAGTACCAATAACCAATGCCTGTTCATTTCTGTGTCATCTTATAACAATATTTATGTAGGAAGGAAATGAGTCTGTTAGATTATGACACAAAATGAACACAGCCCAGAAACTCTCTGAATGACCTGAACATAAGTTCAACTAACCAGTGTAAATCAACATCATATTTTCCGATTGGTGGATAGTATATCATGCCCTTTAATAGATCAGAGCCCAGTGCTGCAGCCTTTTCTGACCAACTACGTAGCTACCATTCAAATATTCTACAAGGTACTCTAACTTTTCAACTGCTGCAGCAGTGAAGCTATATCAGTGTTCATTAGTGCATCTGGCATCCTCAAAATCATTCGCAAAAAGTTTCTTTGCAAACATGTTCATGCCCTCTGTTATGCAATGGTTGATATCCTCATTTGAGATCATTCAACATCACCCCATCCCACATACAACAGACTCTGGTGTGAAAAAATACAAACTTGCATTCATCTGGAGTTTTCACAACGAGCTGACATCCAAAAGGTTTTTACAGTGAACAAAGTGCTTTTGAAGGATTGTCAAAGAGGTACACTTGGAAATGCCCCACAAACAGCAAGTGATATTGATACTCTGTGCTTGTGATGGTGACTGAGGGATAAACGTTGGCCAGGGCAATGAGATGAAACCCTCGCCTTCTTTAAAGTAATCCCCTAAGATCTATTATGTTCACTTGAGAAGGCTCATGGACGGATGTTCAAAATACATTTGCATTTCCATTAATCCGGGAAAATGTACCCATGGACACGACCAGAGAAAAGGTGCCTCCATATTTAAAATGGAAGGAAATGGGTGAGAAGCCGCTTCTCTCCATGCCGGCTGCGGATAGGCTTGAGAGAGCTGTGGGAATGAATGTCCAGGTACAGGAGATTCAGGGAGGTAGGGTGACAGCAAGAGCAACAGTCCAGGAGTCGCTCAGAGCCAGGGAGCTATCTGTCTGCCGTGTCTGGATGCACTGGGGAGGAGGTTGAAGATATTGAGACGACAAAAGTCTTTGGGAGAGACAGGGATGCCACAAGGGGGATATAGGAGGCGATCATGTGGATTACAAGGCGTTGGAAGAAGTCGTGAAGTTTGTATGGGGCCTGTGAGGAGGCTACTATGCAGGTGTGGAAAGAGGGAGAATGCATAAGTAGGGAAGACAGAGTGGCTGCGAAGAAGAGAGAACATGGAGAAACCTGTCAAACACTCCACTAAATAAAGGCCATGAGAACCTGAAATCACAGAGAATGAATTATTTGCAAGTGAATGTCATATCTCCAGCTTAATGGGGGTTAAGTTGTGGATGTCATTGTCATGAACATTTTGTCAATTGTTAAATTTGAGGTCTGAGATGTAATAAGAAGAGTGGTAACTGCCGAGTTAAAGTCATACAGCCATACAGCATGGAAACAGACCCTTCACTCCAACTAGTCCATGCCAAGTATTTCAGCTTTGTGCTTGTGTAATGAAAGTATATTCGCTTTGACCTCACCAGTTTACGTAGGCTTTTTTTGGGTGACAGCTTCTTGTATTTGCCACTTACTTTGGGAAGAACTTTTCAATGAATGTTCAAAGAAATTCCAATTAACTTTAATGGACTACACCTGGGGAATCATGTGGTCTCAACTCAGCATAAGTTATGACTTTTAGTTCTTAAAAGCTTTGTCAGATCCTAATGAAAAATCATTGCCCACTTTAATGCACAGTGCACTTTCTATAAAATCTATGAAGGTAAAACATTAAGCCAATTGTATTCTTCAAAGACCACTTACATTTTTGAAACATTGAAAATCAATAAAGTCTTCTATGTAAAATTGCATTCACTTAAAAGCATACCATCAACTACATTCTACAGTAATACTACATTAACGAGTTGGCAAGGTTAACTTCCTGATCAATTGCCTTTAGATTTATAATGATTACAATTGTATAACATTTAACGAGCAAGAATGACTTGCATGCTGATGCACTGCTGACTCGGCAAAGAGCAAGTGCATCTCAGTGGTCTATTATTCTTAAGAGATGTAGATCATTCACTTGCCAGGAAGTTCCTAATACCATTGCATACTGCAGCTGTAGTACAGCAATAAAACTCAATACAGGAAACAGTGGCAATGTTTGTGAAACTACGCACATTTTTTGTTCGCAATCTTTTTTTAACCACTAATACAACCTTTCTGAAATAAAAAGCTATTACTTCAATCGGAAAAAATGGATAATGCGCACACAATAAATTCAACGAAAAATATTTAACAGCTCGATACATGTTTACTTGTGTTTCAGAAAAATGGGTCAATTCAAAAATTGTCTGTTTTTTACTCAAAAAATTTTGTTTGGGAAAATATTCATGTCTATTTATATAATTAGGAAGGAGGGAAAGTGAGTCTTATAAAATAATTTGCACCTTTGGACTTGTAATCCAAGTTCCTATTACTGTCTGAAACAGTGAGTTTCAATTTTCTTCAGTTAATTCTAATCCAAGAAAATTCAGCCTCACCTCTCTTGTTTGCAAAAGGTGGTAATATCAATGAACCAGCAATCCAAATTCCCAGGAATAGTGACCGAGGGACTTGGGTTCAAATCCATCGCAGATGGTGACATTTGAGTTCATTAAATATCTGGAATGAGAAGTTGACCTAATAATGACCATATAATGATTGCCATTTGTCATGAAAACCAATCTGGTTCACAAATTTCCTTAAAGGAAGGAAATCTCCCTTTCTTACTTGTCTGACTTTCATGTAACTCCCGACCCAGAGCACTGTGATTGATTCTTAACTGCCTCTGAAACGATCTACTTCAAGCTGCTTAATTGCTTCAAACCACAACAAAGCCAAAACGAAAGAATAAAACCAGACAGCCTAACTGACACCAAGGTAGGCACCAGAAACGCTGTTGGCAAACAGCCCTGTTGACCCTAAAGAACATCTAGGTCAAAGTTGAGAGAGCTGTCACACAGACTAGTCAGGCAACTCCTGGCATAGTCATCTACAGAATCATATCTTGCAGACAATACCCGAGATACCATAATCACCAACTCTATACTAGTGACTAGACAGATCCATCAGAAGATATGGCACAGTGTTAAAAAGTTGGGAGGAAGTTGCACTGGGAGTCATCAACGTTGATGCTGGATCCCACAAAGTCTCATGGCTTTGGGTGAAACATAGGAGAGGAAACCTCCAGATTACTGGACCCCTGGTTGCCTTACCACAGCTGATGAACCAGTATCCGTCCATGTAATGGTCCCTCTAAGCTGGGCAGTTGCACATGCGCGTGGCTGCTCCAATGTTCTGCATATCAGCAGTGGGTGCATTAGCTCCTTCCAGACGTCACTGCCGTGCACGGCCTCAGAGGCCCATGCAACCAGTAAGAAAATTCGAAAGAACACCGGTTCCATGTTGAACACCACCTGGATAAAGCACTGAGAGTGGCAGGAATACAAAATGTACTGTAGGTGGCACACTTCTAATGTCAACCACCAAGAATGGCACAGTGTTACCGCCACTGATTAAACTGGCCAAATCTGAAAGGACATTGCTGCTGGACTGTATCTGTGACAAGTGATGAGGAAACCAACAAGAGGGAAGAATATACTTGACCTCATCCTCACCAAACTTCCTGTTGCAGATGTATCTGTCCATGTCAGTATTGGTAGGAGTGACCGCTGCATAGCAATTGTGCAGACAGAGACCTGTCTTCACATTGAATGGACCCTCCATGGCACTATGCTGAATAGGATGACACATCAACTCGAAACAGAGATTCTAAGTGATGCTGTTATGTGAGCCATTAGCAACAGCAGAATTGTATTCATCCACAATCAGTAACTTCATAACACAGCATATTCCCATTGGAATGCTGCCATCTAGCCAGGAGGACAACCCTGGTGAAAGAAGCATACAAATGAGGTATCAACCTTGTGAAGCTACAACACAGGGTGACTTACATGAGAAACAATGAAAGCAGCTTGGAATAGATAGGACTAAGCAATTCCATAACAAAGGAATCTTAGCTCTGCTGTCCTACCATATCCACTCATGAATAGTGACCGACAATTAAACAGCTAAGAGTAGGTGAAGCACTATTAATAACCCCACCTTTCGAATTAGGGAACTCCATACATCAATGCTAAAGGCAAGACTGAAGCTTTTGCAGCAACATTCAGCCAGAAGTGTGAATGGATGATCCATCTCAGCCTCCTCCTCAGGTAAACAGCACTATAGATTCAATGCACTGGATCCTGCAAAGGTTCTAGACCTGAACATCATTCTGGCAATTGTAGTGAAGACCTAAGCTTCAGAACAACTATAGCCCGAGCAAAGCTGCTCTTATATAGCTGCAACACTAGTAAACAATGAGGCAAATTGTAAAGCTAGCAGCAGGAGGACAAATCCAAACTGGCTCATTACTGGGCTACTCTTAAATCAGCAAAGTAATGGAAGGTGTCATTGACACTGTTATTGAGCAACGATTGCAAAGGAATAACCTTCTCAATGGTGCTTTGTTTGGTTTCTGGCAAAGAACTCTTGATTTCATTACAGCCTTGGTCCAAACACAGACAAAAGAGCTCAACTCCAGAGGTGGGATGAGACCAACTGCCCTGACATTAATGCAACATTTGACCAAATACAGCATCAAGGAGCCCTAACATAGCTATGGGAAGTCAATGGGAATCAGTGAGGGGAAATTCTCTACTGTGCAGAATCATACATAGGACTAAAGAAACTGGTTGCGGTTTTTGGAGGTCTGTTACCTCTGCCCTAGGACATCACTGCGAGAGTTCTTCAGGTTAGTGTGCAAGGTCCAACCATATTTAGCTGCTTTATCAATAGCCTTCCCTTCATCATAGGATCAGAAATGTGGACATTCGCTGATGTTTGCACACTCATTTAACAGTAGTCACAATACATCAGACATTGAAGCAGCCTTTGCCAATATGCAGACAGTCTTGGACAACATCCAGGCTTAGGTTAATAAGTGGCAATAACATTCACAGCACCCAAGTGCCAGGTAATGACAACTAGCCACGAAATGACATGACCAGCTATCCTTAGTAGCCACACACTTAGATGACAAGCAATATGAGTTCGACTGGGACAACACTACTATTATAGGACAAGCCAAACAGAGAACAGCCATGGAATTTCTAGAGGCATGGCATTCATCCACAGATTCAATCAATAAACACATCGACCTGGATCCAATATACCGGCCACTGCAGCGGACAGCTGGAACTGACAAAGCTATCCTTAGTAGCCACACACTCAGATGACAAGCAATATGAGTTCG
This sequence comes from Chiloscyllium plagiosum, assembly GCF_004010195.1. Classification (NCBI taxonomy): domain Eukaryota; kingdom Metazoa; phylum Chordata; class Chondrichthyes; order Orectolobiformes; family Hemiscylliidae; genus Chiloscyllium; species Chiloscyllium plagiosum. Next base: position 23,104,597 of record NC_057735.1, read on the forward strand.
ACTGGGACAACACTACTATTATAGGACAAGCCAAACAGAGAACAGCCATGGAATTTCTAGAGGCATGGCATTCATCCACAGATTCAATCAATAAACACATCGACCTGGACCCAATATACCAGCCACTGCAGTGGACAGCTGGAACTGACAACTGGAAGCGACAGGTACAAATCACTATAAATGCCGGAGGAAACATCACAGAAGCCCTTCACAGGAGGCTCCCAAGCACTGAGGATGTCACCAAGACAGGGGGCGAAACGTCTGCAACACAAATTCCCAGCTCAGCGAACAGAATCACAACAACGAGCACCCGAGCTACAAATCTTCTCACAAACTTTAATGATAACTCCAACAAGACAAAATCTAACAATCAACCCTTGACATTCATCTGATCATATAACAAGGAGCAGATGGAGTCATAGTCATATAGCACAGAAATAGATCCTTCGGTCCAACTTGTCTCTGCCTAACAGACATCCTACACTGATCAAGTCCCATTTTCCAGCATTTGACTTATATCCCTCTAAACTTTTCCTGTTCACATACCAATCCAGATGCCTTTTAAATGCTGTAATTGTACGAGCCTCTATCACTTCATCTGGTAGCCCATTCCATATACGAACCACCCTTTGCATGAAAAAGTTGTCCCTCAGGTCCCTTTTAAATCTTTCCCCACTCACCCTAAACCTATGCCCCTAGTTTTGGACTTCCCCACCCTGGGAAAAAGATCCTGGCTATTCACTTTGTCAACGATAGACAAGAAGGAGGCTGGAAGAACACAGCAAGCCAGGCAGCATCAGGTGGTGGAGAAATCGACGTTTCGGGGATACCCCTTCTTTAGGACTGTGGGTCGATGTGAGGGGAGCTGCAGATAAAGAAAGTGGGGGATGGGCAGGGTGGTGAGGTGGGGATGGGTGAAGACAGAAAGAGGGTACGACCTGATTGGTCAATGGCTGGAATGATTCGGTTGGTGCCTGAGAGGAATGGACAGGAGGGGAAGTGGGTGGGAAGGGAGTTGGGTGATGGGAAGGGAGGTTATTTGGAATTGGAGAACTCAATGTTGAGCGCTTTGCGTTGTAGGCTGCCCAGGCGGAAGCTGAGATGTTGTTCCTCCAATTTGCGGTTTGATTCATTGTGGTAATGGAAGAGGCCAAGGATGGTCATGTCAGAAAGGGAGTGGGAGGGGGAAATAAAATGGGCAGTGACTGGGAGGTCCAGTGCCTGTCATGATTTTATGAACTTCTGTAAGTTCACCCCTCAGCCTTCATCGCTCCAGGAAAATAACCCCAGTCTATTCAGACTCTCCCTACAGCTCAAATCCTTCAACCTCGGCAACATCCTTGTAAATCTTTTCTGAACCCTTTCAAGTTTAACAACATCTTTCCTATAGCAGGGAAACCAGAAATGAATGTAGTATTCTAAAAGTGGCTTAATCAATGTCCTGTACAGCCACAACATGACCTCCCAACTCCTATACTCAACGCACTGACCAATAAAGGCAAGCATACAAAATGCCTTTTTCACTATCCTGTCTACCTGTGACTTGACCTTCAGGAGACTATGAACTTGACCCCATAGTTCTTCATTTTCTGGGGAAAAGTATGAATCCCACCATAGCAGGTGAAACTTAAATTCAATAGAATTTGCAATTAAAATCACTGGTCTAATGGTGAACATTTAACTCTTGTCAATTGAAGTAAAAGCCTATTTGGCTCACATATGTCATTTAGGGCAGGAAATCTGCCATCCCAATGCGGTCTGCCCTAAGTGACTTCAGACCCATAGTAATGTGGAAGACTGTTAGCTGCCCACTGAAATGGCTGAGAGAGCCAATCAGTTCAAAAAGTGACTAAAGATGGGCAACAAATGCTGCCCTTGACAACAACAGTCACATATTAAAGGATTAAAAAAAGGGTTTCAAACCCCACATTCCCACCTACCACCTATAATATATGATGTCCTTCCACATCAAGATTCTATCCATCTCTGTCGTAAAAATATTCAAATGTTCAATGATGGCCTCCTTGAGAAAGCTTGTAGCCTTACGTGTGATATATTTGCTACAGGATATGCGGGAAAGTGCTTGACCATGGGGGGAGAGAGAGGGGCATTTGTTCAGAAGAACTGGGGACATCTGTTCTTAGTGTCAATGGATCGGTATTAATAAGGGAATAACATTTGTTCACATGTGGAATATGTGGCAGTACTTCTTTCTCATGTCGGGGGCTGGAAAATTGTGCATATTTCACAGTTAGATGTTGGATAACTACATTTCTGGTTATATTGAAGACTCTTTACTAAACTCATACTCAACAGGAAAAGAATTTGTAATTTAATAAGCTGAGTGGAATATGCATGTAATAGAACAAACCTGATACATTTTCATGTATACCACACTGAGCAGATTTGAATTTATGAAGCTCAGCTCCCTCATCTTGAATGTGAACGTTTCATTTCCTTTACATAGTAAGAAAGTTGGAAGATGTTCATGTGTGAGTGAGAGAGAGAAAACATTCTTCTGTAAATTACATTCACTGACTAAAGGGTTCAAGGGACAGAGAGAGACATAATAGAAGCTGGTGGAAAGATTAACTTTTTTGGTCTGATGTGAGTGAACATTGACTTGTCATGGATTGAATGTTTGTGTGTTGTTCCCTGGAGCTCGAGCTCCGGGAATGTTATGAATTTAATTTGCATTCTGGGAATCTGAGATAATTTTAAATAAAAAAGCCATTTTGTAGGACAGTGATCCTGGACATGTTAGCTAAGCGAGATTATCTCATGACCTTTCCACATAGTTTAGACTAGCCCCTCGTTATGGTGTACGGTTAAAAGGGAAGGTTATCCAGCCAAAACAGTGTGCCAACTCGGGCCTGGCTTGATCAAGGTTTCTCACTTTGATGTGTATGTAGCTTAATTAGTCAGTGCACTCAGACCTGTCTATGAGTTTCTCTTCCTCTGCAAACTTTTGCCATTTTATTGCTGCTTATCTGATTAAGAACATGTGGCATTTTTGTAATTTTAATGCCAAACTCTGTATGAAGACAGTTTGGTTGCAGCAAAAAGGGAAGTAAGCGTGAGAGAGCGCTAAGGGGTAAGAACTGGCACCACTATTCTGCTAATGGTTTTAGAACCTTAGCTCAAGCCTGGCTTGTGGGTATCTATGCTGTAGTGTTCCATTGGTAAATAAAGGAATAATTTAAACTAAACTGTCTGTAAGAGTTTTATATTCCAGAGTGCCACAGAGTACAATCTCTAGGACGAACCAAGAAAGGCTTTCGGGTCAAGTCCATCAGGGATTCCCTGAGCCATCTTGAATAGCTGAAAATGTGTTGCTAGAAAAGCACAGCAGGTCAGGCAGCATCCAAGGAGCAGGAGAATCGAAGTTTCGGGCATGAGCCCTTCTTCAGGAATGAGGAAAGTGTGCCAAGCAGGCTAAGATAAAAGGTAGGGAGGAGGGACTTGGGGGAGGGATGTTGGAAATG
>NC_057735.1:23109121-23117255 GCF_004010195.1 Chiloscyllium plagiosum
ACCACCTTCCTAACCTGCAATCTTTTTCCTGACCTCTCCGCCCCCACCCGCACTCCGGCCTATCACCCTCACCTTATCACCCTCACCTTAACCTCCTTCCACCTATCGCATTTCCAACGCCCCTCCCCCAAGTCCCTCCTCCCTACCTTTTATCTTAGCCTGCTTGGCACACTTTCCTCATTCCTGAAAAAGGGCTCATGCCTGAAACATCGATTCTCCTGCTCCTTGGATGCTGCCTGACCTGCTGTGCTTTTCCAGCAACACATTTTCAGCTCTGATCTCCAGCATCTGCAGTCCTCACTTTCTCCATCTTGAATAGGTCATCCACATTCTGAGGTGAGGAGTTTCAAAGTCTGATAACCTTCTGAGGCAGCAAATGCATCATTCTGTCCTGAAAGACCACCACCAATTTTAATGTCCCCTCCTTCTGTACTCACCCACAAGTAGAAACATTCTAAGTCCACCTTGTCAAGGCCATTCAAGATCTTATATACTTCAATGAAATCACCTTTCACTCTTCCAAACTCCAGTGTAAAAAAACAAATCCAGTCTGTGCAATCTATCCTCATTAGACAGTGTACTCCAGATACAAATCTGGTAAACCTCAATTTAGCCACCTCCAAAGCCTTTACAGCCTTCCTTAAATAAGGAAACCAAAACCGCACACAATATTCAAGATGTGGTCACACCAATGCCCATTTAGCAAAAATGTCTGCATTCAATTACATCGCCAAACTCCTCACTGTCAGCATCTTCAGGCTTGTTAAATATCATACTTAGGACAGATATGTGACAATTTCATAATTCATTTTGTGATTTTTTTACATATTCTGCATCCAAAACATAATTTATGAGCTTCATGAGAGTATTTCAAGGATGCATGTAAACTATTTCTACAGATAGGCTTAAGACATTTTTTAAAAAGTGATTAAATTATTGCTTATCACATTCCAGTGAGAAATACATTAACAAATGTGTTTAAACCATTCCCAACATATGTCCTTGAGTTCTGCTCCGCCTGCCATGCTATGTTGTCCACTCCCTCACTCAACCATGGACAGAAAAGGAGCAAATTACTGTATGTGCTGGAATCTGTTCTGAAAATAACAAATCCCTGGAAATCACAGCGGCTCTGATAAAGAGTCATCTAGACTTGAAACAATAGCTTACTCTCTCTCCATGGATGCTGCTGACTCGCTGTGATCTCCAGCAATCCTTGTTTTCAGTCAGTGAACAAAAAAAGCATTGGGTGAGAGTAAAAATATTAAGAACTGTGATTTGAACTATTTTGAACCTGACACTTTTTCAGCCACTGTAATATCACGAGTGGTGACCCAGTCCAAGTATTCACTGACCAGCCTCTTACTAAAAAGGTAAGCTGAAGCCTACTCAAAATGCAAATGTCAAGGTCTAATAATGTAATCAGCACTGGAATGTTGCTCGAGTCCAGCATCCGCAGTCCTCACTTTCACCTACTGGAACATTCCAGCCATGGTAAGCCAAGTGGAGCTTTATACTGTCTGCTGGTCAGTCGCAGATCCACAGTGGGTGAAGCTGGAAGAGACCAAGCTAAATTTAAGAGATTTCCCTTTGTTTGAACTCCCTCCATTCATGGCCGATTAAGATCCCCCTGTGCTTCTAATACACGAGAACACAATACTTCCTGTGGCTAAGCCTATTAATTCCATTTAAATTAGAAGACTGTACTGAAATTCTGGATCAGTGTATATTTTTCTTCGCATGCTTTACTTCTCCACAGCTGAAACAGCACTTTAAAAGTTCCAGGATCAAATACCATGTGGCAGATGTAGAAACTGTTTTACTCACACTGGCTTGTGGCTTCCAATTTCCCTCAACCCTCTGAAAAGGTGCAGCTGCATTGTAATTCATTTAAACTCATTGCACACAATATGATCTATTGATTTGTAAGATACGTCAAGCTGGGCTTGCTCATCACCCCAATGCATATTTTGACAAATATTTGAAAAAATGGTACAGAATCAAAAGTGAAATATGTAAATTAGTTTTGCGCACTAAAATAATCTCCAGTGAAGCATCCTTCATTCTCAATTGGTCAAAATACAATGAAACAAGTCAATGAATCATAACTAAAGGTTAAATTTCTACAATATTGGCCCTTTTCACCACTGACTGGAGGCAAATGACTGGTTTTCTTGGTGAAATTAATTGAAACAGTCACTACTTACTAAGAAGTTAATATAAAATCAAAATATTCCGGCCGGACTACTTAGTTCAAATAGTATGCCAATTTCCTCTCGCATTACAATACTTCAAATATTTTACAATGTAGTACGTTGGAAAGCTTTTGATTAAGAAATGATTAAAACCCAAGCTCAAGCAATTTCAAAACAACAAAAGTAGGAAACAAATGTAATTAGCATGCAATATCTAAACCACAAGATCTCACTACATTCCAAATTCAACAATTCACTTCATTTAAAATCCCTCAAAAAGCTAAGCTGAGCGTACCATAACTTATGCACAGAATATTGGTCAGTGGTCACTGTGGATCTGCGATTGATCAGCACGGTATAAAGCTCCACATGGCAATAAACCAAATGTCATGTCCCACATATTGAAACACAGCTGCATTTCTAAAATGTACCCTGTTTTAGGAAACAAATAAAGCAAGCAGTGCCTGGACAGCATGGTGGCTCAGTGGTTAGAACTGTTGCTTCACAGTGCCAGGGACCCGGCTTTGATTCCAGCCATGGGTGACTATATGTGTGGACTTTGCACATTCTCTCCGTGTCTGCCAGGATTTTCGCCGGGTACTCTGGTTTCCTCCCACAGTTCAAAGATTTGCAAGTTAGATAGATTGGCCGTGCTTAATTGCCTGTAGTATCCAGGGATGTGTAGATGAGGTGGATTAGCCATGGGAAATGCAGGGGTAGAGGGATAGGGTACGGAGGGGTGAGTCTGAGTGGGATGCTCTTTGGAGGGCTGGTGTGGACTTGATGGGCCGAATGGTCTGCTTCCACACAGTAGGAATTTTATGACTCGTTACCATCATTTTAGCCATGGTCCACTTACTTTTCAAAGTATTGCTTTTCATTATAGAGTTCTTCAGCTGCTGCTTTTGAATCTACTTCACAACAATTCATAATTTAAATAAATGATCATTCCAAAACAGCACAATAAACTGTACTAATATGTGACAGGGTGACAGCAATTCACTAATGGCAGAATCTGATCAGACAATTTTTATTTCACAGACAGGAAGCAGGGACATTAGTACTGTACTGGAGCTCTCAGGGATTAATAATTTACTTCGTAAGAACAAGAACTTATTCTAGCAGTCTGAATAATAAACAAACACCATATGCAAATTAGGGAACAGGATACACATTATTTATGTGACTAAAATCAGCATTTCATTATCTGTACTCAGGAGAAAATGCCACATGGATAAGCAAATAGTGTTGCGGGATATGCAAAAACACCTAAAAAGAACAAGCATATTACTGTACGAGATTCGGTTCAGAGTTCCTCTTAGGTTCCAAAGAGTTCAAATGCAGTTACATGTTGAATGGGGGAAGCACGGTGGCTAGCACTACTGCCTCATCATGCCAGGGACCAGGATCCAATTCCAGTCTTCAGCAACTGTCTGTATGAATTTGCACATTTTCCCCGCATCTGCATAGATTTCCTTTGGGTGCTCCGGTTTCTACCCACAATCCAGAGATGTGCAGGTTAGGTGGATTGGCCACATTAAATTGCCCACAGTGTCCATGCTAAATGCAGAGTTACAGAGAAGGGGATTGGGAGGGCAGGGCTGCTCTTCGGAGGGTGGGTGTGGACCCGATGGGCTGATTGGCCTGATTCCACACTATAGGGATTCTATTATCCTATAATTCCAGTGACACAAGTGTTAAACACACTGGTCATTGATATCACAGAGAACAGAGGACTCCAAACAGTGGGTTGCAATAACGTTAACAAGTGCGAACACGAGGTGGTTCAAACAAGCACAACTTGATTGTGCTGACAAATAGCTGCAACAACATGAAGAATTGATTGTAATCCAGTGAAGGGTGAACCTGTTACTGTTTCCCTGCAGCAACTCATGCACCAGTGGCACAGATCACCGAGGACAAACTGGAGCTCAAACTGTGTTCAAGCTGGAGTTTGTAGACGCACCTGCCTCCTTTCATGGCAATAGAGCCTGACAACAGCAATGGCTGGAGCAGTTTTCACAAACCAAGGCACGTGCACCAGGAAGGCCATAATATTACAGAGTCTTCTGGGAAAACACTGGAAGTGGCACCATTTATAATTAGTGTGTTCATGCTGTTGCTCAGTGACCTCTACCAACTCTTACTACTGCAGCTGATGATGGCATCAATTTATCACTGGGACAGTTTCAATGAACCAGGTCTTGAGAATCAAAGGAAGTCTCAAGCACAGTTAGATCAAGGCTCTAGACTAAGCCACAATGATTTTTCTTATTGCAAGAAACTGGTTTTACTTTTTGTTAATTAATGATGTCCATTGTATTGTACCATATCAATCATCCTATACTTTGCAATTTGACAGGTCCTGTGCTTATACTGTACTCCTTCATTCTGACACTGCTACCACCAAGAATGGATGTTACCATGAGCATGAAAATAAAATTCACCACTTCTATTCAAAAATATTAGATGAGCTCCCAAGTGTGGTAGGGTTGTAAAACGTTCAGCTACCCATATGACACAAATTCTCCTTTGTTCTGACAACAGTGTAATGAGCAGCTGAACCAATACAGCCCATTGTAGAATCATAATAGCACAGAAACAAAACAAAAACTTGCACTTCTGTCACGCCTTTCATGGCCAAGAATATCACAAGTACTTTACAACCAATTAAATACTTTTGATCAATCTTCATGAATGTAATATAGGTAGTGTACAGAGTGCAGACAAAGAACACCAAATAAAATGTTGGCTTTTATCAGAAGGCGGATGGAGGGGAGATAAGTATAGAATTGATAAAACTGCTGAATGCATTGGGGATTTCAATTTCTTTCCATCCTTATCTGGAACAGAAATTCACTGTGGCATCCAGAATTTCAACCACTTGGACAAAAAGGTTGAAGGAGCAAAAAAAAATACAAGATGTTGTTATAAAGGGACAATGCAGGCTGCTGCAACAAAAGGGCTGCAGTAGGCGAACATATATGATTAACTCAGTATATTGTTTCTTGCCTCAGTGAATTACTAATCACATCACATCAAAGCAAACCTTTTACCATTGTACACTAACTTGATCCATAAGCACGAATAAAAAGGCTCTCGAGAGAATAACGCTCAAAATAGCTCACACAATTTAATTTCCATACATTCCATCCGATCACAGGTGTAAGGAATAAGACAATAAAAGGCTGACTGACCATTGTTACTTGATGAGAAAATAATAGCAGGCCCATGGTGCATAAAGAAATGTGATGCCTCTAAAAATTGAAGCTTGTCATTTGAAAAAAGAAGAAACAAGGAACATGCTTGTTTTGCTCCTTTTATGACCAAAATGTGTCTTGAAGGAAATTACAAAGAACACTGGAAGACACTGTCATAGTGCAGGCCAAGTTGCTAATAAGTACACAGCACATTTCCACCAAAAAGCAAGGTGATAATAATCAGATTATCTACTGTAGTGACATTAGTTGGAAGCTAAATATTGACAAAGATATGAAGAGAACTTTCCAGCCCACTTCCAAAAGTATGAGTGTTTTAACATCTACCAGAAAGAGCCAGTGTTGATTTAGCATCCCAAATGGAAATCGACAGCATTCAGTCCAAACCTCCCATGGTGCTGTCCTGAATAGCTAGTATGGATTAGATGCTCAAATCCCTGGAATGGATTTTGAATCAATGGCGTTCTGCCTCAAAAGCTGAGACTGCTACCATTCAGCCATGACTGAAAATCACAACGAACAGCTGCTAATCATCTTTGGCATTAGCGTAAAGTTACATTAGTTTAACAAGCAATCAGAATGTTTATCACAATTTTGTTTTTTAATTTAAAAAATACATTTGTAAAGGTTCAGGACATTCAAAAACAACAATAAAGCAACTGTAGGGTTAAAGTCAAGTGTGTGGTGCTGGAAAAGCACAGCAGGTCAGGTAGCATCTGAGGAACAGGAAAGGGCTGATAGATAAATGGGAAGTTCAGTGGGGCTGGGAGGAGGGTAGCTGAGAATGCGTTAGGTAGATGAAGGTGGGGGAGAAGGTGATAGGTCCAAGAGGAGGGTAGAGCAGATAGTTGGGAAAGGTGTTGGACAGGTCAAGAGGATGGTACTGATTTGGAGGCTTGGGACGGGGACAATGTGGGGGGAGGGGAAATGAGGAAACTAGTGAAATCCACATTGATCCCATTTGCTTGCAGGTTCCCAAGGCGGAATATGAGGCATTCTTCCTCCAGGCATCGGGTGGTAAGGGTTTGGCGATGTAGGAGGCCCAGGACCTGCATGTCCTTGGCCAAGTGGGAGGAAGAGTTGAAGTGTTCAGCCATGGAGCAGTGAGGTTGGTTGGTGCGGGTGTCCCAGAGATGTTCTCTGAAACAATCCGCAAGTTGGCGTCCTGTCTCCCTGATGTAGAGGAGATTACATTGGGTGCAACGGATACAGTAGATGACATTGGTGGAGGTACAGGATTAGCCCATTGTCTCTCAAGCACATAGATTTATGGAGTGTGTGGTCAGGTGACCTATGACCTCGAGGATTGTTACAGAAATATTGACATTTTTCCATGACCATGGATAAAAACTTGAAAGGTGGAAGCCAGTTTAAACTGAATCAGACTCTGCAAATTTGCAAACTGCAGAGCTGGAACAGACAGTATTCATGCAGCCAGGCCTTGGCCAATCAACTTCCCCTTGAAACCAGAAAGACCTGAAACTACATGGCCAGATGCTAACAGCCACATTGGTTCAGAATGAGTCGTTGTTTCCACCTCCGGTGAACCTATGTTGCTAGAAGAATGCTATACAGACTTGATGGCACCCATTTCAGGCGAAAGCCAGGGGCATAACCCGTGCCAGGGACAGCGCTTGATGGATCCAGCCTCATTGGATCTTCCTGCTCCCACCTGATGCTTCATTGAACTGAGGCCACGCAGTCTTCAAGAAAGGAATGACGAGTGGGATACCTGAAAGGGCAACCTGAAGCCTCAGCGTTCTGCTTTTTGCACCTGCTGTGGCAGCATCCCCAGAGAGCACCTTTGATTGGCAATTGAGCCTCCAACATCTCCAGCTCCTTGAATCTCAAGGTGAGCATTATCAGACAGAACAGATTCAGACAACTATCCTGAGACATGGCCTGAATACCAGAATGAGCTAAACAAAAGGGGAAGCTCAAAAAGGTGACTGCAGATCCTGAAACATCAACCAACCCCTCAAAAGATCGAGAAACAACATGCTCCAGCCTTATTGAATGGGTATTAACAATCCTTTCAGAAAAACAGTTCAAATTCAACAGTAGGGACTTAGAGTCATAGAGATGTACAGCATGCAAACAGAACTTTCTGTCCAACCAGTCCATGCTGACCAGATATCCCAACCCAATCTAGTCCCACCTGCCAGCACCCAGCCCATATCCCTCCAAACACTTCCCATTCATATACCCACCCAAATGCCTCTTAAATGTTGCAATTGTACCAGCCTCCACCACATCCTCTGGCAGCTCATTCCATACATGTACCACACTCTGTGTGAAGAAATTGCCCTTTAGGTCTCTTTTATATCTTTCCCTTCTCACCCTAAACCTATGCCCTCTAGTTCTGGACTCCCCCAGACTTTGTCTATTTATCCTATCCATACCCCTCATAATTTTGTAAACCTCTATAAGGTCACCCCTCAGCCTCCGACGCTTCAGGAAAAACAGCCCCAGCCAGTTCAGCCTCTCCCTGTAGCTCAAATCCTCCAACCCTGGCAACATTCTTGTAAATATTTTCTGAACCCTTTCAAGTTTCACAACATCTTTCCGATAGGAAGGAGACCAGAATTGCACGCAATATTCCAACAGTGGCCTAACCAATGTCCTGTACAGCCGCAACATGTCCTCCTAACTCCTGTACTCAGTACTCTGACCAATAAAGGAAAGCATACCAAATGCCTTCTTCACTATCCTATCTACCTG
>NC_057735.1:23118230-23131585 GCF_004010195.1 Chiloscyllium plagiosum
CAGGAATATACTTTCTCTGGATTCTTGTTATCTCATTTCTGAAGGCTTCCCATTTTCCAGCCGTCCCTTTACCTGCGAACATCTGCCTCCAATCAGCTTTCGAAAGTTCTTGCCTAATACCGTCAAAATTGGACTTTCTCCAATTTAGAACTTCAACTTTTAGATCTGGTCTATCCTTTTCCATCACTATTTTAAAACAAATAGAATTATGGTCGCTGGCCCCAAAGTGCTCCCCCACTGACACCTCAGTCACCTGCCCTGCCTTATTTCCCAAGAGTAGGTGGGGTGTAGCAAATCCTCGGAAATGTATGACAGAAGTAGATAGCCAATAGAGATTTGAGACTGTTGACTAAAGAGTCCTCTGTATAGATTGATAGAATTTAATTAAAGCACAGTATTAGATTCTGATAAATATCATTTTTCCTTCATGAAGTGTTCAATAAAGTTGTATTGAACCTTCCCCTGACATTTGTTCCCTTTATTTATCACACCCGAGTTCAAAAGGATTCCTGCAAACTGGTCCACGTTAGTCACTGTACATTTACCAATCTTTCACTTCACAATAATTCATACCCAGAAGGCATGAATGGGTTTGAAAAGTTAAACTTTCTGGCTTATGTGTGAAGGTGAACTTTTCTGGCACAAAATATGATTATATGACACAAGCGAATAAGTATGAAGTTATTCACTTTGGTAGAAAAACAGAAAGGCAGAATCGTTCTTAACTGGAGAGAGATTGGAAAATGCAAGTGTCCAAAGGAACCTGACTCCTTTGTTCATGAGTTACTAATCGTTAACATGGAAGTGAAGTTCGCGATTAAAATCATAGAATATCTAGAGAGTGTGGGAGTATGCTACTTCACCCATTGAGTCCACCACGACTCTCCATCCTACCCTGACTCACCCCTCCCACCCTATCCCGGGCAACCCCACATTTTCCACCTAGCTTGCACATCCCCGGACAGTATGTGCAATATAGCATGGCCAATATACCTAACCTGCACACCTTTGGACTGTGGGAGGAAACTAGAGCACCTGGAGGAAACCCACACACACATGGGGAGAATGTGCAAATTCCACACAGCCAACCATCCCCTAAGTCTGAATGGACGACACACTATGCTTTTGTTTTAACCTAAACAGAGATGTAATGGATTTGGGGGTAAACACACCATGGCTTATTTCAAAAAGAAAAGAAATAACATTAAGAAAATTTTTGACAAGAGACAACATTGCTACTTACACACAAAAGAGAACAAATAAGTGAATCCAAATCACGTCTCCATGCTAGTAACTGGACATAAAGGTATACTGTGTCCCCTTTTACATAGAAACATAGATGAGAGGAAGAATAGGCCATTTGACTCCTTCAGCCTGCTCTACAATGCAATATGACGATCAGCGATCTTTGATATTAAAACTCAACCCTATCCACCCCACATCCCTTGATCCCTCTAGCTTATAGTTCTTCCTCTTTCTTGAAACCACAATGTTTTGGCCTCAACCTCTTTTTTGTGGTAATGAATTCTATAGGTCCACCACTCTCTGAGTGAAGACATTTCTCATCTCAGTCCTAAAACGTTTACTGTTCATCCTTAAACTGTGACCCCTGCTTCTGGAAACGGTTTCTGGAAGCAGCAACTGAATTTAGAGAGAGCGCAATTACCTATGCACATCTCGGAAATACTCTTAAAATGTTAATGGTACTTTTCATATTTCTGGATGAATTTTTCAAAATGTCTTCCTTTAATACAGAAAACAGACAGGGTTTGTTGTCTGAAAGACAAAAGGCAAACAGCAAAAAATTTCTGAGTTTGCAAAAGACTAATACATTCCAACAGTAACAGCTGTATTTCCAGCGGAGCTCAGAAATTAATGCACTTTTAGATGATAAACGTTAAAGTCAACACATTCATTTCCTTTGGATCTAAATTAAAACATTGCAAAGTTAAACTGGTGCAGATTATCGAACTTGGCCTTCATGAATTGCAGCATCGTATTTCGAAGCTCAAGGATTGTTTTTACAAATGACCTGTAAATAAAAGTGTCAAGGGAGAAACACACAGACAAAAAAAAGTTGAAATCTTCGAATTAATTAAGCCACAGATATAATGTAGAAATGCTGTATAATGCTTTGCACACCCTCAACATTCATTCGCTCTGTTAAATATTTCATTGCTCATGATTAAGAAACCTAACCCAACACTAAGATTTTAAGCTTTGTTGTTTCAGCTCTAATTCCCTGGAGAAAGAAGCAATAGATCTAACAGACTTTTACCTAAACCACCTAAATACTTCTCCCAAGAAACTGCTTAACAAATCTATCAATAATAAATAGATGCTCATATATCTAAATCAATTAACAGCAAAATGTCCTGTGCTGACAAACATCCACATTTTTAACATATGACTTGCTTAACAATGCTGTCACATTTGCAGTCAATGACACTAGATACTGAACGACAGTAGAAGGTGAAGCTTCAAGTTAGGTTAGTATAGATTCAGTCCAGTTCAAGGATTTGAACTCAAGTTCTTGGTTCTCTACAGCACAGAGATTTTGATTATCACCATCAGTTCAGATTTGGCTCTCCATCCATCAACCTTAAACAATCATTGTCTCCACCAATCGTACACTGCGGCAGTGGTACTAACCATCCACAAGATACTCCGCAGCAACTTAAGAGGCTCCTTTGAGAGCACCTTTCAAACCTGTGACCTCTACTAACCAGAAGGACAAGGGCAGAAGATGTATGGGAAGGATGTCGTGAAACATGGAAGGGTCCAGAAAAGATTTACAAGGATTTTGCCAGGGTTGGAGGAGTTTGAGCTATGAGGAGAGGCTGAATAGGCTGGGACTATTTTCCCTGGAGCGTCGGAGGCTGAGGGGTGACCTTATATAAGTTTATAAAATCATGAGGCCACAGATAGAGTGAATAGCCAGAGTATTTTCACCAGGGTAGCGGAGTCCAAAACGTAGGTTTATGGTGAGAGGAGAAAGATTTAAAAGTGACCTAAGAGGCAACTTTTTCACATAGAGAGTGGTGTGTGTATGGTGTGCGCTGCCAGAGGAAGTGGTGGAGGTTGGTACAATTGCAACACTTAAAAGGTATTTGGATGGGTATATGAATAGGAACAGTTTAGAGGAATATGGGCTAAATGCTGCAAATGGGACTAGATTTATTTAGGATATATGGCTGGCATGGACAAGTTGGACCAAAGGGTCTGTTTCCATCCTCTATGACTCTATGACTCTTTCTCACATAGGTTGCAGCAATTCAAGATGGCAGCTCAACAGGACTTTTAGGGCTGTGTACTAAATGCTGACATAGAAAGTGACTCCCACATCCTGTGAGCAAAGAAAAATAATTGCTGAAATGGTACCAATAAATTCACAACGAAAGAAATCCTGAAACACATCTCATTTGGACACTTTTAGATTCACATTGCGGTTTATGGTCTCTAATCAGTCCTGAAATGGAGACAAAAAAAAATCAAAAAGTTTTAGTGTGTCATTTATTTTTTTCTGGATATTGACCAAATAGTTGTGCATTTCTAGTGCATTTCATCCCAACCAAAAGACTAACGTAGGCTTTCAGTTCTGATTTCTGGCTGTGTTTTGTTCATTTCCAATGCATTTGTCTGTTGGAATTTATTGCTACTACTTTCCATAAATTTTACACTCAGAATAAATGTACCAAGACAGGTAGTCTAGACATAACCCAATTACAGAAAACTGTAATGAAATTGCGCGAAGTTAGATTGATATTTATTATATTTCCTAGACAAAAAAATGTATTTACTCAGTGATTGTCTCCATTAGGATGACTCTTATAAAACATATTCTATGAATGTTAAGTGCTAAAACTGGCCTTCATGAGTGATTGAATTATATATTTATGCCAAATAAAGTGAACATTATCTGCATTTCAAAGGTGTGTGGCTGTAGTCAAAATTCTGTTCTCTGACACAATTCTTGATTGCAGGAAAATGTCCATTTAGTAATTTTGTGACACAATGGGGCTTTGTGTTCCAGCACTTCCAGTACCCAAAGAAAGATCATAAACTGAAACATAGTTACCAACTTTTTTTTAAAAGTACAGTCTGTAGTGTGGGATAAGGCAGCTATTACTTTTGCACATTAAACAAATGTAAATACTTCCTTTCAATGCCACAGGGATACAAACAGACAGGGTCAACATAATGGTGATGCCTTTAAAATGTCAGTAATACAGCAGTCTGTATTACCAGTTAATCAATTGTACAATTTACAAAACAGATTTCAAGATTCAGATTCTATCTGATCTTTGCCACCATTTATGTCTTTTCAAGAGATTAACAACCAGAGGTCAGTAATCAATGTAAATCATATAACAGCTACAGATCATAAGCAGTGATCTTACATGATAAATTTATTCATTTATCAAATAGCTCTTTCAATGAACAATTTATGACTCATCTGAATGGGTTCTTCAAGGTCGAGCATGTTGTGTTTTGAAATTCAATCTCATGTACAAGAATAATTATAGAACATTGTCTCAAACAGTGCTCACATTATTTAAATGGATTGACAGGACATTTTGCTTTTGGTTCAGCAAATCCATTAAATTTCCTTAAAAATCTTTAAAATTTCTTCTGCTCACTCCTATCATTGTGTGCTCTCTCTGGGATCGCAGAATAAAAACACTCATCCTATGAACCTTTCTCAGATATTCCAGAACAGGGGAGATTAAATTAATATCTCAAATCCCTCACAATGGGGCAACATCCGTGCTTCATTCACAGAAATAGAAAACCTGAACTGACAAACTACTATGGCAAGAAATAAATTACAAGCATCGATCACTGCCATAATAGACGGTGCGAATCATTTCATCATCTGCATTGTTGAAAGGCGGGTGGATTGGGTATTAATGCATGCTCAGGATTTAAGAAAATAAAGGGATTTTTGTTTTTAAAAACTGATAAAATATCCCTACTGAAGTAAACAGCATGAATATAGCCACTTCCAGTCAATAAACCTTTTGATTTTAATAAAGCTTAGATTCAAAAACACCAAATGCCTAATAGAGGAGTAACAGATCACTGTCATTATCTGAAATTTATCTATTACAGGATTTTTGTTTTTATCACAACTTAAGTGTGAGAGAGTAGCTACCAGTTTTTAAGGAAACATCATTTTATGAGAAATCCAACTCAAGATTTAAATTGATGAGTATTTGTCAGTTATTTTTTATTCCTTCCTTCAGAACTTGGTAATAAAATTGTCATTTTCATATCTTTCTCTTCAGAAAGATGACTTTAAAAATAGTCCAGATGACTGTAGTTACGGCTTTAAAATATACTAGCTGTCAAAAACAGTCAGATAATCGCTTCAGGGTGGGATGGATTTAGACATGAATAAAGGTGGATTTTGCACTCAGAAGTAATCATTGCATTTACTGACAAACTATTCATGTGATTTTGCACTGGGATTTACTGTTGATGTGAGAGTGAAAACAGTATTAGCGTCCTTTATAGAGGATTTGGGTCCAAATGAAACAGGCAATTAATTGTGAATCTCCTTAACCATTCAAATCAAAGAACCGCATGAGCAACAGAGAATCTCGGAGAGGAAATATCAGTGGGAATATCTAGTCCAAATTACTGAAAATGCAGAAATTGACTGATCATTTGGAAGATCAAGGACGGGTGGATTTTGTGGCAAGGAGAGAAGACCGTCTCAAAGCCCCAACTCTCCTTGATCAATCCTGGTAATAACCTAAGGCTAAGTCAAACTGCTTTCAACCTTAGTGCCCTATGAGCCCAAAATGAGATGCTGATCACATAGCTGTGACATCAATAAGAGCATTTATTTCCACCTCTAATTGCATCTGACTTTATTCCAGCCTCAGTTCATCTGCTACTAAAACCTGCAGATCTTTCTGCAGGTACTGGGAATTCTGGTCTTGTCATTGGAATAGACAATCAACAAAATCTTTTAAATTATCAGTAACAGAAGCCTTAAGAATTTCTTTATCTTGTGCAAACTAACACAATTGACAAAAAGAGAAAAAGGGAAAGAAATTGTGTCATCTGCAAGCTCGCCATCTTCTCTGCCTATGTGAACACACGCATTCACATAATTCTTTTCCTGAGTGTCTGAGCTTTCAGGTTAGCTCCCTGAGGGCTGGACATGTACATCCACATAGTGGATACTTAGTGAGTAGATGAGCGGATACCTGGGTGCATGGGAAGCAGGTGAAGAGTGAAGGGCTTTTAAGAACAATGTAGAGATCTGGATCAAGCTTCTAACTAGCCACTTGTGCACTTGTCTGTCTCTGTCAACACCTCAGTAGAGCCGAGGGAGCCACACAACCTGAAAGTTGCATACCATAACTTGAATAACTCATAGAAACTAGTAGGTTCTGGGCATGCGAGTGTACTGATTGTAACAAGGTCAGCTAGGTAGACCTCATAGAATATGAGTTCCCTGATTGAGGCTGTTAATCTGGTCCGGTCAGGGAGCCCTGGCTGACAGGTAAGGACGGGATAGTCAGACATCCTTTGACTCTGAGAGCTGGTTCTGAAGGAGCTGGATCAGTGGCTGGGACTTTCCACGTGTATATAAAGGGTGACTTGATGACAGGATACGAGCCACTGTGGAGTTTTTCAGAAAGGACATAATGATTCAGGTTTGAGAAGTCAGAAACTACTTGAACGCATGCTTCCTGAATCCAAGATGAAGATCCAGCAGCAGATTACAAATCCAATATATGAACTGGAAAGCTCTGCCTCTTATAAAACAAGGTACATAAGAAGCCTGAGGGCAATTTGCCTTAATTATTCTACACACGTCCTCGCTAACAACTATATCAAGAGCCATTGTGCAAATAATTTCCTAACTTTGCACTACTGATTGGTAGCCTCAACCATCAAGTGCCAATTTCAGAAATGTGGGCACGCACCTGCCAAGGATCTGCCAATTCATTTACCCTGGATTTCCCTATGCCTTTATATTACTAGCTCAAATATTGCATGCACAAAATTCTGACATGCATTTCCATAGGGGAAACATGTAGTAGATTGGAAAATGATTCCTTATATACTCAGACAAACTTATGTACGTTGTTAGATGGAGAGGTGAAAGGTGATCCTGACACCAAGACAAAACACAAGTCCCCAATACAAACTTCTGCAAAGCTCAGAAAAGAGAGGCACTCAAGATACTATTGAAACAAATTTCTGGTACAAAAGTCAAGGTTGAACACTGTACTTACATGTATGCAAGTGCAATGGCTTTGGAATACAAGTATTATGCTCAGCAAAATTGGTCTCTGTCACAATCACGTTTGGAGCTGTACTGGCATGGTTACTTGTGTCTATTATGTGACTACTCTGGCTAAATAAATTCAGGATGCGCGCCAACCTTCCCAAAACCAGGCAGGACACAAACCAGAAGTTTGTCAAACTCAGAACAGATGAATTATTTCAGAATTCTGCAGTAATTCTATCATTTAAAATTATGGACTGAGTAAAGAATGCTATGAATGTATGATGTGAAGGTGCTAGTGTTGGACTGGGATGGACAAAGTTAAAAATCACACAACAACTCGGCAAGATGGTGGCGATTTTGTAGAACTACCGTGGACAGCTCTGCTGTCAAGGCATATTGAGGTTTTTTGCCATCCCTGGCCAACTTATGTGGAGGAATTTAAACTTAAATAACACATATTTGTCAATAATTTGGAATGGGATGGATGCCAAAAGGAAAAGGAGTGCAAACAGCAGCAGAGAGGACAGTCCCTTGCAGCACCGGGCACACCAGAGGCCGCAACAGCAGCCTCTCCCAAACCCCCGGGGGACCTGACAGACTCACAGGAATTGGCTGCGTTGATGGCAAGTTTGAGGCTGCAATTGATGAGATCCATGCCCGGGTCCAACTCATTGCGTCCATACTGCAGAAGCATGAACAGGAGCTCCAGGGCCTCTGGGGGGTGGAAGGGGAGGTGGGGAGCGGATGGAGGAGGTGGAAGGTCGAACCACGGCCTCAGAAGCAGCAATGAGTCCTCATTCGGGAACTGGAGCAGGAAGTGCAAGCCTTACGAGATCAGGTCGACGACCTCGAAAATTGAGGTCAGAGAACGAATCTGCGGATTGTCGGGCTCCCGGAGGGTGAAGAAGGTGGGCTGCCAGTCAGCTTCTTTGAAAACTGGCTGCCGCAGTATGTGGGCCTTCAAATTGAATCTGGACGGCTGCAGATTGAAAGGGCCCATCAGGTGGTGGTGCACAGGTTTGGGCCGGTATAGTGCCCCCACTTGGTCCTAGTGCACACCCCCACATACAGGGACAAGCAAAACATGATAGAAGCCTCCTGACCACTGGGAAAAGACCCACACGGGTCTTTAGCTGCACACGGGGGCAAAAATCATGTTTTTCCAGGATTTCCCAGCAGCTGTAATTCGAGAGAGGAAGTCCTTCGATGAAATTAAAAAATGGCTGAGGAACCTGGGCATCCAGTACTCCATGAGGTACTCTGCGGTGCTCTGTTTCAGCCACGAGGACTCAGTTTATACGTTTGACTTGGCGGATAAAGCTAAGAACTTTATAGACACTTTAAAATAGACCAACTGGTCTGAAGAATACTGTTAATGTTCATCCTCTTTTCCTTCTTTCTATGTTTTCCTATTCCCCCCTTTTTTTCTTCTTTCTCTTTCCCTAATAATTTTTTAAAAATCTTGGAATATGTTGTTCCTATTATATTTTTATAACTGGATTTTATAATGGGAAATTTTGTGGAGTGTCCTTTGTTGTCTCCCCTTTTTCTTTGCTCTCTTTCTCTTTCAGTCACAAGTAGGGGTGACATGGAGCCGGGAATGGGTGGAGTGCTTATCCTGACTTTGTCTTTTTTGTTGATGTAAGGATCATCTCCTTGTTTATTTACTTTTATTTTGCCTAAGGCTGGGGCACAGTCTGGGCTTGAAGGAGCTGTGAAGGAGGGGATAGGTAGGGTGAGTGCTCCCCTATGGGCAGGGGGAAGAGTCTCACGTTCATAGAACATAGAACAATACAGTGCAGAACAGGCCCTTCGGCCCTCAATGTTGCGTCAACCAGTGATCTATTCTCAGCTCGTCGCCCTACATCATCCATGTGCTTATCCAAGGATTGTTTAAATCTCCCCAATGTGGCTGAGTTAACTACATTGGCAGGTAGGCATTCCACACCCTTACCACTCTTTATTATACGGGTATTTGTTATATTTCAATAACTTTATGTTTTTGTAAAGTCAAAAAAAAGGTTTTTTTTGCTAATAAATATATTTGCAACAAAACAAAAATTGCACAACACCAGGTTATAGTCTAACAGGTTTATTTGGAAGAGTGGATTTCCTCCGGGTGCTCCGGTTTCCTCCCACAGTCCAAAGATGTGCAGGTTAGGTGAATTGACCATGCTAAATTGCCCATAGTGTTAGGTGAAGGGGTAAATGTAGGGGTATGGGTGGGTTGCCCTTCAGCGGGTCGGTGTGGACTTGTTGGGCCGAAGGGCCTGTTTCCACACTGTAAGTAATCTAATCTAATCTAAAAACTAGCTTTCAAAGCGCTGCTCCTTCACCATGTAGCTGTAGTTACTGATACTTTATACTGTTAATCTTCTCTGTTTTAGCCAGACTTCATCTCATTTTCAGGTGGCAAATTCCTGCTGGGGTACTGGAGAAAAGTAAAGATGTAGAAAAGGGCAAGACCACAGAGGGATTAAAATTGGAAGAAGAGAATTTATTTTTTTTAAAATGGATGGACCATAAAACATAGGAGCAGAAGTAAGCCATTCAGCCATCAAGTCTGCTCCACCATTCAATGAGATCCTGGCTGATCCAATAATCCTCAAATCCATGTTCCTGCCTTCTCCCCCTAACTTTGAACCCTATACAAATTAAAACTCTCTCTATCTCAGTATTGAATGCACTTCATGGTCAAGCCTCAACTACCCTACTATAAAAGGAATTCCACAGTTTCACAACCACACCCAAGGCTACGATAAAATGCTGAGGGACAATGAAGGATTATACTTCATGATGACAGAAACCATCACAAGTAACACCCGCTTTCATGCTGGTTAAAAAGGTGAAAATCTGGTTGGAGGGTCGCTATTAGGTGAGGAGTGTGGTTTCTGAGGAAGCAACATACAGTCGGTTCCGATATAAAATGGTGGTTCCATTCTCGTGCAATCCTGCGTTATAAGGAAATCAGGCAATAGCAGCACCATCTAAAACAATGGGGCTGGAATCACATTATAACCCACACACGCTTTAAACATTCACGCTAAAGAAACAGTGTCCCCATTTTGTCAATCGTGTTATAGTGATTTCACATTGACAAAATGCACATTAAAACAGAACAACCTGCAATGGACAGAAGTGGGAAGTTGTGTGTGGACCCTGTGGAGATCAGAGATGTGCAAAGTGAATATTTCTCATCTGTTTTCACTCAGGAAAAGCAGAATATTGTCGAGGAGAAGATTGAGATAAGGGCGATTAGACTTGAAAGGCCTGGGGTTAGTAAGGATGAGGTGTTATCAGTTCTAGAAGATGTGAAAGTAGATAAGTCCCCTGGGCCAGGTGGGACTTTTCCGAGAATTCTCTGGGAAGCTAGGGAGGAGATGGCCAAGCCTTTAGCCTTGATCTTTCAGTCGTCATTATCTACAGGTTTACTACCAGAGGACTGGAGGATTGCAAATGTTGTGTCCTTGTTCAAGAAGGACAGTAGAGATGACTCAGGTAATTATAGACCAGTGAGCCTTATGTCCATTGTAGGAAAAGCTTTGGAAAGGATTATAAGAGATAGGATTTATAATCATCTAGCAAGCAACAATTTGATTGGAAATAGTCAACATGCATTTGTCAAGGCCAGGTCGTGTCTCACAAACCTCAAAGAGTTTTTTGAGAAGGTGACGAGGATGAGAGTAGGGCAGTTGACATGATGTGCATGGACTTCAGTTAAGACTTTGATAAGGTTCCACATGGTAGGCTACTGGAGAAATTGCAGAGGCATGGGATTGAGATTTAGCAGTTTGGATTAGAAACTGGCTTTCTGGTGGTTGATGGAAAATATTCAGCCTGAAGTCTGGTTACTAGTGGTGTGCCATAAGGATCTGTTTTGGGACCATTGCAGTTTGTCATTTCTATAAAGACTTGGACACAGGCAGAGGTGGATGAATTAGTACGTTTGCAGTTGATACTAAAGTCGGTGGAGTGGTGAACATTGTGGAAGAATGTTGCAAGTTGCAGGGAGACTTGGATAAACTCCAGAATTGGACTGAAAGGTGGCAAATGGAGTTCAATGCAGATAAATGCAGGTGATTCACTTTGGGAAGAATAACAGGAAGGCAGAATACTGGGTCAATGGAAAGATTCTTGGTAGTGTGGATGTGCAGAGGGACTTTGGTGTCCATGTACATAGATCCCTGAAAGTTGCCACCCAGATTGATAGTGCTGTTAAGAAGGCAGATTGATAGTGCTGTTAAGAAGGCATACAGTGTGTTAGGTTTTATTGGTAGACACATTGAGTTCGGGGCCGTGATGTCATGCTGCAACTGTACAAAATGCTAGTGTGGCCTCACTTGGAATATTGTGTATAGTTCTGGTCGCCCCATTACAGGAAGGATGTGGAAGCATTGGAAAAGGTGCACAGGAGATTTACCAGGATGTTGCCTGGTCTGGAGGGAAGGTCTTATGAGGAAAAGCTGAGGGACTTGGGTCTGTTCTCATCGGAGAGACGAGGGCTAAGAAGGGATTTCATAGAGACATATAAAGATGATCAGAAGATTAGTTAGGGTGAGAGTGAGAGTCTTTTTGCTAGGATGATGATGTTGAGGGGGCATATGAGGGGTGATAGATTTAAGGCAGATGTCAGAGGCAGGTTCTTTACTCAGAGAGTGGTAAGGGCGGGGAATGCCTTGCCTGACAATATAGTTAACTCAGCCACAGTAGGGGATTTAAACAGTCATTGGACAAGCACATGGATGATGAAGGGATTATGTAGGGCGATGGGCTTAGATTAGTTCACAGGTCAGCACAACTTTGAGGGCCAAAGGGCCGGTTCTTCATTGTATTGTTCTATGTTCTATGACAAGCGGTGCGCTGAAGTCACTAAGCAAGTCATAAATGGAATGTAATAGAGTCATAAAGTCAGACAGCATGGAAACAGATCTTTAGATCCAACCAGTACATGCAGACTGTATTAATTCCTCAGTTACAGTGCCAAATTCAATTGCTTCAGAAGGAGACTATTTTGAAAAGCTCATAGTTTTTCATTATTGATTCGGCAGCTCAATGGTTCTCAACTTAGATGCCTTCTGATGATGGCAGTAAAGGTACAATAATGATATTAAAAAAAAGACATGGTTCTCTGGTTTTCATGCTGTCAAGTGAAAAGGGTTATTTCTTTCCATGTCATGTGAGCTTACAAATGTGCACCAGCGTTGGAACCAAACCAAAGAAAAACACTTCACCTTGCACCTTCAACCTCATCCCAATTGTGCTGAATCGGGGAGACCAAATGCAGACTCGGGGACCGGGTCACAGAGCATCTGCGATCTGCATGCATCAATCAACCTGACCTCCCTACTGCCATCCACTTTAATTCCCCCTCCTATTTCCCTGGCGACATGTCCATCCTTGGCCACCTCCACTGTCAAAGTGAGAACAGACAGAAACTGGAGGAACAACACCTTGTATTTCGCCTGGGAAGCTTACAGCCCAATGGCCTCAACATCAACTTCACCACCTTCCAAGTCTCTCCTCCCCCAGTCTTATCTCATATCCCCCTCCTCCTTGCCTCCCTGACCTGTTCTAACCTGCCCATCTTCCAACTCACGTATCCACTCCACTCTTCCCACTGAAAATGGGAAAGCGCAGCAGGTCCGGCAGCATCCAAGGAGCAGGAGAATCGACATTTCGGGCATGATTGCCTCCCTGACCTGTTCTAACCTGCCCATCTTCCAACTCACGTATCCACTCCACTCTTCCCACTGAAAATGTGTTACTGGAAAAGCGCAGCAGGTCCGGCAGCATCCAAGGAGCAGGAGAATCGACATTTCGGGCATGAGCCCTTCTTCAGGAATGAGGAAAGTGTGTCCAGCAGGCTAAGATAAAAGGTAGGGAGGAGGGACTTGGGGGAGGAGCATTGAAAATGCGACAGGTGGAAGGAGATCAAGGTGAGGGTGATAGGCCGGAATGGGGGTGGGGGCGGAGAGGTCAGGAAGAAGATTGCAGGCTAGGAAGGTGGTGCTGAGTGCGAGGGTTGGGACTAAGACAAGATGGGGGGAGGCGAAATGAGGAAACTGGAGAAATCTGAGTTCATCCCTTGTGGTTGGAGGGTTCC
>NC_057735.1:23131846-23157641 GCF_004010195.1 Chiloscyllium plagiosum
CTGGTCCTCACCTACCACCCCACCAACCTCCATATACAGCGTATCATCCGTCGTCATTTCCGCCACCTCCAAACGGACCCCACCACCAGGGATATATTTCCCTCCCCTCCCCTATCAGCATTCCAAAAAGACCACTCCCTCCGTGACTCCCTCGTCAGGTCCACACCCCCCACCAACCCAACCTCCACTCCCGGCACCTTCCCCTGCAACCACAAGACCCTTCCCACAGACCAATCACAATAAATCCCTATGTGCATCTACCTATCATCATCCCAATTGCCCTTCCCCCAACTCCAGGCCCTCCTTCAATGTACTTCTGGCCTCCCCCCACCCCCTCCCCAGTCTTGACGAAGGATTTTGGCATGGAGCATTGACTTTCCTGCTCCTCGGATGCTGTCTGACCTGCTGTCCAGACTTTCGGACTTCACATCTATTGACTCTGATTGCTGCTAAGCTATCTCAAAGGTTTCTCCTCTCCCAATACCCCATTCTATCTCCACCCATTCTCTAGCCACCTCCCTGCACCCACAACTTACCCATATGAATACACCCTTCAAGTTCAGAAAAAGAAGATAGCATATGTCAGGTATAGACAAGATAGATCGAATGAATCCTTAGAAGAGTATAAAGGCAGTAGGAGTATACTTAGAAGGGAAATCAAAAGGGCAAAAAGGGACATGAGATACCTTTGACAAATAAGTTAAGGAGAATCCAAAGGGGTTTCACAAATACATTAAGGACAAAAGTATAACTAGGGAGAGAATAGGACCACTCAAAGATCAGCAAGACTGCCTTTGTGTGGAACCTCAGGAGATGGGGGAGATACTAAACGAGTATTTTGGATCAGTGTTTACTGTAGAAAAGGACATGAAAGATATTGAATGGAGGGAAATAGATGGTGACACCATGAAAAATGTCCATATGACAGAGAAGGAAGTGCTGGATGTCTTGAAACACATAAAAGTGGATAAATACCCAGGACATGATCAGATGTACCCTAGACCTCTGTGGGAAGCTAGGGAAGTGATTGCTGGGCCCCTTACTGAGATATTTGTATCATCGATAGTCACAGGTGAGGTGCCAGAAGACTGAAGGTTGGTTAACGTGGTGTCACTGTTTAAGAAGGGTGGTAAGGACAAACCAGGAAACTACAGACCAGTGAGCCTGATGTCAGTGGTGGGCAAGTTGTTGGAGAGAATCCTGAGGGACAGGATGTGCATTTATTTGGAAAGGCACGGACTGATTAGGGATAGTCAACATGGCTTTGTGCATGGAAAATCATGTCTCACAAACTTGATTGAGTTTTTTGAAGAAGGAACAAAGGATTAATGAGGGCAGAGCAGTGGACATGATCTACAAGGAGTTCAGTAAGGCATTCGACAAAGTTCCCCATGGGAGACTGGTTAGCAAAGTTAAATCTCATGTAATACGGGGAGAACTAGCCATTTGGATACAGAACTGGTTCAAAGGTAGAAGTCAGAGGGCAGTGGTGGAGGGTTGTTTTTCTGATTGGAGGCCTGTGACCAGTGGAGTGCCATAAGGATCGTTGCTGGGTCCACTACTTTTTTCCACTTATTATAAATGATTTGAATGTGAGCATAAGAGTTATAGTTAGTAAGTTTGCAGATGACACCAAAATTGGAGGTGCAGTGGACAGTGAAGAAGGTTACTTCAGATTACAATGGGATCTTGATCAGATGGGCCAATGGACTGAGAAGTGGCAGATGGAGTTAAGTTTAGATAAATGTGAGGTGATGCATTTTGGGAAAGCAAATCTTAGCAGGACCTATATACTTAATGATAAGGTCCTGAGGAGGTTGCTGAATAAAGAGACTTTGGAGTGCAGGTTCATAGTGCCTTGAAAGTAGGATTGAGGGTAGAATTGGTTAGGCCACTTTTGGAATATTGTGTGCAAATCTGATCTCCTTTCTATCAGAAGGATGTTGTGAAACTTGAAAGGGTTCAGAATAAATTTAGAAGGATGTTAACAGGGTTGGAGGATTTGTGCTATAGGAAGAGATTGAATAGGCTGGGGCTGTTTTCCCAGGAGCAACAGAGGCTGAGGGGTGACCTTATCGAGGTTTATAAAATCATGTCGGGCATCGAAAGGATGAATAGACAAAGTCTCTTCCCTGGGGTGGGGGAATCCTGAACTAGAGGGCTTAAGTTTAGGGTGAGAGGGGAAAGATGTAAGGGAGACCTAAAGGGCAATTTTTTCATGCAGAGGGTGGTACGTGCATGAAATAATCTACCAGAGGAAGTGGTGGAGACTAGTATGATTGCAACATTTAGAAGGCATCTGGATGGATATACGAATAGGAAGGGTTTGGAGGGATATGGACGGGTACAGGTAGGTGGGACCCGATCCAGTTGGGATATCTGGTCAGCATGGACGAGTTGGATTGAAGGGTCTGTTTCTGCACTGTACATCTCTATGACTCTATCAGTGTTGATCCATTGTTCTCAGGCTGGTCTGCTACTCTGTACACTGCCTCGTACTCATGCAGAAAAAAAACATCTTCTTCCCAATTAAACAATCGGCTTTCCAGAATATGCTTCAGAAATAAACACAGGAAGTCAAACCAAACTAACCCCATACTTATCTCAAAGTATTCATTCCAGCCTGCTATAATCTAGTCACACCCAGTTGTTCAATCACACCGCACAGGCCAAGGTCAAAAAAATATTTTCTTAAGCTGGTGAAAACAGGATTTTCTGACACCCTCATTGTGACATTTTCCCCACATTTTAACAATAATCTTTCCAAGAAAAGTGACAATAGGACGATCCAACTTCCTTAGTAGTTTTTGTAGTGAAATAACTTTTAACACTTCATGTTTATCTTTTCAACTTTGCTACGTTGTTTCATAAAAAGTAATGCTTTATCCAGGATATCCACAATCTAGCATGGTGGCACTGTGGTGCCTCACAGCATTGGGGATTTTATTTTTACAGAATCCCTACGGTGTGGAAACAGGTCCACGCCAACCCTCCGAAGAGTAACCCACCCAGACCCATTCCCCTACCCTATATTTACCCATGATGTACCTACCCTACACATCCCTGAACACTCTGGACAATTTAGCATGGCCAATTCACTTCACCTACACATCTTTTGGATTGTGGGAGGAAACTGGAGCACCCAAAGGAAACCCACGCAGACACAGGGAGAATGTGCAGACTCCACACAGACAGTTTCCTGAGGTTTGAATTAAGACAAAATCTCATGTCATGTGTCTCCAATCCTATCGGAAAGATGTTGTGAAACTTGGAAGGGTTCAGAAAAGATTTACAAGGATGTTGCCAGGGTTGGAGGATTTGAGCTTTCGGGAGAGGCTGAACACGCTGGGGCTGTTTTCCCTGGAGCGTCGGAGGCTGAGGGGTGACATTATAGAGGTTTACAAAATTATGAGGGGCATGGATAGGATAAATAGGCAAAGTCTTTTCCCTGGGGTGGGCGAGTCCAGAACCTGAGGGCATAGGTTTAGGGTGAGGGGGAAAGATATAAAAGAGACCTTAGGGGCAACTTTTCCACGCAGGGAGTGGTATGGGTATGGAATGACCTGCCAGAGGAAGTGGTGGAGGCTAGTACAATTGCAACATTTAAGAGGCATTTGGATGGGTATATGAATAGGGAGTGTTTGGAGGGATATGGGCCGAATGCTGGCAGGTGGGACTAGATTGGGTTGGGATATCTGGTCGGCATGGATGGGTTGGACCGAAGGGTCTGTTTCCATGCTGTACATCTCTATGACTCTATGGCTCTATATAATGATCACACACAGATTCATAGTGAGAATGCAAGTATACCTTTAAAGGACATGCTCAAGGCATTATTACTGTATCACAGCTTGACAGCTAGGAGTTGTAAACAGGTTCCATTCTGTAGTCCTTTTGTAAGTTGATTTGTACGTAAGTCAGAACACAATGCGAGATAATGGAAAGTAGCTTTTGTAAGTACAGGAAATGTTTCTATGTCAAGTTTTTAAAATTACAAGCATATGTAGGATTGCATTCATAAGTATGACCTTTTGGAAGTGAGAAGTTTGTAAATCAGGGCATCATGTATAATGATCATATTATCCATCTCAATGTGGAACACTTGAAACATGTTCTGCTGTAACCAAATAGCCTCATACCAGCCCAGACACTGGTGTGCCTGTGAATATAATACATTTTAGTGAAGAGGAATAAAGTACATTGGATCTTTCAATCCCTCATTTCCTATGCCTATTTTCTTATGTTTTGAAGGATAATGTAAGCATTGCCAGATCAGGTAAAGGTACCCTACTTGAGGCATAAAACATATCAGATGTGATTCATGTCCAAAATATTGATGATGGAGAAATTCAAGAAGAAATCTATAATGTCCAAGCAGGAAATATGCCAGTCTAAAAGTGCTGCATTATTGCAACAATGCTTAAATCAGCAGGATCTCAAATAGGTAAAATGGCGACATACCATTTAATAAATACCACAACTCAGTTCAAGTAACTCTTTGCAGAATGCCAGAAAATGACATCTTAATGTATGCAAACAGTAACCCATAATCCACACTTCTGACTCTCATTGGAGTCATAGGATCATAGAAAGGCTTTATGTAGCTACAGTGTATACCTTTAAATATTCAATATGCTTAATTTACAAAGCTAGTTTAAGACTACAGCTACTCAAATTTACTGCTGTATATAATGCACATTAGACCAGAATGCATTGGATAACAACACCACTGTCCCAAAGTTTCATTGCCCATTCCTGTAACTGTAGATATGGATTCCACATTTAATGTCGGCCTGTTTAGTGCTATTTAATTTTAATGTCATTTGGTTATTAGGTCCCAAACTCTTACTGAATATCATGAAATTTGCTTTCTTGTTGTTTTACTGTTGTACACAGTTCCAATAAGGAGTCACACTTTCTTAGGCTTAACGTCATTACTAATGCCCACCTTTTGACACTCAGCCCCTCCCCATGCTGCCATCACCATCTGATGGTAACTCTGAGAAGATGTATTAACTCTGCCCCACTCCAGGCCTCCTCACCTGACAGAGTCCCCACTCATGGCAGGCTGGCAAGGTGCCAATCACAACCGAGCTTGGTAGACCTTTCCCCACCTCCAAACTATGCACCCCAGCCCACTAAAACCTCAGACAGCACCCCAACACCATGTGACAGACTACAGCCCTCACTTGGGGGAACAATGGTGGGTTGGGGGGGAAGGTGGGCATGCTGACAAACTCTATTAGACTGGGGCTGGTAGAAATCAACATTTGCCCCTTTGCCCAAACTAAATTGCATCACTCCCCCATACCTCTCCATCAGCTATGAGCCATCATCTTCCACAGGAACCCCATAACACCAGCCATCTCAGCAGAGAAGCAGAAAGAGAGAGAGAAAAAGAGACAAAGAAAAAGAGAGAGAGAGAGAGAGAGAAAGAAAGAAAGGAAAGAGGCAGTGAATGACAGAGAGGGCCACAAACAGAGAGAGAGACACATATACACAGAAACAGAGAGAGAAGTACACAAAGTGACAGAATGAAAGACAGAGAGTGACAGAGACTGAGAGTAACATACAGAGATGGAGAAGAAAAACCATTAAAGCAGTCATGATAGATATCCTTCTAGCCAAAAAGATGAGGAAAAAGGTCGCTGAGGGCCAGCTCTACCAAGTGGTGGCCCAAGTGCACCCCAAAATCATTGGTATCCAGCAAGAAGGTACACCATAAATCTCCAGAAGACACCACAAGGCAGTAGCCCCAATATGGCCAGAAATAAGCGATGGCAGCCTGAGCCCAATGAACAAATGCTTCTCAGTATACTCTCTGGGTGGCACTGCCCCATGCTCCACTCTCAGATGGCCCACAAATATAAAATTCAGCCATTTAAAATACCACACTTCAATCTGGCAGGCACAGGTATAATATGTTAATTTTTCTCCCCCCACCCAACTCCAGTTTGAACATTGATTCCTGAGGGAATTAATGGTTAAAGTTGTTTCATCTAATCTTATAAGTCTAAGGAATATAGCTGCATCTCCAACACTGTGAAAAGTGACAGAAAAGTATCAATATAGTGCCATACTTATAATAAAATTAACATCTAAAACCTGATCAGGTCAGGCTCCATTTATAAAGTGACAAAGTCATCCATTTTAAACTGCTGTTAACATAACTGAAACATTCCATATGAGGTGAGGAAGTGGAAGGATAGAAATTAAATGTTTCATCTAGGCACACTGTAGAGGGGAGGGGCACACCATGCAGTGGACGTGTTTTCAAGGTTGCTGAGTGAATAACGAACATGGTGTTCTGGGACATAAAATCACTCAATTACGTTTTGCAAATTTATTTCAAAGGCACATGAAGCATTAGGATGTAATGTCAGGATGATTAAACGTACAACAAAAAATACTGTTTTGTCTTGAGTGCCCTTGGAGTGTGACACTGAAATCTTGGAGGAGGTTTTAAAATGTAGCTATGTTTTTACAACAGGCTTAGGGACTAAAGAGTAATAGTAAAATTTGAGACTCAAAGGAGGATTTGAGAATTAGACTTCATCAATATTTATGTAAATTGATTTTATATAGATCACACATGTACCTCAAGGACTCTGGTTCTTATCGAAACAGGGATCTGAAAATGTTTTTTTTAACTCAGTCATGGGATGTGGTTGTTGCTGACTGGACCAACATTTATTGCCCTGTGTAGGTGGTGAGCTGCTTTCTTGAACCACAGCAGTGGATGCTTTGTTGGTCGACTCAAAATGCTGTTAGGAAGTGAGTTCCAGGATTTTGATCCAGTGACACTGAAAGA
Source organism: Chiloscyllium plagiosum (assembly GCF_004010195.1). Classification (NCBI taxonomy): domain Eukaryota; kingdom Metazoa; phylum Chordata; class Chondrichthyes; order Orectolobiformes; family Hemiscylliidae; genus Chiloscyllium; species Chiloscyllium plagiosum. The sequence continues at coordinate 23,138,658 of NC_057735.1, forward strand.
ACAGTGATGTATTTCCAAGTCAGGATGGTGAGTGGCTTGGAGGGGAACTTGCAGGTGGTGAGGTTCCTGTATATTAGCTTCCCTTATGCTTCTAGATGTAAGTGGTTGTGGATTTAGAAGGTACTATCTAAGAAGCCTTGGTGGATATCTTATCAACAGTGCATGGTGTTGCTACAAAGTGTCTGGGGTCAAGACAGTGGATGTTTGTGGATCTGATACCAATTGACCAGGTTTGTGCTGGTTGTTGTCAAACGTTCGAGGGTGTTGGAGTTGCACTCATCCAGGCAACTGGGGAGTATTCCATAACACTCCTGACATATGTGCTTATAGGTAGTGGACACACTTCGGTGAATCAGAAGTTGAATTACTCACTCCAGGATTCCTAGCCTCTGACCTGCTCTTGTAGTCACTATTTATTTGGCTGGTCCAGTTCAATTCCTGGTCAATGGTAGCCTACAGAAAATGGATAGTGGGAGAGTTCAGTGATGGTAATGTTAATGAATGTAAAGGGACGATGACTGCAATTTTTGTGGCACAAATATTGCTTGCCACTTTCCAGTTTCCAGCCCAAGCCTGTATATTGTCCCAAGTCTTGCTTCATTTGATGCGGAGGTGCTGGTGTTGGACTGGGGTGGTCAAAGTTGAAAATCACATGACACCAACTTATAGTCAACAGGTTTATTTGAAAATACAAGTTTTCGGATTGCTGTTCCTTTGTCTGGTAGCTACTAGCTATTAGCTGGCTGATGAAGGAGCAGCATTCTGAAAGCTTGCATTTTCAAAAAAAACCTGTTGGACTATAACCTGGTGTCGTGTGATTTTTAACCTTGCTACATTTGGACATGGATTGCTTCAGTTTCTGAGAAATCACAAATGATGCTGAACATTGTGCAATCGTAGGCAAACGTCCCCATTTCTGAGCTTATGATGGAGAAACAGATAATTGACAAAGCAGCTGAAGATGGCTGGATCTAAGACACTACTCTGTCGAACTCCTGCCGAGAGGTCCTGGAGCTGAGATGACTGATGTCCAATAACCAGTACCACCTCCCTTTGCACTACATGTGATTCCAACCAGCAAAATTTGTCCCTAAGTTAACACTGACACTAGGTTTGCTCAGGAAAGGTTCCTCGGTTCTACACTTCGTCAAATGTGCTCTTAATAGAATCAGAGAGTCACACAGCATGGAAACAGACCCTTTGGTCCAACTAGTCCATGCCAACCATATTCCCAAAATAAACGAGTCCCACTTGCCTGAATTTGGTCAATATCTCTCCAAATCTTTTTGATTCATGGGCTTATCCACATGTTTTTTAAACATTATAACTGTACTTGCATTACCACTTTCTCTGGCAGTTCATTTCATACACTAACCACTCTCTGTGTAAAAATGTCGCCCCTCATGTCCTTTTTATATCTTTCTCCTTTCAACTTAAAAATATGCCATATAATTTTGAATTCCCTCATCTTAAGGAAAAAAACTTTTGCTATTCACCTTATTTATACCCATCATGATTTTAAAAACCTCAATAAAAATACCCCCAAAACCTTCTACGCTCCAGTGAGAAATGTCCCAGCCTATTTTTATAACTCAAATGCCCCATTCCCAGCAACATCCTGATAAATCTTTTCTGAACCCTCTGCAACCCTCGCCTTCCGACAGGAGGGTGACCAGAACTGTGCCTCCTGGTTCTGGTGGCCAGAAAAGGCTTCACCAACATCCTGTACAACCTCAACATGACATCCCAACTCCTCTACTCCACGGTCTGAGCAATGAAGCCAGGTGTGCTGAATGCCTGATTACCTGGTCATGCAAATTTTAAAGATTGTGTAAAGCAGTCACTCTCATCCCACTCTCCTCTGGCATTCAGCTCTTTTGTCCATGCTTGAACCAAGGTTATAATGAGGTCAACAGCCAAGTGGCCTGGGCAGAACCCAAACTGAGCAAGCATCTATGATGTTTTCTCCCATGACCGTACCCCACCCCAACACACCAAGCCTTGTCATCACACAGGCTGTTATCACAAACAACCCATTGTCGATGACAAATGGTCTCCATTACCAGCCACTGATTCACCCAGGCTGACATTTACCCATTCATTTGCCTCTCCAATCACTATTCTCCCTCCGTGGGTTCCATTTCCACTGATCATTTACTCCTCACCCCTCCCCATCTTCAGCATATATACCAGCCTTTTCCTATCCACAAACAATTTTGAAAGAGGGTCACTGGACCCAAAACATCAACTCTGCTTTCTCTCCACAGATCTGCTAAGTTTTACCAGCAATTTCTGTTTGTGTGTTAGTGAGGAGGTAATTGCTAAGCAAGTGCTGTTTGGTTGCATTGTTCCATCACTTCCATCACTGTACTGGTGTTCCGGTGTAGAACCGAAGGAATAGTGATTGGTCAGGTAGTATCTGCACTGGTTTTGTGTACAGGACATAACTAGGCAACATTCTACACTACCAGGTGGATGTCAGTGTTGTAGCTCACCTGGAACAGCTTGGCTAGGAATGCAGCAAGTTCCAGGGGACATGTCTTCAGTATTATTGCTGGAATCTTGTCAGGGCTCACAGACATTGCAGTATCCAGTACCTCCAGCTGTTTCTTGATATCAGAGTTAATTGAATTGGCTGAAAATTGGCACTGGAGACCACAGAAGGTCACCAAGATGGATCACCTGGCACTTATGGGTGAAGATTGCTGCGAATGCTTCAGCCTTACCCTTCGTACTAACGTGCTGGACTCTGCCATCACTGAGAATAGCGATATTTGTGGTGCCTCTTCCTCCAGTGATTGTCCACCACCATTCATTGTTGGATGTGGAAGGACTGCAGAGCCTCGATCTGATCCTTTGGTTGTTGATTCAGTTTCTGCTGATTGGCATGGAAGAAATACTGCTGTGCAGCTTCACCAGGTTGACACCTCATTTTTACATATGCCAAACACTGCTTCTGGCATGCCCTCCTGCACTCTCCACTGAACTAGGGCTGATCTCCTGGCTTGATGGTCAAGTGGGGGATAAACAAGGCTGTGAGGTTGCAGATTATGTTGCCATACAATTCTACTGGCCCACAATATCGCATGGATGCCAAGTCTCGATTTGCTAGATCTGTTCAAAGTCTGCCTAATTAACACATTGATTGTGCTGCACAGTATGATGCAAGTTGCTCTAAATGTAAAAAAAATCTTCATCGCCACAAGTGCAGTGGTCACTTTTACTGATCCTGTCGTGATCAGATGCAACTATAGCAGGCAGATTAGTGGGGATTTGGTGAAGTATGTTTTTACCTCTTGTTGGTTCCCTTACCACCATCCAACGACCCAGACTAAAAGCTATATCCTTTAGGAACCAACCAACTCAATCCAAGCCATGGCATTCTTGGTGGCGGACACTGAAGTCCCCAGTAAGAGTACGTTGCCACCCTGAGTCTTCCTCCAAGTAGTGTTCAACATGATCAGGAGGTTGCAATTCACTCCCTCTTTTTTTCACCAGATACCAGACAACTTGTTGGAGTTTGGCATCAATGTTGAGGATTCAAAGAACAACACCCTCCCAACTACATCCCATTGTGCTGCCATCTCTGCTGGGTCTGTTCTACCAATGAGACAAGACACACCCAAGGAAGGTGGTGATAGTGTCTGGCTGTTACTGACTTGTCTGCGACTCAGCTCTCCCAATTTTGGCAGTAGCTATTAGTAAGAAGGACTTTGTAGGGTTGACAGGGCTGTGTTTGCCATTGTTGTTTCCAGTGCTTAGATCAATGCAAGGTGGTATGTGCAGTTGTACTGCTTTGTAGAGACTTTCTAGTGATTGTTATAACTGACTGGCCTGTTCGGTTATTTCAGATGGCAATTAAGAGTCAATCACTTTGGTCATAGGTCTGGAGTCACATGTAGATTAGCTAAGGACCACAACTTCTTTTCCCACATTTGTGATCCAGTTGAATTTTTCTATTCATTGACAATGGTTTCATGGCAATCTTTGGACTTTTTCTAACTGTGTATGCTAAATGACATCTCAGACTTACACATACAATCTGACTTATAGATACTTTCAAACAACCTGTTCAGAGACGTTGAATGCCTGGAACAGGTGAGACTTGAACTCGAGACCTGACTTAGAGGTAGGGACACTATAACCGCAGAACAACCCTAAACATACACTTAGATTGCTATGACATTACAAATGTGCTTGATTGACTAACCGCTAGACTGACTGCTGACTGTACAACTATTCAAGCAGACAGTAATTTAAACAGTATGATGCAAACGTCTTATACTTCAAGCATTACATGTTGCGGTTTCATCTAGCTGTCTTAAAAAAACAGAATGTGAGATCTGTGCAATAATACAATTGTTTCTAAGCTAGATAGGTTAAGGAGGACCATAGAAATCAAATGACTGTTTAGATGAAAAGGTATTTCTTTCTGGAAAATCACTGACCTCTGGAACAGGTTACTAACATCAGCAATGAGTGTCATCCCCAAGGAGCTAAACAAATTTCTGAATTTGCTCAGTTTAACAATCTAAAAAAATTTAGTGGGGCAAGAGAGGGCATCTGTCACTTCCTAAGTTCGCCTGGAATCTTTCTAACCTTTGGAGGGCAGAGTAAAATTCCTTAGAACTTACTAGATTACTAACAGTGTGGAAACAGGCCCTTCGGCCCAACAAGTCCACACCGACCTGCCGAAGCGAAACCCACCCAGACCCAATCCCCTACATTTACCCCTGCACCTAACACTACGGGCAATTTAGCATGGCCAATTCACCTAACCTGCACATTTTTGGACTGTGGGAGGAAACCGGAGCACTTGGAGGAAACCCACGCAGACACGGGGAGAATGTGCAAACTCCACACAGACAGTTTCCTAATTTTTTTATATATATGTCTGCTAGATGGCAGTTTGGGGAGGGTAGAAGATTGCTTGTGCAGAACTCACAACATGACAGTAGCTGCATTTTCTATGCTCATTCTCCTGCCAGACAGATGATGCAAATATATGTTGGTGCCAGGTTACTATGATCAGCATATTCTCTCACTTGTTGGAGATGTTGTATTTCTTAACTGTTTGTTTCTCAACTCGCATTTAACATGGACAAACTAAAGCTGACTATAGATATTTTCTAACCAACCTGTTCAGAGACATTATGGCACACCTTAAAGCAAGTGGGACTTGAATCCCCATTATATAGATAGACTTTTAAAAATTATGCCACCCACGACCGCTCTCAACTCCAGTGAAAATTATTGTATGTTTTGCACTATCTCTATCTTTGAAGGAGCATTTACCAGACCTGAATCTGAACTCCAGTCTCAACTCAACCTTCTGTTACATGCCAAGTCTCATCTATATCAAATCAGAAGAGAAGGAAAAAAACAGGATAAGAATACTTTTTTATAATCTGCACCAGAGATGTATGATCTTAACTAGTTATCCCTGGCATCCTGTTAGAAAAAGATGTTAGCTGACACTTTCAGACTAATGAGTTTGCAAAGGTGAGACCATAAGCAATTGCAAGAATCGCAATTTTACTAAAATCCAAGTAAAAAATTAAGCAAGGTCTGACAAAGATGGTTAAACCCACAGAATGGCACAAATAGCATGCATGGCATCATCCCAACTTCTATATAGCTCAAGGAGCATTCAAATATTCTTTTAAACACACAATAGGTTTTAACCCAATCTACCTTTCAATCTTTGATTTCAGTACAATGTTTCAGAAATTTAAGGTTTCGGTGGTGTTGAGGCTTTAGAAGAAGTACAGAGGAGAGCCGCTAGATTGATTCCCAGTTTGAAGCACCTTAGTTATCAAAACAGACTCAAAAAGCGAAGAGTTTATGCTGTAAAGAAGTAAATGGGGTAATTTGATCAAGACTTAAAAGATTAGGTTGTCGATTATATTAACTTAGACAGTCTATTTCAAACAAGTAGATTAGAGTGTGCCAGGAATCATAATTCCAAGTAATGCTAGGCAAGAACCAGGCAAGACAAGAGAAGGTAGTGGATTTTGGAATGAAACTTTTCCTCACTCTCAGAAAGCAAAATAAAAACTAACGATGCTTGGAAGAGCTATTTTCAGCATGAATCTTCACACTCAGAGGCTGATCAAGATCCAGTCCTCCATTGCTTTAAACGATTATTCATAAGATGTCAAACAATTTTAGCAAGTTTGCAAAAAATGTAGGAACAATAGGTAAATGAGATATATCAAAATCTTTGAACGTAGATACTTATCACCACTACAAAAATAAATTGAATCATTAATTCTAAGTCTAGCATGAACCTAACTCACTGATCAACTTGATGCAAATGAATCATTATTAAAATCTACTTCTTCTAGACATTAACACAGCTTCAAGATTCAAGAATGTACCCAGCTGTACAGTGCAATCTCCAAGAATAGAAATGTATTCCCAAACTTATGTTTATTCATCTTAAATGCTTTAATCAAAAAGGTAGACCAGACCATAAGATAGCAGAAAGAATTAGGCCATTTGAGCCATCAAATCTGTTCCGTCATTCAATCATGGCTGATAAGTTTCTCAGTCAAGAGTCTGGTGCTGGAAAAGCACAGCAGGTCAAGCCGCATCTGAGGAGCAGGAGAATTGAAGGTGGGGTCTGTTTGCAGATGGAGGAAAGAGGAGGCCATCTGGAATGTTCAAAGACCGTAATTTCCCCTCCCACATGATCGACGATCTCCTTCAGCGCATCTCCTCAACTTTCTGCTCCACCGCCTTTGAACCCCACCCCTCCATTCGCAACAGGTCCTCACTTTCCATGCCACTAACCTACACATACATTGCATCATCCTCCGCCATTTCCGCCACCTGCAAACAGACCCCACCACTTGGGATATATTTCCCTCCCCACCCCTATCTGAGAGACCATTCCCTCTGCAACTTATTTGTCAAATCCATGCCCCCCCCCCCCCAACTTTCCTCTGCAACTTATTTGTCAAACCCATGCCCCCCCCCCCAACTAGCCCTCACCCCACCTCCAGCACCGTCCCCTGCCACAGCAGGACGGGCAAAACCTGCGCCCACACCTCTCCCCAACCTCCGTAAAGTCCCAAAGGATCTTTCCACATCCGACAGAAATTTACCTGTACTTTCATGCACATAATCTATTGTATCTGTTGCACCTGAAGTGGTCTCCTCTACACTGGGAAGACAGGAAGCCAACCTGTGGATCATTTCAGAGAATATCACCAAGACACCCGCACCATCCAACTCCACTGCCCGGGGCTGAACATTTTAACTTCCCCTCCCACTCCACCAAGGACGTGCAGGTCATGGGCTTCCTCCATCACCAAAACCTTACCACCTGACGCCTGGAGGAAGAATGTCTCACCTTCCACCTTGGGACCCTGCAACCACACGGGATTAATGTGGACTTCACCAGTTTCTCCATTTCGCCTCCGCCCCACCTTATCCCAGTCCCAAGCCTCCAACTCGGCATTGACCAGTCCTATCTGTCCATCTTCCTTCCTTCCTCAGCACCATGGCCCACAAGCCTCATTCCTGATGAAGGACTTATGTCTGAAATGTCAATTCTCCTTCCCCTCAGATGCTGCCTGACCTGCTGAGTTTTTCCAGCACCACACTCTCGACTCTGATGCCCAGCAGCTGCAGTCCTTACTTTCTCCTGATACGTTTCTCAAACCCATTCTCCTGCTTTCTCCCCGCAACCCTTGATCCTCTTACTGTTCAGAATTTATCTATCTTTGAAAGGCATTCAATGACATCTGCTGTACAGCCTTCTGTGGCAGAGTTCCACAGATTCATGACCCTCTGGCTGAAGAACATTCTCTTCAACTCAGTTCTAAAAGGTCATCCCTTCACTTGGAGACTTACCATTGGGTCCTAGTCTCTGAAAACATAGGAGCAGGGCTGGGCATTCTGCAAGCCTCTCAGGCCTGCCCCACAATTCAACAAGATCGTGACTGATCCAACCCACATCTCAACTTCTCTTTCTTCCCAGCTCATCACAGCCTTCAACTACAGAATATTTCAAAACTCCATCTATCTCCTCTTTAAATATTTTAAGTGATCTTCCTCCACATGTCTCTAAGGTAGAGAATTCCAGACATTTTCCACCCTCTTGGAGAAGAAATTCCTTCATGTCTATTTAAATGAGAGCCCCTAATTTTCAAATTTTAACATCTACTGTGGTGGAATCTTCAATACAATGAAGATACAATAAAATATTGAATTCAAATGAGGCATTATACAAATAGAGAAGCTAATTGGTTTCTTATTAGTTAACAGACTTTAAGAGCTCAATATAAAGTGGTATCTAGGGACTTTTATTCACTCATGGGACACAGACATGGCTGTGGGTATTACTGGTTGGCCAGCATTTAATATCGAACCCTAGCTGCCCTGGAGAAGGTAGTGGTGCGCTGCCTTCTTGAACTGCTACCATCCATGTACTGTATGTTGACCAAAATTCCCTTCGGGAGGGAATTCTAGGATTTTGACCCAGTGACAGTGAAGGAACGACATTATATTTCCCAGTCAGAATGGAGAGAGGCTTGGAAGGGAACTTGCAGGTTTGCTGCATGTTTGCTGCCCTTGTCCTTTGGATGGAATTGGTCATGGGTTTGCAAGATGCTGTCTCAGGACCTTTGGTGAATTTCTGCAGTAAATCTTGTAGATAGTACACACTGCTGCTACTGAGCATCGGTGATGGAGGGTGTGGGTGTGGTGCCAATCAAGTGGGCTACTTCGTCCTGGATGTTGTCAAGCTTCTTGAGTATTGTTGAAGCTGTACCCATCCAGGCAAGTGGGAAGCATTCCATCACACTCCTGACTTGAGCCCTGTAGATGGGGAGTCAGGAGGTGAGTTACTCACAGCAGTATTCCTAGCCTCTGACTTGCTCTTGTAGCCAATGTATTTACATGGCAATTCCAATTAATCTTTCATCCAAGTTGGGAAAATGTTTTACTGAGTTTGTTCAATTGTCTACATAAATACTTACATTCAGTCCCTCACCTGCATTACTTTACAAAGTTGTTTGATGAGAATCTAATCCAAATACCAACTCAATATCTGCTAAACTGTAACAATTATCTAATACTCTTTTGAAGGGTTGTTTACTGTGAGACTATTCACATTCCATCTCATGCACAGGTTAACCTAAACATGATCCTTTCAGAGTATTCGGTGGTCAGTTAGCTGTCACTAGATAGCAGGTTTGCACTGCAGAGTGATGCTAACAGCATGGGTTCAATTCCCACAATGGCTGAAGTTAGCATGAAGGACTCTCTTTCTCAAACTCTCCCTCACCTGAGGTGTAGTGACCCCCAGGTTAAAACAACACTAATTCTCTCTCTCTCTAATGAGAGAGCAGCCCTTTTATCTGGTGGACTCTGGCAATTTTACTTTACCAATGTAAACAGGATCCCAGGATCAGATATCAGAGTTTGGCAGCAGACTGGAACACAGTGATAAACGGATGTGTCAGTTTTGCTTTACAAATGCCTACACTCCCATGGTATCAAAATTAAAATCTAGCAGTTCCAGTAGCTTTCTCGTAGCAAACAAAGAACAAGGTACCCCAAATTTTTTATTTTCTTCCTTTCTCCATTTTTCTCTTGCTCTCCTGAAAGCCTTGCCTCATTGTGGGTGCTCTACCCAAATAAACTTTGGTTCCATAGGCTGCTTTCTGAGCACAAGTAGTGAATGGTGTATCACATTCAAGTGGCCATTTCCCAATTGAGCTGATACAAAGAATTTAGCCAGAATATTCAATCTTTAGTGCTACGTTTTGAGCAGGAAAGTGCAATATTGGACTGAAATCAGGACGCACATTTTAACACTATTTCATCTGTATGCAGGCTCTACTGAAATTTTCAATTCTGCGTTTCGTAGATTGTTAGAAAGGGTATCATAAAATGAGTGAGAAAGGTAAATGGAGTTGACATAAAAATCACCCATGATCAAGAGTTTCTATAATTTCCCTTCACTATGCTCAAGCAATTTGTTGAATCCTTTGGACCCTATTAGGAGACTACACATACATACAGTCTCTGACACCTCCATCCCCTTCCTGGACCTCTCCATCTCCATTAATGACGACCGATTTTACACTGACATGTTTTTACAAACCCACCAACTCCCACAGCTACCTGGATTACACCTCTTCCCACCCTATCTCTTGCAAAAATGCCATCCCGTATTCCCAATTCCTCCGCCTCCGCCGTATCTGCTCCCAGGAGGACCAGTTCCACCACAGAACACACCAGATGGCCTCCTTCTTTAGTGACCACAATTTCCCTTCCCACGTGGTTAAAGATGCCCTCCAACACATCTCGTCCACACCCCGCACCTCCGCCTTCAGACCCCACCCCTCCAACTTTAACAAGGACAGAACGTCCCTGGTGCTCACCTTCCACCCTACCAACCTTCGCATAAACCAAATCATCCGCCGACATTTCGCCACCTCCAAAAAAGACCCCACCACCAGGGATATATTTCCCTCCCCACCCCTCTCCGCCTTCCGCAAAGACCGTTCCCTCCGTGACTACCTGGTCAGGTCCACGCCCCCCTACAACCCACCCTCCCATCCTGGCACTTTCCACTGCCACCGCAGGAACTGTAAAACCTGCGCCCACACCTCCTCACTCACCTCTATCCAAGGCCCCAAAGGAGCTTTCCACATCCATCAAAGTTTTACCTACACATCCACTCATATCATTTATTGTATCCGTTGCTCCCGATGCAGTCTCCTCTACATTGGGGAGACTGGACGCCTCCTAGCAGAGCGCTTTAGGGAACACCTCCGAGACACCCGCACCAACCAACCACATCGCCCAGTGGCTCAACATTTCAACTCCCCCTCCCACTCTGCCGAGGATATGGAGGTGCTGGGCCCCACCTATCCACTCCACCCTCCTCCCTGACCTATCACCTTCATCCCCTCCCCCACTCACCTATTGTACTCTATGCTACTCTCTCCCCACCCCCACCCTCCTCTAGCTTATCTCTCCACCCTTCAGGGTCTCTGCCTTTATTCCTGATGAAGGGCTTTTGCCCGAAATGTCGATTTTACTGCTCCTCGGATGCTGCCTAAACTGCTGTGCTCTTCCAGTACCACTAATCCAGAATGCATCTTTAACAGGCTTCTATGCAGCCTGTTTGTCCCTGTGTGGGACACAACCAATTGCTGTATTCTGAACACTCATGCAGCTGAGAGGTATTTTAACCACGAGCTCAGTGAATAGTAGTACAGAGACAGAATGATCTATACTAGTTACAATGTCATACAATTCAGCATATTCTTATTAAAGAGTGTGTGACCTTGATTAAACGTACAAATTTAATACAAACATACTAGATAATATTAAAAACACGTTCTGTATTCACATGTGACTATTACACTCTCTGATTCAACTGAAAGGATATGATGTTCGAAATGGACTGGTCCATTTTAACAAAAAACAAGGAACAACTGCCTTCCACCAAAGACAACTCTTGAGGCAACCATCGACAGAAACTACAAAGACCATTTCCTTCCAAAGCAGCTCATCAACTGTCTTTCTGCCCAAGGGCAAACCATAACGGAATTAGCTGCAAAAGATATAGTCAAAGCCACATCACTTGATATTTTCAAGATCCATTTTCAGATTTTTCCATTTAAACGTTTTCATTATCAAAACAACTATCTCAGCAGGTCATGCCTGGTTAGCTTCTGCTAACCATGGAAACACTGGTGGAGCACAAATATCAATTTGAGATGCCGAAAGAATTCAATCAGAAGTTGGAGCTTTTCTCTATGCATTATATAACCATGTTGGTCCAAATCCAAGTAACTGATGTCAACATATTGGAACAGATATTAAAAAACAAATGTACACAATCATTTGTTGTTCAGCAGTTAACATCATGCGCTTATTAGTGATTTGAAATCTTTAATTTACATTATCTCAGCTGATCAGAACTTATTACAGTTGGAACTACATCTTCATTTTACAAAACTTAAGGATAGCTTGACAGAGCAACAGTTTGCAGTGTATCGGTTTGATATCACTTCTATTTAAATTTAATTGGTCCCCTCTCAAACACTGTCCCAGCGACAATCGATTTTTAAGACAGGAGGAAAGAGAGGAGCAGCAGAAACTCCCTTCCCTGGTTAAAATAGGGTCACAGGACTTTAAGCAGCCATGTATGCCAGCACACAGACTTCAATTCACCAAGTCAGCCAAGGGAATGCACTTCAAAATCATGTAACCAAATGGCATTGAATTGTCAGCCTAGTTTATGAGCACAAATCCTGCTTATCCAAATGAGAACAGGCAGTGCAAAATCAAGCAGGTGCTATATTTTGAACACCAGTCAGCATCTACATTGACTCTTGGATCAACTCAAAGAGAAAACAGACGTCACTGCTCTTTCACAAGTTTATCTTCCACCTTAGTTTCAAACACCTCAGACAGACTCTTATAGGATCCTACATGGGAGCAACTCACTGCATCTTTTATGCCTCTGCCAGGCACTGAGGAGAGTTTCACATGGGGCACAGCACGTTGCCAATTAAGGGGGATTATTGATTGTTAAATGCCTTATTAACTGCACATCTCAGCTCATTAATAATGAGCTTCCCATCTCACTAAATGCGCTGAACAAACTAGATGTTGAGAATGCTTTTCATGGAAGTCTGGTCAAGTGCCTGGCAACTGGCTTAGAGGAGTTTCCATGTTGCTTAGCACAAAGCAGCATCTCAGCGCTCAATTCATGTGCACCAGCATCCGTCATCCACAGACATTGCCATCTGACATTTGTCAACCTGTCAGGATCCCCATGGAGGCAACCCATTTGTGGGATTCTGAGGAAGTACAGAGCTGCATTACACCAGTGTGGAAAGGGAGCTGCAAGGTCACTGACCATAGGACAAATACTGCTAGCTCATTAGATCAGGCTGCACATCAGGGTACTGATGACCAAAGGCGCAACCTGCCCACAATTCAGGGATTGACGAGAGTCGATCATTCACTCAGGTCAGTCACACAGTCAGGAAATTGTCCAACTAGAGTTCAGGTGATGGACAATGGTCAGTCTGTAGGGTCATCACAGGCAGTCAGGGAAATCATGTATCATCAGTCAGGGAGATGCAAAGACACCAGTCATGAGTGTGGTCAGTCTTGTCTAGGGGCTTCTTATTAAAGTCAGACAGAGGTCTTGGACAAATAAAGCCTTGGAGATCATGTGATGATTGGCAAAGCGATGGAGAAATCAGGAAGATGATTACAGGAAGATGGGGAAATTGAGGCAGGGAGTGGAGGTGGAGGGGGGCTAATATAGTCCAGACAGAGTGTGCCATGTCATCCTGGCATGCTGTGCCCTGCATGATTGGAGAAGGCAATCATGTGATGCCGAGATGCCAAGGAATTGGGATGTGGCCGCAGCCTTTTGAGAAAGAAGAGGACTGGGGAAAAAGACACTGTCCTTGTACGTGACAGAGCTCAGCTGTTGAATGCTACAAGCCAGACAGCTTCTGACTGATATAAAAACAGAAATTGCTGGAGAAACTCAACAGGCCTGGTAGCATCCATGCAGAGAAAACAGAGTCAAAATTTCAGATCCAGTGAGCCTTCATCATAGACCTCAAAGTTTCTCCTGCAATTTCTGTTGTTGTTTCAGATTTCCAGCATCTGCAGTTCTTGGTTTTACATTAGCACCTAACTGACACCTTGTTCCAGGTGATGACAGCTGGGTACAGAAGACAATCATAGAATGGATAATAGTTAATGGTTATGATGCCAGCATTTGATTTGAATAGTGAGGATGAACTGCAGTTTCTTTTCATTTTGTTTGTGTTGCCTTTTGTTCTCTGTAAAAGCAGCTCATGATTGCAATTGTCTGCTTGCTTACCGAAGTGGAATGTTCCCCAAATGGGCAATGACAAACGGAGTCTCCAGTGAGCACTGAAGACAGAATTGTGGTGACTTAGAGAGGGTGTTGAGACAGGATGTAGCTAAGAATAGATAAACTGTGTGACCTGGTGGTTGAATGGCAACTAGGGTGACAGAATGTAGTTGTAGGTGTGTGGGAGTGTCAGCCATGTTGGCTATCTGCCATGAGCAGCATGTCTTGCGGCTGCTCTGCCATGACTTTACTGGTGAGGGACAATGTAGTTTGCCATCACTTGTCTGCGTGCCCAGCGGCCTTTTGAAGATGGTGCAGGCCTCAGGGATGCTAGTCTTTTGATGGAGATCTTGTGAATGGCAAGCAGTCGAGGGAGCAGTGCGTGGTAAAATGGGTCTAGAAATTGGACAATAGGGACATTTCAGAATTTCCATCAACTCAAAACCTGATGTAACTTACGTTTAGAAAAGTCATTACTGAATGGTTAGGGAAATGAAAAGAAAGAAAAAATACTTTGGATATAAAATTTTTGTCCAGTTTGTGGGGAAATGAATACAAGTTAAATTTAAATGAGCATATCATTTCCTTCCTTCAACAGTAATCTGCTGCAACTCTGGAAGTTCATATCTGGGAGGGTGAAATAATGTAATAAATCAGCTGATGTCTGGAGATCATTAATCGACAAATATCTCTAATATTAGCAGGAGGCAACAGCAGTCATAATTTTAAAATCACACTATTTATGTATCCACTTTGAGAAAGAAAAGGTATTTTCTGCAGTCTTATCCTCACTGTACCTGGGCCAATCATCCTTAATAATTCACAACAGGCAGGGCAATTTTAGACTGGAAGTCATCAAACCATGTTCTGACAAGATCTCTGAATTCACCTGCATGAGCCATATGCTGATGATATTCTCTAATTTTAAAGCACTAGTGTACAAGCAATCTGTGCTTTTCTACTAAATCAAAAAGGAAAACTGTATGATCCAGGTAGAAAATTAATACGATATATATATCTAGAGAATGTTTGTAGTACCTGCCACAAGAAGCTCATACAGGAGGAATTCCCCAAACAATTGAAATGGAGAATCTACTCTGACAGAAGTAAAATAGGAAAGAAACATTCTATCCTCACATAACCCAGAAGAACTTGCATTGAGATTTATAATAATGTTCCCTGACCACCATCATCACACCCTCCCAACCCCAGTCCGTGATACAGAGAAGAATGGTTTGCTGATCACTGTATCGAAGAATACAAATCCAAAGCACTAGTTTGCAGAAATTACATTGTTTCATTGATGGAGGCTGCTGTCAACCAGCAAGGCTGCAAGTCACAACCCTCCAGCTCTGCTCTCTATCACGTATCCTCAAGGGAGACTATAAACCAGTAACAGCTGGCAAGTGGCTAATCCAGAACTGGGATCACTTTAAGCCTTAATTCACCAAGGTTAATTTCAAGCCCTTGGGATGGACACCAGATTCCAAAGACACACAATAATGTGTTGTACAACATTCAACAAATCAAGGATTGTTAAACTTACAGTCCCATGAGTGAAAAACAAATCTATAGACTTTTCTGAAATGGCATTTTTTCCGAACAAACACTTAGTTATCATGACCCAATACGACACAATTTGAAAAAATGATCTTTTTTTAATTTAGAAAAATGGCAGATGATGAGAATTGCAAATCATTATCAACGCATGTACAGATACTGCATATCAGTTCCCTTGATTCAGGATTTTTTCAATTATTGTTCCTTGTCAGTGACAGAACATCTCTTGTGTGCAATTCTAGTCTTCCTGCTATAGGAAGGACGTTGTGAAACTTGAAAAGGCTCAGAAGAGATTTACAAGGATGGTGCCATGGTTGGTGAGTTTGAACTATAGGGAGAGGCTGAATAGACTGGGACTATTTTCCCTGTAGGCTCAAAGGCTGAGGGATGACCTTATTGAGGTTTATAAAATCATGAGGGATATGGATGGGGTAAATAAACAAGGTCTTTTTCCTGGGGTGGGAAAGTCCAAAACTAGAGGGCATAGGTTTAGGATGAGAGGGGAAAGATTTAAATGGGACTTAAGGGGCAACGTTTTCACAGAGGATGGTGAGTGTATGGATTGACCTGCTGGAGAAAGTGGTGGAGGCTTCTACAATTACAACATTTAAAAGGCATCTGGATGGGTATATGAAGGAAATGTTTTGAGGGATACGAACCAAATGTTGGCAAATGGGACCAGATTTATTTACGATATTTGGTCGGCATGGAGGAGTTGGACCAAAGGGTCTGTTTCTGTGCTGTATCTCTCTCCAACTCCTCATTAATACTGAATTCACAATTTGATAATAAGATCAACAATATAAGAGCAGAATTAGGCTATGTACCCCAGTGTGCCTGCTCTGCCATTCGATCGCGGATGATAGGTTTCTCAACACCACTCTCCTGCTTTCTCCCTTGTGTAACAACTCACCAAGGCTCCTTGGACAGTATTTCCAAACCAGTCAACTCTACCAGATGGACAAGGCAGCAGAACATGAGAACACTGCAAGTTCCCCTTCAGGCCACACGCTATCCTTTCTTGGAACATTATTGGAATTACCTGACATTCGTTGAGTCAAAATTTTGAAATTCTGTTGCTCACAGCATTGTAAGCGTACCTACACTCCAATGAGTGCAGCAGTTCAGCGAGATATTTCACCACCACCTTCCCAAAAGGCATTTCGGGTTGGACAAATAATACTTGCCAGCTCGCAATACCCTCATCCCCTAAACAAATTGTTACAAAAACTGAACTGGATGGTAATATGCTTAAAGATAGTTTTCATCAAATCTTCCTATTGAAGTGTGCAATGGTGACTGAAGAAAAGAATAAGCTCTGTCACTGGACTGTGAGCTAAAGCAAATCTAATTTAAATGGATATAATGAAAGATGAAATTACTAGCAAAATAAAGTTTTGTTTGGTGTGAATATTGCATAAATCAGGATCAATCTAAGAATCACAACACTTGTACTGAAAAAGCGAGCAACAAACTTATTGTGTTACTTAGCTCACATCTGTAAACAGGTTTAGAGTTTGGAGTCACAGCGTTTTTACAGCATGAAAAGAGGCCCCTTGGCCTATCATATCCCTGCTGGTCATCTGCATCAATTTACTTCCATCCCAGTTTCCAGCACTTGACAGGGAGCTTTGTATCCTGTATCTTTTCCAAGTTCTTAACTAAAAATGTCTTAAATATCATGAGGGTTCCTGCCTCTGCCACCTTTTAGACAGTGAGTTCAAGATATCCACCATCCTCTGGGTGAAAAAAAACTTTCCTCAAATCCCCTCTGAAAATACTGCTCTTTACCTCAAGACTGCTCCCCCGGGATTGACCCATCGAAGAGAGGGAAATGTTTCTTCCTTTCTACCGTACATTTGTCCCTCATAATTTTGTACACTGCAAACAAGTTCCCGCACAACCTTCTCTGCTCTATGGAAATCAACCCCATCTATTGTAATTCTATCTTCCAGCACTTGGCCTGTAGTCTTGTGTGTTATGGCGTTTGAGTGCTCATCGATACATTTCTTAAATGTTGTAAGAGTTCCAGCCTTTGACACCCTTTCAGGCTGTACATCTTCCTTCTCATCAGGGCTGGACACAAGAACTAATAATTCTCTCCCTTTCTGACATTCATTTACTCTGTCTTTTACTCGTCACAACAGTTAAGTTCAGCTTGCTATTTTAAAAAAAGGACTGGTTGTCAAATCATTTGATACTTTTCACTGATTTCCAGATAATGCTGGCAAAGTGCAACATTTTCAAACCAGTGCAAATTACCCAAGCGACAACATTAAAGCTGAAGGCTGCCTTTCCTGACATTAGGTAAAAACAAGGACTGCAGATGCTGGAAACCAGATTCTATATTAGAGTGGTGCTGGAAAAGCACAGCAGTTCAGGCAGCATGATAGGAGCAGGAAAATCGACGTTTCGGGCAAAAGCCCTTCATCAGGAATAGAGGTAAAGTGTCTGCAGGGTGGAAAGATAAATGAGAGGGGGGTGGGGGTGGGGAGAAAGTAGCATAGAGTACAATAGGTGAATGGGGGTGGGGATGGAGGTGATAGATCAGAGAGGTGGGTGGAGTGGATAGGTGGGAAGGAGGAAAGGCCCTCAAAGTTTGTGAGAAGATTTGTAGCTCGGGTGCTCGTTGCTAGCCACGATCAACTAGCCACGAAACGACATGACCAGCTATCCCTAGTAGCCACACACGCAGACGACAAGCAACATGAATTTGACTGGGACAACACTACCATTATAGGGCAAGCGAAACAAAGAACAGCCAGGGAATTCCTAGAAGCATGGCACTCATCCACAAACTCCATCAACAAACACATCGACCTGGACCCAATATACCGGCCACTATAGCGGACAGCTGAAACTGATAACCGGAAGCGGCAGGGACAGGCCACTATAAATGCCGGAGGAAACACCACAGAAGCGCTTCACAGGAGGCTCCCAAGCACTGAGGATGTCACCTAGACAGGGGACGAAACGTTTGCAACAAAAACTTCCAGCTCGGCGAACAGAACCACAACAGCGGAGGATAGGCCGGTAGGACAAGTCATGGGGACAGTGCTGAGCTGGATGTTTGGAGCTGGGGTGAGGTGGGGGAAGGGGAAATGAGGAAACTGTTGAAGTCCACATTGATGCCCTGGGGTTGAAGTGTTCCAAGGTGGAAGATGAGGTATTCTTCCTCCAGACGTTGGGTGGTGAGGGTGCGGCAGTGGAGGAGGCCCAGGACCTCCATGTCCTCGGCAGAGTGGGAGGGGGAGTTGAAATGTTGGGCCACAGGGCGGTGTGGTTGATTGGTGCGGGTGTCCCAGAGATTTCCCTAAAGGGCTCTGCTAGGAGGCGTCCAGTCTCCCAATGTTGAGGAAGGCGCCCACACCTCCTCCCTCACCTCCATCCAAGGCCCTAAAGGAGCCTTCCACATCCATCAAAGTTCTACCTGCACATCCACTAATATCATTTATTGTATCCGTTGCTCCAGATGTGGAGACTGGACGCCTCCGAGCAGAGCGCTTTAGGGAACACCTCTGGGACACCCGCACCAATCAACCACACCACCC
>NC_057735.1:23157695-23308177 GCF_004010195.1 Chiloscyllium plagiosum
TTCTGTCCTTGTTACAGTTGGAGGGGTGGGATCTGAGGGCAGAGGTGCAGGATGTGGACGAGATGCGTTGGAGGGCATCATTAACCATGTGGAAAGGGAAATTGCGGTTTCTAAAGAAAGAGGCCATCTGGTGTGTTCTGTGGTGGAACTGGTCCTCCTGGGAGCAGATACGGCAGAGGCGGAGGAATTGGGAATACGGTATGGTATTTTTGCAGGAGGTAGGGTGAGAAGAGGTGTAATCCAGGTAGCTGTGGGAGTCGGTGGGTTTGTAAAAAATGTCAGTGTCAAGTCAGTCGTCATTAATGGAGGTGGAGAGGTCCAGGAAGGGGAGGGAGGTATCAGAGATGGTCCAGGTAAATTTAAGGTCAGGGTGGAATGTGTTGGTAAAGTTGATGAATTGCTCAACCTCCTCGCGAGAGCACGAGGTGGCACCAATGCAGTCATCAATGTACTGGAGGAAGAGGTGGGGAGTGGTGCCGGTGCAATTATGGAAGATGGACTGTTCTACATAGCCAACAAAGAGACAGGCATAGCTGGGGCCCATATGGGTGCCCATGGGTCCCCTTTGGTCTGGAGGAAGTGGGAGGATTCGAAGGAGAAATTGTTGAGGGTGAGGACCAGTTCAGCCAAATGAATGAGTGCGTCGGTGGAAGGGTACTGTTGGGGACATCGGGAGAGGAAGAAACGGAGGGCCCTGGTCATGGCGGATGGAGATGTAGAGGGATTGGATATCCATGGTGAAGATGAGGTGTTGGGGGCTGGGGAAACAGAAGTCTTGGAGGAGATGGAGGCATGGGTGATGTCTCGAACATATGTGGGGAGTTCCTGGACTAGGGGGGATAGGATAGTGTTGAGGTAGGTAGAGATACGTTCAGTGAGGCAGGTGCAAGGTGAGACAATGGGTCAGCCAGGGTGGTCAGGTTTGTGGATCTTGGGAAGGAGGTAGGATCGAAACTTTCCATCACTGCCCCTCTGTTGACCATTGTGCAGCCCCTGCTCTCAAAAAATGAGCACTTGTTGCCTCCCACCTCTGTCTCTGCTCCTCTTCCCAAGAGAAGCAGCAAATTACGTAGAGAAGAGAGTGGGGCAACAAGAACAGGGCATCAAGTGAAGCCGTGAGGGAAACAGAGAGCAGAACAGAAACAGGAGCAGTGAGTGAAGCAAGTGAATAGGCAGTGAAGGCAATGACAAGGCGGGTGCGAGTGAAGCAAAAAGTGGGGCACTAATTGTGAGGCAGCAACATACTGCCAGAACTATGACATCAGCAGCAGCAGCAACTTCTGGTTCTAGCATTGTGGCAGGAGATATCAGTGAATTATGAAATACAGTACATGACTGTGAACTAGATCTTTACTTGGGATAATGATTGTGGAAAAGCAATCTACACCATTACATCTTTTATTATGTAACTTTAGATCTGAAGTCAGTGATGATAAGTCATCGGTGTTGCAATGCACAAAACGTGCTTCAAGGTTTTTCCAAGTTGCAAATCAATTGTTGTTGAAATGCACTGGTTCATTTTGATGATTTAACAAAGAGACTGGACCACAGTTTTAATGTATTGTCCACATCAATAGTGACTGGAACTAATGTAGTCTAAAGTGGAATACAAGTTGCAATTTAGTCTCTATTGTGCTCACATGAAAAGATTTTGTAACAAGGATCTGCTTTTGCCGAAACTTCTAATGCTCAGATCCATTTCCAACTACAAAGCTAAATTTGCACAATCTAATGAAAAATAACTGATTTTTGTTTGAGGGGCAAGGAGTGATTTACTGGAATATTTATCTGACCTGTTTTACATAGCATGCTCACACCAAATGGCTTTCCCAAAAACGAAGGACAACACATGTTGTAAACCTGAAATGACAACCGAAAGCGCTGAAAAACTCAGCAGGTCGGACAAACAGAGTTCAAGGTCTGAATTATCAATGGCCTATGCAACCAAACCTGAAGGGGTTGGGGGGGGGGGGTTGGGGTGGGGGAAGGGAGCAGAGAGAAGGGCCTCAAAAACAAGAAACAAATCCCTTCAGGTGAACTCTACAGCAGATTTGCACCTCTGCAGGATTACGCAGGAGTTGGAATGATAATGGGAATGGTTTCCTGACCAGCTGCAGGAGGTAAAGAATCAAACCCCTCGAGAACTTAATGACAAACTCTTTCCCGACAATACCTGCATTTTTCCAGCCAGCACATGGATTCTCCATCAAAGTAAGGAGGATGTCTGCAAAGCCCCCCTGTGGCAGACCAGATAGGCATTGGAATCCGTCACTCCATTCAGTGTGGAATATGTAGTCCCATTTTGTTTTTAATTGCAAGAAAATCTTTTATTCATAAAAAATTATCTTTATATACATACACTGGTATTAAAGTTGTTCTGTAGTCTCTGCATATAAAGAAAAACATTTGAAACTGACATTGCCCGCAGTTGCAACCTAAGACATTTCCTCTTCACGCAGGACGCTATTTAAATATATTTTGAGGCAAAGGGAGAGACAATAGCTGAACAGACCCTCACAGTACTTTGGCAAAAAGACCTTAGGCGGTGGTCTTCCCCATTGCAGCTTTGCAGCAGCTGCCCCAAGTTTTAGTACAACTCTCAGCACGTAGTCCTGGATCTTGGAATGTGCCAGTCTGCAACACTCTGTCAGGGTCAACGCTTTATACTGGAAGATCAACAAATTTTGGGCACACACACACACACCACACGGTTCTCAGAGATCTGTGCTGTAACAGGTTTGGTTAGGGCGAATCACTGATCCCAGGGAACACCTGACCCAATTGGGAATGATCTTAGACTGGATTTTAAAACTGACATTCAACAGTGAAATTGGTCATCAGTTTCTAATTTTCTGCCTCTCCCCTTCCACTTGTCGATGAGGATGGCCTTATGGATTCGCACAAGCTCCCTGTCAGGAGCATACTGCCATTCACCTCCAGCAGTCCTTGGCCAATCAAGTCCTACAGAACTGCCTACAACTCAGTTGGTAAGCAGTCGCTTTCAGTAGTTTCATTCTTTTCTAAAGACATGAGGGCCTTGGTCAGCTCATCCAGAGATAACAGCTGGTCCAAGGTGCAGTCACAATGACACTTGTTACTGTGGAGGATGAGAGAAGAGCTGATGTTTAAGTGTGCCACACTTATGATCCTCTCTGGCAGGGGGATCAGGAAAGGAGACAGCTTTATACTTCCCTAAAGATTGTAGCATTGCAGGTCTACAGTTGTTGAATGACCTCATATTGGTACATCAGATTTAAGAGCACATCCATTGTCCTCAATTAGACTGGGTTCCCAAGGAGCTCATTTAATTAATCATCTATTCCAAAAATTACTACGTGGGAGTCACAGCCAACATTTTTGGATCTTGATCCACTTTCCATCCCAATAGCATGAATGTGATTCAAGTATGAAAATGACACCCTTTGTTGGAAAGTTCTGATGGAAGGTCACTGACCTGAAATATTACATCTGTTGAATAAGATTGGGCAACTTGCTGTCATGCATTTGATATAACACTAGCAACATTACTGGTGCACGGGCATCAATAGAGGGTGTAAATGCTCAAGGTGCTGGATGGGATGCTATTCATGTCAGTACTACTAAGCTTCTTGAGTATTGTTGATGCTTCAAACATTAGGTGAGAGAGTATTCCATCATACTCTGATCTGTGCCTTTTAGATAGTGGACATGCTTTAGGGAGTAAGGAAGTAAGTTAATCACTGGACAATTCCCAGTCTCTGACCAGCTCCCGAAGTCACAATATTTATATGGCTCATCTAGTTTAATTTCTGATCAACGGTAACCATAGGATCCTTATAATGGGCAATTCAAACTTGATAAAACAGTTGAACATCAACACAGATTACCAGATTTTCCTTTCCTCGAGTTACGGCCTGTCAATTGTGGAACATAGATACTACTTATCACCAATTAGTCCAGGTCTGAATGTTTGCAAGCATAGACTGAGGAGTTCCGAATGGTAGTGAACTGTAAAACTATCAGCAGGCATCCTTACTTCTGATCTTATGATAAAGTGAACATCATTGATGAAGCAGTTGATGACAATTTAGCTTGGGACACTGTCCTGAAGGATTTCTGTGGTGATGCCCTATCCTGAGATGAATGACCTCCAACGAGCACACCATTTGCCTCGATTTCTAATCATTTACGCGTTGCTAGGGCTTCTAAGGCCACACTCAGTCAAATGCTGCCTTGATGTCAAAGGCAATCATTCTCTTCTAACTTGCAGAATTCAGCTCATTTTTCACCAGGTTAGAACAAAAGCTGAAGTCAAGAGCCAAGTGGCTATGGCAGTTCCTATTCAAGCATTATATGTCTTATACGTTTTAGCAGCAATCAATTCAATATTTAAACAAGATTTTGAAAACATCTGAGCTTCATAATACTCTGTTGGGATTGCGCTACTTTAACATTAAATTTCAACAGCTAATATTTAGCAACACATCGCCATTCACAAACACAATAAATGCATTATACTCCTGCAATAACTTCAGTCTATTCTTTGATCTTAAAACTTGGTCACACACCAAATACTTCAATAACAGCAGTCTTATCTCTTGGTAAGAGCAACAGAAACTTTAGAGTGCATTTGTGGTTTAGAATTGACATTGTGTCCAATTACATAGATGCAGATAAGAACTAAAACTGATCAGAAAACCTTTAGAAAGAAAAAAACGGGCTGCCGATGCTACAAGGTACTGGATATTCCTTAAGCTAGTTAAAGGGTGTTTACAGCCCTTAAAGGGAATAAGGCTATAGGTCACTTAAGGTTTCTCTGAATGACAAAGGAAAAGAGGATCTCTAACAGTCCATGTTTCTCAAACACTTCCAGGAGATAAAGTGAGCAGAAGATTCTTATGAAAAGGTCAGTGATCTGAAACATACTGTTCCTCTCCAAATCTGTTGATTAATTCCAGCATTTTCTGTCATTATTAATGGAAGTACAGACCTCACCATCTCATAAGTCGGTACAAAGATATCCAAACTACTCAAAGGTTGTGAGCAGAGGTGATACAGGGAGAAAGCGAGGATGGCAGATGCTGGAGATCAGAGTCACAAAGGTGTGGAACTGGAAAAGCACAGGTCAGGTAGCATCCGAGGAACAGGAAAATTGATGTTTCGGACATAAGCCCTTCATCAGGAATGAGACAGTCAGACATCAACATAAATATTGCACATATACCTAACTACAAAACCAGGAAAGGTTTAATGATTTGACTAGGATTACTACTATCTCACAGCACCAGGATCCCAGGTTGGATTCCAGCCTCGGGCAACTGTCTGTGTGGAGTTTGCACGTTCTCCCCATGTCTGTGTGGGTTTCCTCCAGGTGCTCCAGTTTCCTCCCACAGTCCAAAGATGTGCAGGTCAGGTGAATTGGCCATGCTAAATTGCCCATAGTGTTAGGGGCATTAGTCAGAGGGAAATGGGTCTGGGTGGGTTACTCTTCGAAGGGTCGGTGTGGACTAGTTGGGCCGAAGGGTCTGTTTCCACACTGTAGGGAATCTAATCTAATCTTAACTCAAATCTCAAGTTATTCTGCTCAAGACTGCGCTGTCTGCAAGCCTAACACTTTACATTTCTTTCTGCTTTTCAAATCTCTCTCCTATTTTAGATACCTGCTCATAATTCTGAATTTCAGGAGGTGTTGAAAGTGGGTATTATTAACAAACCCACAGCGTCACATCAAATCATGCTAAGGCTCATTGGTTAGTTCTAACGTGTGCAGTTGGACTAACTTCAATTGTTCATTGTATTTCACGAAAAGCCACCTTAGAGGTAATTTGTAATTGCAGGCTGAACATTGCTAAAACATTATCTCACTCAAAGATGTTAGCTGATGCTCTGACAAGTGTTTCATAAACACAACTAAGTATTTTATGAGATTTCAATGTAATTTACTTTATTAATTGCACACTCATGATTTTAATCAGGTCTAGACGATTGCAATCAGATACCATCTGGCATTTTCCTAGAGTTGACAGTGCAAAAGGAATGGCACCAAATGGTGCCACTGCTGATAAATTAGAGGATCATGAGTGGGACAAATGGTTGATAATGATACAAAACCAGTGGGTGACCTAATTCACCTTCTAGAATTCAAGCTTTGAAAAGCTGCACTGCAGTAGCAACTGTGTACTTCTCATTCAGGGGCTTTTGTTCCAAGTATGATATCCCCTGATAGAGTATCATAACTCTTTCACTCTAAATGTTAGAGATAGGCATTAAACTCATGAAACACCAGTTTATAAATTAAACAAAAGTTTTATAAATTCTTATGTTAACATTATACAAAGAAACTTCCCATAATTAAAGCCAGGTGTAAATTATATTCCTTAAAATGAATTTTAATTAGAGGCTTGAAGGAGCAAAATATTTACAAGAAGCAGATATCCTCCTTGACTTCAATTAGATGGTGGCAGAAATGAAAATGTAGCATTTCCAAATAAATATAACATCTCACAGACTTCAAGGAAATAAACAGAAAGTGGTTTTAATTTATTTAAAAAGAAAAAGTTAAATGATACAAGCAAAAGCCATTTCACATACTGCTCACTCTCATAAGAGGTGTCGCAAAGATAATTTTAAAAATTTCAACACATAATAATCACTATTTTGAAAAAACACATGTTAAACATCCCAAGCAGAGTGGCTATAATCATGTGAATGGACACAGCAATCTAAATTAAGCTTCTCAGAGTCAACATCAGCCAGAAAATCAATACCCAGGTATTTCCTGACAGGTCTGAAATGCTAACTATGGTGTTATATCCTGTTGAAGGTGAAATAACTCCACTGAGACCAATATCCTGTCACCAAGTCACCCTTTATTTACACATGGGACGTTCTTGACACCGATCCAGCTCCCTCGAAGCCAGCTCTCAGAGTGGCAGCATGTCTGACATTCCTGTTTTTTATCTGTCAACCAGGGGTCCCTCATTGGGCCAGATTAACAGCTGTAATTGGGGAACTCATTTTCTAAGAGGTCCACATGGCTGACCTTGTCAACAGAGATGTTCGCCTGCAATAAAATTCCTACATGACAGAATTCCAAGTTACACTTATCCTGTGATCTTTCTGAATTAGACCACTGGCTGATTACCTGCAACGAAGTTAATGGAACCTCAATGCCAAATTCTGCTTCTGATCCCGTATGAAATGTTGATTTATTTTCCAAGGTCAGAGAACTAAATATTTTATTTATAAATCAGGCATAGAATTCACAAACCATTTACCTCCATCTCCATTTCCCCAATCTTGTCACTCATTCTAAGGTTCTTTTGCAAAAATCTACTTCCTTGATTTCAATGCACCAGCATCCCATATGGCCTCAAATGCCTTAATTGAATTATATTTCTTATAGAGGTCAGCATGTGTTTTCTTCTGGATTTACCTCTTGCTAACTTGCAGGTGCCATCTGCCGTAAAAGCTAAAGCAAAACCCACAATCAAGTGAAATCATAAATGTCGGCCAACAGCCTCGCATCACAGGCTTGGCAATCCCAGAAGAAGATATGGTTTATTCTCTCTCTCATTCCATTGTGGGATCTCCTGCCATAGTTAGTGAACTGGGTGTCTCAGGTGGAGCATGATATACTTCCTTATTTAGGGAGGATAAGCTATCAGCTGGAAGCAGTAGAGGATAAATCTTCAGGATCAAAGTTGGTGAGAGTACAGTAGTTGAACCACACATATACAAATTATATTCAGGGTCTAATCACTATCACACAATAATACATAGCTTATTTGGCGAGAACGTAGAAAACAAATCCAAAGATTAAGCTCACATAAAGGATGAACTGAAAAGAAAGGCTAGCAAAATGTAGGAATCTAGAAAGAAAAAGGGCAGAGTTGGAAACTCAGTGCTGAGAAGATGAAACAGACCACCACATTAGAGCAATAGGAGCTGGAGATATAAAAGTCGACCATCAATATGTAATTTGTGCATAAATTTTGAGATGGTATGTTTTATTTGCCTTTCACTCACAACACTGTTTTCAAGCCTCACACTTGGGCATTAGCCCATTCTCTACGCTGATGATGCAATATTCTCAACACTGAAGTCTCAAAAAGATGGCATCTTTGATAACGCAACACTGAATTTTCATTCAATTTATTTATCAAGAGTGATGTAGAAGATCCCATGGTATTTTGCAACAAAAACAAAGATCAATATTTATACTCTAACCAGGCCCACAAGAAGAGGTTTATTTGGTCATTCATCTTTGCTGCTCATGGGACATAGCTGTGCAAAAACTTGCTCCTGTATTTGCAAACATGAACAACAGTAGCTG
Source organism: Chiloscyllium plagiosum (assembly GCF_004010195.1). NCBI lineage: Eukaryota > Metazoa > Chordata > Chondrichthyes > Orectolobiformes > Hemiscylliidae > Chiloscyllium > Chiloscyllium plagiosum. The sequence goes on from NC_057735.1 coordinate 23,166,010, forward strand.
TCCCTGGAAATAGCGGTTGTGAAACTGTGGAATGACCCAAGATGCTTTATAAATTCAGGTTAGTTCTTATTTAAATAGCGATGTTAAGAATAAGTTACCAGGGAAGAGAGCAGAATCAGAAACCTTGGGCTGTTCATAGTGTCACCACTCCTTATAACTGGTATCTGAGATATTAGAAGTGTGCAGTTAGGGGGCAGATAACTTCTTATCCTCTGTCCATGTTCTTAAACACTAGTTCCTCTTACTTTTAACAATGCTAAATAATGAAAATGCTGTTTTGGAAACAAGTACAACACTGTTCCTCACCCCAGAGAATATAGTAATCTGATGATTTTGTTCAGTCATCCTTGTTCCAGTAACTTACATTTTAATTTGTTGATCTGAAATATTCAAATAGCAGATCTTTGTATGTAAAGTGTGTCCTCACAGTAACATCCTGAATAGTCACTGAATAGAGCCAATCGTCTTTGGGCAGAACTCTGAATTTATGAACTCACCAGAGACTTTTAAGTTAGTTTTAGCAAATGCTGTATTTATCAAATGAAGTTTTAGCACTAGCCAATTTTAGTCTGTGACTTAATACTTGATTGCGCAAACAATCTAACTTTAGGATTTTACAGTTGTTAGAGATTAGGCACTTCAGTTTAGGTGGAGAGAAAAGGCAAAAGCCAGTAATTAACTTAATTCTCTTGTGCACTTTATCGCATCGATTAGCAGTCATAAATCCATAAAATCTGGCAATGAACAAAAACTGAGTTCATGAATTATCCTTTGTGCCAAATAGGATGTCCAGATTAATGCATTTTTTTGCCCTAAATTGCACCTTGCATTTTGGCAAAAAAAATGGAGCCCTTGCATTTATACAGTACTTTCCAAAGACACTACAAAGCATCTGAGTTATAGTCAGGGTTATAGTGTTGGGATGCAGCTACCAGTTTGGATACAGCAAGATCCCACAAACACAAACAGCAGTATGTTTGAGAGAGCTTTCCTCCTCATCTTCATGCAAAATCTTGATTGTGGGTTCAAATCCCAGTCTGATACCTCAGATGAAAGTAAAGTAATACTTACTGAGCTGCGTCAGATACCAAAATGAGAGGTCCAATTCAGAACACAAAAAGTATTCACTTTTACCTTCAGCTCAAGATATTTATTTTGGCCAACGATAGGAACATTAAGAGTGAGTTGGCAGGGCAAATGTTCATTTAAATTTTAAAAGTATTCAAATCTCATCCTTTTCTCCTCTTGGTCTCTGCCAATCACTCATAACAGAGATGGGAGGTGCATTGCATTAAGACCAATGAGATGTTTCGTCAGCACAACATCGTGGGCTGAAGGGCCTGTTCTGTGCTGTACTGTTCTATTTTGCTGTCCTCTGATCACCTCCGTGTGCAGCAAGGCTAAAATTAACACTTCAGTTGCAGATAAACTGAGATGATAGTCAAATTGCCCATCCATCCTGCATTATTAACAGTCTGATATATACCATATCTCTGTACCAGGGTGCATCTAAGTTTATCTTACAAGAAATAAACACACCATAATTTAAAATTTTACATTTTCAGTAATTGGATCCCATTAATATACTGTATGGTGTTTTCTATTACATAAAATTTATATACACACACTGATAAAGTTAATCTAACCTTGTGTAAATTGAATGTGTTTGTTTTGTAAACATTTGAGGTATTCTTTGCAATCACTCCTCTCAAAAACAGATGCAGATAAACTCTTATCACGTACCATGACAGTATAAAAGTTTAGTTTTAAGTTACCAACAGGCCTATATCCTTCCTGTAATTGCAATATTACTGACACTTCCTGATTCTTTACTGTGCTGCTTTGAACAGTGATGGCAGGAAGTAATGTCTGCACACTGAATTCATTAATACCAGAGTATGCCAAAACAGGCATTCTATCAGTGTGACACCTGAGAAATTGTTGTTATCATAGATAAATTGCTTCGCTTCAAGATAGCTGATAGAAATTGAGTTTTGGTTTGAAATAAAATAACTCAGTTATACAATAATGTTTACAAAAAATTAAATCTCATCATTTTGTTTAGCACTCCAGCCTCCTAGAATGTAATATCTTTCTAATCATTTCAGATTTTTTTTGTTTTTCATAAATACTTTCAGGTTTGTGCTATTGTTCAAGTCAATTTGTTTCAACAAGCCATTTCTCACTGATACCAGTATTTAAAAGACAATCAAAAAATGAAATAGGATTCTTGTCAGTAATTACACTTTCACATTTTCTTTGTATTGTGTTCTAATGTTATCAAACAATATGTCACACTGAACTTTGTTTTTAGTGTGAGATACAGAAAATAATAAATAAAATATATTTGAACACACATACACAAAACCCAAACAGGAAAACTACATGCATTAGAAACCTTTGTTTTAAATAAAACTTCTGCCTTCAGCCAGGTGAATAATTTTTTTGGAAATCAGGAATTTTGCTGCATACATTAAAAAGAGAGCAATCACTGATTAAACAAGTTTAAAGTGACTTCAATGTGGATAGATTTAGTTCAGATACCCTTTTCATAATAAGGAGCAGATACAATTTTTCTCCTTGATACACAATTGGAGCAATGTCTGTACAAATTCTGAGATCACAGTGCAGAGAACTAGACACAGATATTGTGATTGAGGTTTCAAAAACCAATTTATTTCAATGTCACTAGGCAAAATAACACTGATTATTCATAAAGATGTAAATCAATTTAGTGCCTTCTGATCCCTACAATCATGATCCATATTTCATTGGATGTTAAAAGGGAATTCCTATTCTTTGTGAAGTTGGGCCCTAGGTCAAACCAGAAGTAAAATGTTAACAAAAGCAGGCTATGACTTCCAAGCTGAAGCTGATTTATTATTATTTGACAGAAACTATATTTTCCATTTATCTTTGAAACAGATGACTCATAAATTATCCATTTAGTATATAAGATAAAATTAAAACTCATTTTGTGAAATGGCTGAATGGGCTTACAACTGGGAGACAGCCAAGGTCAGTAGCTACAGAACAAATTAAATCATATGCAATCAATCGTCTGTCATCACATCTTTTTTGTCACTCCGCACTCCTGTCTTTATGTTGTTCCTTAGTAGGATTTCTCTCTTCTGCATTTAATAAAACTATAATAATAATTCTATTCTCACTTTTCTGATCAAAATGCTTCAGCCAAAGCAAAATCCCTTTGTTCTAATTCTCCATTAGTCCATTTGAAGATTTCACAGATTTTTTAAAAAAAGATTACTATAATCAAAATTTATTAAAAGGAGCAGCATAATAGTCATTATGAAACATCAAGAACATATTTCCCAGTATACGTATTATTAAATATTTCTTGGCTAGTGATCGACATTGCAAAACTGTCATTGTCACCATTTTGGAGGGGGGGGGGTACAAATACTGGAAAAGATGTTACAAAATAATTATAGTATGCCATTGACTTTACACTCCCTTCATCTGATTAGCAAAAAGCCCTTCACAGCTCATTTGAGTTAGCTATGATCTTAAACCCATGAAAACAAAGCAGTGACGCATTGTTTCTCCCCCATATGATATTGTTTCCATATCTATATAATAATTCGAAATATTCTCCATGTTAACTCCTGCATGGACAGTACTCACTATGATGAACAAAGACTGAAGAGTAGAGCTGAGGCAAAATGATCTGTGCAGAAGTGTATACTTTGGAAAGAATGTGGTGTCAAATGTGCCACAATAACATGGGTGGTGCCATTCAATGCTGTTCCCCAATGACTAAAAATGGTTATTCATAGTTTTTTTTTCACAAGTCATTATTTCTTAAAATATTGTCACCAAATATTACAGCCAACCAAATCAAAAGAGCGAATTATCAATGTCAAGCAAGAACTCAATACCAGTCAACATGAAACTGTTTGCATTGGAGTCAGAATGCAGTCAATGACAAAATGGTACAATAGAGTCAATTGATTTAAAAATGCAAAATTAATTAAGTTTCCATCACCTATTCTAGCAAGCAATGGGGCACAACATCACAGAGCAGACACACAATGGATTACTAAGCGTTTTACTGTCCTGTTGTACTATCTTGGCACCGACTCAACGCTGTAATAAATAAGAAGCTGTCTTACCTTAAAGCGACTTTGACACTACAGCCGTCTTGATTAGTCGCCATTATTTTTGTGCAGCGTGCGCTCTCCAAGCTTCATTCAATGAAAGGGAAATTCGCTGACCTACTGAGACGGCAGCGCAATGTGTTTGAGGTATAAATAAATACAAGTAAATTTCTCACAGAACTTGAATCGTGTCATCCTGCAGTTAACGGGATCGAGAGGGTAGCGACATGATTGCAATTGCAACATCCTGTGTTACATTGTAGTCGCTGCAAATCCGCAATGCAACATCTGAAGTCAGCCTCCAGTAGCTCAGAGTGCTGATTGTCAGGCAACCGAACCTTGCTCAGAGGGGGCGGGAGTCCACTCTAGAGTGACATCCACACCCATCAATCACATCCAGGGATCCTCGGGAATGGGCGGGCACAACGCGACTATTGCCCACTCAGAGTGGAGAGAGAGCCTTGAGACATCAAGATCGTCTGACTCCATACAAAAAGGAACTATTTAGGGGATGGTTGTCAGCTCAGAAACCCTGCTCCCTTTAAAAGGCGTCTGATCAGTTCCTTTTGTGTGTTGCTGTTCTCCCTCTCTCTCTCTTCATCTCACAATTTATTTTGGAGGAAAAGACTCCTTTTCCAGTGCCAAAAAGCATGATGCAGCCGAGGTAATTGTCCAGGGGATCGATGCCAAAAATCCTTTATTCATTGTTTTGTAACTGGGGATTAGGAATGTCTTCGAGGCACGTATACATCTGAGTTACTCTTGATGCTGGAAAGCCCAGCTGTAATTACTCTCGCCAAAAGACACCAATCAGACTAAAAAAAGAGAAAAATCCTTCATAACGTGGCTCGTTATGTTAAAGCTTCTAAGAAGAAACAGATATCCAGGTGCACTGTACAATATGCTTCAAAAGGTCATTTGGAAAAGTAGCCTTTTAGTGAAGCTTAAAGGTGAAGAATGGATGCTTTAGTTCTAGAATCTTGGTCAGAACTCACCCTGACACTTCTTTCAGCTTATTGTTTCTTTCATCTTGGGGTCGCCACAATGCTAGTTGATCACATTTTTCTGTCTCCTCCTTCCTCTTCCAATCTCCACTTGATGGTATCTGTCCAGCTCCTCGGATGCTGCCAGACCGGCTGTGCTTTTCCAGCACCACACTTTTCAACTCTGATCTCCAGCACCTGCAGTCCTCACTTTCCCCTTGGTGGTATCCCTGTCCATTGCTCACAGTGGCACTTGTGTTGCTTGCAGAATAAACTCGAGCATGGGTACCATTTCCTTTCAAATCAATGAATGGATTTGGCAGATGGTTTCACGACCGGATGCCCTTCAAATCACCAATCTTTCCACTTCATGACCTGGACAAAGGAACTGAGGGCATTGTTGCTAAGTTCATAAGCGACACAAAGACAGGTGGACAGACAAGTAGTGTAGAAGAAGCAGGGAATGCAAGAAGGACTTGGACAGGCTAGGAGAGAGAACAAAATGGCAGATGGAATGCAATATAGGAAAAAGTAAGATTATGTACTTTGGTTAGAACAATAGAAGAGTAGACTATTTTCTGTATGAGCAAAGGCTTCAGAAATCTGAATACAAAGCAGCTAAGGCATCCAAGTTCTGGATTCTCTTCAGGTTAACATGCAGGTTCAGTTAGCAGTAAGGAAGGCAAATGCAATGTTAGCATTCATTTTGAGAGGTCAAGAGAAGAGATGTATTCTTGAGGCTGTATAGGCTCTGGTCAGTTCAGTTTCGGAGTATTGTGAGCAATTTTGAACCCCATATCTAAGGAACTATGTACTGACATTGGAGGGGATCCAGAGGAGGCTTACAAAAATGATCTTGGGGATGAAGTGCTTGTCATATGAGGAGTGATCGAGAACTCTGGGTCTGTACTCAATTAGAAGGATTGGGGGGTAAATCTGTTTGAAACTGACAGAATACTGAATGTTTGGATAGAGTGGATGTAGAGAAGTTGTTTCCACCAGTAGGAGAGACTAGGACACGAGGACACAGCCTCAGAATGAAGGGATGACCCATTAGACTGAGAGGAGGAGGAATTTCTTCAGCCAGAGGGTGGTGAATCTGTGGAACTCATTGATGCAGAACATTGTGGAGGCCAAGTCATTAGTGTATTTAGACAGAGATAGATAGATTTTTGAATAGTAAGGTGATCCAGAGTCACAGTGAAAAAATCAGAAGAATGGGATTGAGAAACATATCAGATATGATCAAATGCCAGAGTAGACTTGATGGGCCAAAAGACCTAATTTTGCTCCCATAGCTTATGGTCATTTACCATGCTTCGGACTGGCAATGATACACACTGGCTTGCCTTCAGCACTGGCTGGGGTAGAGCTCATCTTGAATTCTGCCTTCAATCTTGGGTACATAATCTCAGAAAAGATATCGTAAGAAAAACAGAAAGTAGAACTCTTGGTGAAAGCTCATCAATTTTAAATATTCGGCAGCATTTAAATGAGCTGATTGGAATTACCATAATGAGATGGGAGGAGAATTGGGTGGGGGTTTCCACATTAGAATGCTGGAATTGGGAAGACATGCATGAATTAAGTTGGAAGTGGAAAAGACCAGAGGCATGTATCTTAGCCGTTGTTGGCAGGAGATCAGTTAGGTTCATTAATGACTATTTAACACCAATTATCCTTGAGTCTATCAGAATTTAATGGTGCCACAAGAATTTGATGGGACCCATTTTCAGTGCCATGCTACCCTTTGAATCCTATCAGGTTTCCTGTGAAGATGCAGATTAGGGAGAGGATTTCTTCATTGGCATACATTCTGTGCCAAGTGAGGGACACAGCATTTGGGCATGAGGAAGCCATTGATAACCATACATTGCATTTGACTTTGATTTCCAAGCCCCTGAATGACTCCTCCAAATCCAATTTCACCTCCACACCAAGTGACATTGCTGGAAATGGGGAGCGACTGACCTCTGATTACCCAATAGTTCTCGAATAATGGAATTTCCACTTGTGGGGTCTTAAATTTCATGCTGGCCAGTCAAGTGACCTATGGGTAGTTTCATGTGTTGGGCTTGCCCACAGAATTGACACAGCATTCCAACCTGTTCTCCACCAATTGAGGGGGTGATTCCCCTGTTGCAGGAACAAAATCCTCAACATTACGATAAGACCTTAAGATGTAGGAGCAGAAGTAGACCATTCAACCCATTGAGTATGTTCTGTCATTCAATGAGATCACGGCCTATTTGATCATCCTCCACTCCACTAAAAAAAATATATAAGCCAGTTACTGGATACTTTCTAGTCCCTCCACAAAAGAAAAGAGACACAGGATGAGATTTTTGTTACTTTCTCTTTACAGGCTAGGGTGTTTCTGCTGCACTTGTCCTGCAGAAGCCATGGTCACCTATTCAGGATCCCCTCAAAACTTCCTTATCAAGCAATTGTACCCTAGTTCAAAACCTATCAGTTCCATTCTGTCTGCTTTTGCTCTCACTGTTCCAGGGAAATCAACGTTGTATGCAACTTACAATATGCTGCAGTAAACTGTATTTTAAAACTGCAGCTATCTCTTTGCACAGTCCCTTTGGTTTTATCAGTCTGTCTTTATAGTTAAAATGAGAAATGTGGGATATGAAGTTCAAAGCCCATGTGATGTAGGCTGTACATACAAAAGACTGACTCTCTTCAGCTATTTGCAACAAAGTAGTGACTGTATTCAAGTAACCTCAAAACACAGGATCCAACACTAGATAATATTCTGCAATTAGACAACACTTTCAAAATGAGTGTATTAAGCATTACACTGGCAACCAATTAACAAGTATCAGTTAGCCTTGCTGTAAGGTATATTTACATATACTGAAAGCTACATATACAGTTTCTTTTTACATATGTTAATACACAGGGTCCAGTTCTTTGCAGACAGAAAAAACCATGCGCACATTGTGCTCATTTCAACTGATTTTGTAGCTGAGTTGAAGTGTAAGTTCTGAGATATGAGAGGATTTTGAGATTATTGCTAGATTATGATTGGACGTTGGAGGGTCGTCAGTTAAGCTGAGTTGCTATCACAGTGAAGCAGTCTGGAAAGAGTGTTTTCATCGTCTTCAGAAGATCTCAAGATCATTACTGGATCATGATTCCAAGCAGAACTTGGAGGATCGTTAGTTGAGCTGAGCTGCAATTGGTAGATGTTTAGACTGGCTTTGGTCTAATGCCAGTTCAGTGAACAGCCAACCAGAGTTATAGCCTCTGCAAGTGCCCACGGTCCAGGCCATAGGGTCTGCAATACAGTCAGAGTGACTGTGAAGAAGGTGGAGGAAGGCTCACCAGTCGAAAGGACATTCTGTGTGAGGTGGATCCTCCTGGATTGCTGGGGGTTCCAAGCAGCAGCTATTTTCTGTCTGCAGGATTTCCCCAGCAGTGCCTACTTTGACGTGACCTTCAGGAGTGTGAAGCAGTGTGAGCATCTCCTGAAGGTATTTGAGGAGAAAGGAGCTGAAGGTCCCCTCTCCACCTTGTCTGCAACACCATTTCTCTTTCTCCCAGCACAGAGCAGCCGGATTGTTACAATCCACATGTATAACTCTCACATCCCAGCAGCAGATGACCTGGTTGTGCTGGGAAGATGTATACAGCTAGAGGGAGGTAGCACCAATGTAGTGGATCCACTCTGAACCTGGACCAGCAAGCGGCAGGTTAAGGTGACCATAAAGGTGGATGCTACTGGGAACATCCTCTATCCGCCCTCCAGCTTTACGACTGTAGGGAGCTGAGACTTTGTGACATACACAGGGCAGCCTAGAGTGTGCTGAACCTGCTAGCAGACCGAACAGTGACCCTCTGCAGGGTTACTGCAAACAGGAGGGGCACCTGACTAAGGACAGCAAGGAGCTGCATACAGGGTCTACGTAGCCAGGGGGCCTCCATGTATGCTTCGATGTCTGGATGTGGCAATGTGAGGCACAGGCCCCAAAGGACAATAAGGTATTATCTTCCAGGAAGAAAATTGAAATGAGGGGCATCCAGAAGGAGGTGCAGGATGGAGAGGATGAAATGGTAGCCAGTGCGGAAACACAACAAGCGACTCAACCTCCATCTTAACAGATGGAATCAATGGAAGAGGAAATTAAGGGAACAGGATAGTGGTAAGAATGAGAAACAACCAGAAAAGGGAAATATGTTGACACCCAGCCCCCCCCCCCCCCCTCCCCCCCGTCCCGTCCCGACCCCAATACCCCTCTCACACTGGTTCCACAGCAAACTGAAAAGAGGCAGCTGCATGTTGGCTGCTCCTCTGATGATAAAGGTGTGCAATAGGATGGCCACCAGCGAAACAAAAGGCACAGCACTAGAGAAGGACAAGATTATCTCACAACTGGGAAACACAAAGTATTGTGAGGGGCCTGGTGAAGTCCAACCTCCAGCCATCAAGAACCAAAAGGTACTCATCAAACCACAGTTCCAGGCAACCGGGAGCGGCGATGGTCCGAATTAGGGGCAGAGTACAACTGAATGTCGATCAAACTCCAAACCACAACTTCCTGGCTCTGTTCTTACCTGATGACACTGGATCAGGCAATCTCCCCAAGAAGGAACTCCCCAGGATGCTACCTCAGTGCTCAGAGGGTCCAACAGTTTGCCCACACCACTAGGATGCAGGGAGTCCCCCAGTGACAAGACCATAAGTGAACAAACAGTGGGTCTACGGGTAGTTCTATAAACTCTGAAAAGAGGTTTTAAAGTTCCCAGCATTAATGTGCTTAATGTTAAAGCTACTAGGTGTTGTGTTTCCATGTTGACTTGCCTGGCCATCCTCAACGTGGACCTCCTGTTTCTGTTGAAGTTCGGGATACCGCGCCTCGGCAGCTACAGGAAATGGCCGAGTTTATGGAACCACGGGCCTTCATTTTGCTCAGGGAAAATGATAGCCGTTTCTCCGGCCTGGGTGTTCTGTTGTGAGGAGGCAACTTCACCATCTCTGAGGATAAGGAGGAGGTGGGTGGGCGTCTCCTTGTAGCAGACGTTATGTACAGACACACCCCCCGAGACAAATTAATGTGTACACCCCAGTGGTACAGAGTGAGTGGCTGACCATCTTGCAGTAGCTCCCATTGCAGCTGGCGCCATCCAAGGCAGTCAGTCTAGCTGGAGACTTCAATTACATCATCACTGCAGATGGATGATCCAAAGGGGCTGACATCAAACTGATGCCACATTCAGATTCCTGATGGAAACAGTTAAAGTTGCCAAGCTGCACAATGTCTTCAGCAGCCCTCCAGATGGAGCAGAGTGTAGGTACACCTGGTCTATCTGCTCGAGGATAGATTTCCTGTTTGTGTCCCGCACATTCTTGGTCAGGTCCACCGACATCAAGCTGGTGTTCTTCTCTGACCACTGCCTCCTGCTGGCCACCTGTCACCTACAGGGCAACCAGTGTAGTGGCAAGGGAGTGTGGAAAGTGAATGTGAAACTGTTAACCCCAGAAAACATTGAGGAGCTCAAAAGAGATTACACAGGTTGGAGAATCATGAAGACCCTCTTTGTTTCCCACCAGTCCACCTGAGATGCAGTCAAGAGGACCATCAATAGGTTATTTATCCTCAATGGTGTTCGGAAGGTGAGAGAGAGAGAAATAGAGACTTGGGAAAAGCTGTCCAAATTCCAGAAAAGCAAGCAGAACCTACTCCTGCTCCAGACGATGGGGGTCAATGTCCTGGAGCATCTCCAGTAGGTGAAGAGTCAGCAAGCCTCGCTGTTTGCCTCTGAGGTCTCCCAAGGTGAACAAAGAGAGCTCTGTGATCAGCAGCCTGAAGGAAGAAGGTTGCCTGGTCACATCATCTGAGTCTGACATTCTGAGAATCAGCAAATCCTTTTATGCCAGACTGTATGACACAAAGCCCACAGCCAGCGTGGCATCCCAGTCAGTCCTGTTCTTTATTGTGAAGGTCTTACTCAACAGCATGTGGGAGAGGCTGGACCAGCTATTGTCTCTGGATGAGCTGACCAAGGCCCTCGAGTTCTTGGATAAGTATAAAACTCCCGGAAGCGATAGGGGTTTACCAGCTGAGTTACATTCAGCTCTGTGTGACTTGATTGGGCAGGCACTGCTGGAAGTGTATGACAGTATACTTCTGGTATGTACCATGTGAGAATGAATGAAGAAAGGTATCCTCACCCTCATAATACAAGCAGAAAGGGGTGGGGGGGGAAGGAGGAAATTAGAAGTTGGCAACTAACTTTACTGCTCAATGTGGATTACAAAATCCTGTCTAAGGTCATTGTCAAATGGATCAGGTCTACTCAGGGATCGGTAATTCACCCCAACCAAACCTATCCTCTACCAGGCAGGATGATCTCTGAGAGCCATACGGTGGCACAGTGGTTAGCACTGCTGCCACACGTCACCAGAGACCCGGGTTCAATTCCCGCCTCAGGCGACTGACTGTGTGGAGTTTGCACATTCTCCTCGTGTCTGCGTGGGTTTCCTCCGAGTGCTCCGGTTTCCTCCCACAGTCCAAAAATGTGCAAGTTAGGTGAATTGGCCATGCTAAATTGCCCATAGTGTTAGGTGAAGGGGTAAATGTAGGGTAATGGATCTGAGTGGGTTGCGCTTCGGCGGGTCGGTGTGGACTTGTTGGGCTGGAGGGCCTGTTTTCACACTGTAAGTAACCTAATCTAAACAGCCTCCTGCTCCTCAGGGATATGATCGTCTATATGACGGACAACGAGGTGGACTGTCTGCAGGGTATGCTTGGATTCTGTGTATCACCACACACTGCCCATGAAGTGTCTGCAGGGTAGTGATTATCGCATCTCCTCCTGCAATGTGCCTTTGCAAAAAGAAGTCAGTAGAGACTTCCTCCCAAACACTTCTGTGACTCAGTGCTTTAAAAGTCTGTTCCCTGGGATGCACACTTATACAAACATCATCTGTGCCTGGAAGACCATCAACTCGGTGAAAGACTGTTTGGTTTGCCCAAAACATGTGGTCTTCCAGAGAAAGGAGTTGATCTTGGTTGAATGTTGCAGTATGGCACATTCCAAGGTCGGAGATCACATGTTGAGAGACACACAGAAGCTTGGGGCAGCTGCTGCCAAGACACAGTGGGGAAATACCTTAGCGTCGAAAGTATTTCTGCCAGATTATAATGGGGGTTCCCTCAGTTATCAGACTCTACTGAAGCCTCAGCTACATGTAAATAGCACCTAGTACCTTGTATTATTAAAAAACACCTTTGGATTAGTTATGACTATCAAGAAAGTCAAACACTTCCCCCCGACCCCTTTCTGCTTGTATTGTTTCTCCCCATGTGTAAAAGCTACACGGATTTGAAATGCTTTAGTAACTGTGTATGTGTGTAAAGATTTATTTTTCATGAATAAAGTATCCTTTTTAAAAAAAAGTAATATTTTCTGTCTGCAGGCTTTTCACAGTGGTGGGTATGTCAATGTGACCTTCCAGAGTGTGAAGCAATGTGAGTGTCTCCTGAAATTATTTCAGGAGAAAGGCAGTGTGGATCCTTTCTCCTTCCTGTCTGTGGCATCATTGTTCATTGTCCCAGTACAGTATTGCCAGGTTGTTGCAATCCATATATATAACCCGGCAGCAGATGTCCTGAACATCCTGGGAAGGTACATACAGCTTGAAGGAGGCAGCAACAATGTAGTAGACCCCTTTGGAATCTGAACCAGCAAGCAGCAGGTCAAGGTGGACACGAGTGGGAACATCCTTCACTCTCCCTCCAGCTTTGCAATTGGAGGGAACCAAGGCTTTCTGACATACGTGGGACAGCCGAGAGTGTGTCGAACCTGCAGGAGGTCAGGGCACATGGTGGAGGACTGCACAATGACCCTCTGCAGGAACTGCAAACAAAAGGGGCACCTGACATAGGACTGCAAGGAGTCCAAGAGCTGCAACCTGCGTGGGGCAGCAAGCTATAAAGGAACAACAACGGTTTATACATTTTGAAAAGACAGTGCTAATTTGTTGGCAACTAGAATCTGATTGGTAGAGGCATTGTCATGGAGAATGTACCAGCTAGGTCAATTTAGCTGCCAATTCTTATAGAAGTCTTCATAAAAAGTTCCATTGTGTTGTGCACTTTTAAGCAATACATGAACTGAAAGTTATAAAGCTCTATTGCTTAAGCATGGGTTTGCTTGTGAATTTGTTGTCAAGGTAAAATATACACATCAGGATTAAATGAGACAGTTCAATTATTCTAACTTAAAAGGAGAGTGAAGTAAGGTGGAAACTGCTATGCCACTTTACCATGATTCAGTAAGAAACACTGGAACTGAATGATAAGCTTGATCATGGTGCTGAAATAAAGTTTTGGAAAATTCATCATTTTGCTTCAACTGGACAGAGTAATGCACAAGAACATTACAAACAAGCAATATAATAGCCTGTTTAACTGCAACTAATACCACCTTGTAAGTGAGCAAACATTTCATCATCAAGGCAGTGCTTATTTAACTTTTTTTGTTTGATGGAATTATGTACATCAAAAATGAAAGGAAAATAAAAAGGAAAGTGTTTAGCATGTTTATACAGCAGAAGTAAAATCCAAAGGCAACAAACCATGTTCCTTCTTCTCTTCCCACAAAGCTTTTCAAATATTCATCTGCCTTGCAGCCAATCTCTCTCCAGTTCAAGGAAATGGTAAGACTGAGTGAAATGACCTAACAATGATGATCCAAGCCTTTTACAGAGTTAACAAAACATGTGAATGAGTTATTTACAGCTGATTTGTTCATATGCTCACCTGTATCTTGATATAATCACTTTTGGATAACCTCTTTGTGATATTGTTGTAGTTCTGTTCGCCGAGCTGGGAATTTGTGCTGCAGACGTTTCGTCCCCTGTCTAGGTGACATCTTCAGTGCTTGGGAGCCTCCTGTGAAGCACTTCTGTGATGTTTCCTCCGGCATTTATAGTGAACAGAACCACAACAATGAGCACCCGAGCTACAAATCTTCTCCCAAACTTTGAACTCTTTGTGATATATTTTGATTTGATATTCATATATTTGCATTTATTTCTTCAATACATTCAGATACATATTCAGAATTTGTTTCACCTGTACAAACTAATATTTTAAATATTTCAGTAGATTTTCCTATGTCATTTTGTTTAGGCTGGAGTAAAGGAACTTTTCAAATAGTTCATTTTCTTCACACACTTTGCCACATTCTCCTTAGAAATTAAAGTTTGGTAAACTATAATCAATTTTTATGGAAGCATATGTACATCCTTACTAATTTTATACAATTAGAAACAGAAAAAAATGGGTAATTGATTACCTCCAGTTATGAAGAAGGGTTACAGGACCCAAACTGTTAATTCTCTCCACAGATGCTGCCAGACCTGCTGAGTTCCTCCAGCAATTTCCATTTTTGTTACTGATGTCAACATCAGACACTTCTTTTCAATTGTGGTTAAGTTGAATCTAAGAGTAGGAAGTATTTGCATTGAAACAGGCTCTTGTTTATGAAGGATGCATTTCCATCGCAACATTGACATTGTTGCCAATTTATTCTCGTAATTTCTCCAGGTTGGCTCTGCACACATATTAGGTAAATTCTCTTTCTGAGCACACAATTTACAAATGATCAAATTCTCCATTTCTCTTTCTTTGAAATCAATGTTAGAAGCATTGAGATGAGTAATTCTCTTTAGTGTATTTCTTTTCTGGGGATTTTTGTGACACGGTGTTAATGTCGCTTCCTCTCAGCCAGAAGGTCCGGTTTCAAATCTGATCTGCCCCGAAGATGTGCCACAGCATATTTAAATAGGCTACTAAGAATAACTGTTCTTTTTCTGTCCACAATCCTGATTAGCACCATTGCCAATGCTAATGAGTTCATTGTTCAGTGGATTACTGGAATTTAGACAGTCCAAATATATGCAAAGCTCCTTAAGCTTTAGTAAACTCTTCTAGAGACTTTGCAAAAATTATTTTTATTACATTTAAATAGTTATTTGTATGAGCACTTAAAGCTGAAATTAAACTTCTCCACGAGTCAATGTGATCTAAAGAAGCCTCCAAGTCACTTTGCCCTTCAGGTTGCATTTTTTTTTAAAAGCTTTTGGACTTTTTTCTACAAGTCACAAATAAGTTTACAAATAATTCCACAAACGATTCCTTGAACATAGAGGTTACTGATTTCTGGTCATGTGGTTATTAATCTTGCAAAAAAAAACAAAACAGTAAAATAAAAACGTGCTGGGGGTCAGTTAACACCAACTTGCTCTGTAGAAAAACCTTAAATCTATTTGAATGCAATAGAGTTAAGAAAGACATGTTGTTTAAAAACAAATTTATGTTGATGCTTGTTGGATATGGAAAACACTTGATTGTGGAGTTCCTAAGTTGAAGCTGATGCCTCTCAGCTATCATGATAAACTAGACCCATGAGGCTTGTAGTTATGGATCTTGTTTATTATCTGTCACTTTGAGTGTCTTTCTATGTTGTAATGTTAAACAACTCCGTAAGTTACTTTCACTTCCATATTGCAGAACTTCACTGCTGCCCTGTTAAACATCAAAATGTCTGATTTGCTGACTGAGATCAACACCACAGACATGAGCCTGTTAACTCAATCATTACCTGTTTTTTTCATCAGCTATTGTGACAGCAGGTCTCCATTTGCAACTTCGCCTCTGTTATTGGAAACTTTTACGGCTAAAAAAAGCAAACCTAATCATCAAATAGTACAGAGATCAATAGATTGGCACTGGGATTTGTAGGTGACAAATGAGAATGAAGTTCTTTTTAAAAATGTTGGGGTGAGCAATTCACTAATGAGGTGAGCATGTCACTGATCACTTGTTGAAAACGTGTTGCTGGAACAGCGCAGCAGGTCAGGCAGCATCCAGGGAACAGGAGAATCGACGTTTCGGGCATAAGCCCTTCTCCTCACTGATCACTTGTTACCCAGAAGGTGTTGTGATGATAGAATCTCTACAGTGCAGATCAAAGCCATTTGGCCCATTGAGTCTGCACCGAATCTGCAAAGATCATCTCACCCTATCCCGATAACCACACATTTACCATAGTTAATCCACCTAGACTGCACATTCCTGAATACTGTGGAACAATTTAGCATGGCAAGTCCACTTCACCTGCACATCCCTGGACTGTGGGAGGAAACTGGAACACCCTGCAGAAACCCACACAAATATGGGGAGACTGTGCAAACTTCACACAGACAGTCACTCAAGGCTGGGATCAAACTCGAGTCCCTGGTGCTGTGAGGCTGCAGTGCTAACCACTGAGCCAGTGTGACTGAGTCTCTTTCCTATGCAATTTTTAATCTTAACACACACAGACATCTGTCACCATATTTGAAAATCTGCAAGTTGAGCTTCAGGGAAATCTGTGCAGTCCTCCCTATAGGGACTTGTCGAAATCAGATTATGGTAGAGCCAAGAATCAGGCCAGTGCTGGAGTTTAGCAGCTAAAGGTAGGCAGCTTAATAGTGCAGGACACTGTAAAGGTTCTACTGCTTATTCATTGGGAGTCTTGGATAATTTCGTTATCTGGAGTGAAGTGAGGAGAATTCCAGTCTCCAGTGAAAGAACTTCCTGGTTTCAGACTGACTAATCAACAGAGAACTGTAATGGAGTACTGCAAAACTGTCTTGTTCAATCTAACAGCTTAGAAGCTTAAGCAGGTTTGACAAATTGGAATACAAGTACTACTTTAGCTACTTCAAGCAAAATACATGACATTATTCCACCTGAGGCCACCAGCATTACAAATGCTATCTCTCTTTCAACCTGATAGTAAGAAGATGCTCAATGTATATTTTTCAGCAAATGGCAAGTGCCCTGACAAGCATTTCCTTCAATTTTCTGAATGGCTGCGTGAGCCTCTGAGGCTCATCTGTGGCACATCTTCCAGAATTAGAAGTCAATGCCACAACCAGCGTGTCAACTCTGATCAACATGTGCACAACATCGTCGTGGCTGTGCATATGTTCAGAATGGGTTTCCCAATGGCCATTGGGCTTCAAACTTCACTAACTGGATAAAACAAGTGGATTCCAGATGTCAGGTGCAAGTAACAGTCTTTGATATCAAGAGAGTGTTTGACGAAGTGGGGCATCAAAGAGCATTAGTAGAAATGAGGTCAGTGGGAATAAGAAGGGAATCACTACACTTGTTAGAGTCATATGTAGCACAAAGGAAGATGGTTGCAATTATTAGAGATTATGCATCTGAGGATGTACCCCCAAGTTTCTTGGGGTAATAACCTATGGGCAGCACTGTAGCTCAGTGGTTAGCATTGCTGCCTCACAGCAGAAACCCTGGGTTTGATTCCAGTGTTGGGTGACTGTCTGTGTGGAGTTTGCACATCCTTCCCGTGTCTGCATGGATTTCCTCCGGGTGCTCTGGTTTCCTCCCATAATACAAAGATGTACAGGTTAGGTGAATTAGCCATGCTAAATTTCCCATCATGTTCAGGGATGTGTAGGTTAGGTGCATTAGTTAGGTGTAAAATGTAGAGTAATAGGTTGGAGAATAGATCTAGGTGGGTTACTCTTCAGAGGGTCGGTGTGGACTTGTTGGGCGAAGGGCCTGTTTTCTTGATTGTTTTCACTGACAGTTCAAATCAGATTGTTTTAGTTATCATGTCCAGGGCATCATCAGGCATTCTGTGTTCCCAATAGGTTTTATTAGCCAAGTCTTCAGAGACCATAAGACCATAACATAGGAGGTGAGGTAGACCATTCAGCCCACCAGAACTGGTTCACCTTTTAATGAGATCATGATAATCCTCAACTTCATTTACCTGTCTTTTCTCATATTCCTTGATTGCTTTGCTGATTAATTTCAACTATCACAGCCTTGAATGTAAATAATGATCTAGCCTCTACATACCTCTGCAGTCAAGAATTCTACAGAATCGCCCCACTCCGAAAGAAGAAATTCCTCTTCATCTCGATCTTAAATGGGTGACCCTTTATTTTGAGATTATGCCCCCTTATCCTTGACTCTCCCCCAATGGGTAACCACCTCCCTGCATCTAACCTGTAAAGTTCCCCAAGAATCTTGTTTGGTTCAATAATGTCACCTCTCATTCTTCTATCTAAAATGAATACAAGCCCAACTTACACAACCTTTTACCTCACAACAGTCCCTCCCCACCTGAGATTGAAATGGACCTTCTCTGGACTGTCTTCAGTGCCAATATGTCTCCTTAGATAAAGGGACAGAAACTATTCACAGTATTCCAGCTGTTGTCTGATTGGTGCCGACTATTGTTATAGTAAGTCTTCTCTATTTTTAAGAGCCATCCTTTTGAAATGCAGGTCAACAGACAGCTCTTGTGTCCAAAGGGACCCCTGCTAACTCTATTTTGAGGTATGAAGAGTTCGGAGAAATTGATTGGACTAGGATGAAAGCATCATAACAGTTCTCTGGTATCTTGCACAAACACACATATTGATCATTTTGAGATTGCAAACAAAATGGAGTTTTTCAAAATGTATTCATTCACAGGATGAGAGCATTGCTGGCTAGGCAATCATTTATTGTTCATCTCTAATTTCCCAGAGGGTAGTTAAGAGTCAACCACATTGCTATGGGTCTGGAGTCACATGTAGGCAAGGTAAGGATGGACATTTGCAAACTAGATGGGATTTTCCCAACAATTGACAATGGATCATCATTAGATTCTTCATTCCAGATTTTTTAAAAATTGAATTTAAATTCCAACATCTGCCATGGCAGAAATCGCATCTGTGTCCCAGAACATTACCTGGATCTTTGGTTTAACCTTTGAGCCGTTATACCACTCGGCCATTGCCTCCCCTAAATATCTCCATCTGAGTCTTGGGAGGAGCAAATCAAGGGCTATGGTGACTTTGACAATCACTGCAATGTGTGCCTTCCTGATTTACTTGGAGGGTCATCGTCAAGAAGGCTGCAAACATCAGCAACCACTTCAGCCTCTTGATGAACTCGTGTGGAACATGTTCAGGAAGTTGATCTTCCTCCTGTGAACTCTGTGTTGGGGTTATCATCTCTTGCCAGCTGGAACTATGTGCTCATCTGTCCTGTCCTTCAAAGCAGCAGGTAGGTAAGGAGAATGTGCTCTGGTGGATTTTGGTGCTGCTTTTGCTGCTGTCACTCCTTTTGAGGTCCCAAAGCAGCATAAGGATCATTTATGTGAACAAAACTTCAACAAGTGGAAAGTGTAGACCAGACACACTAAAATTGGAAGTAGAATAAATAAAGTTCAAAGTATGAAAGTCTCAAATGTTGTGGTAGCAAATGCAGAACAAGTCACGTAAACCAAGTCCGTGCACTTATGCAAAAATGCAGGAGCGATGTCTAGTATTTGCAAAACTTATATTTGTTCAGTCAAATTCTGCTTTTTTTTCCCCTTGATTTTATAGGCGAGTTTCACAAGGTTCAGGAATATCATGCACATGGAATTAAAATTCAAATCTGCTGCTCTAAAAAAAAAGCACTTTACATATTATAAGTGATAACCTGCCTCTACCATGAAAGTTTCCACAGTCAGCTGAACATGCTAAAGGCAGAAATCAGATGGTTGCTGCGGGCTTTCTAACATACTGCAAATCCCTTTTCACCAACTGACTGCTTCAAAATGCAATCATTTTCCAAGTTAAGATGCCTTCCAAAGAGTATAAATGGAGTAGTAGTTGCAAGTACAGAAATCACTAAATGGAGGAATGCAATCTAATAAGGATGGTAAAAATAGCAACAAAACACTAAGGTTCATTGATAGAGGGATAGAATTAAGACATGAAGAAGTTATGTTAAACTGTGAACTTAGACCATATATAAAGCAAGTCTTTAACTCATTTAAAACCCATTTACTTATGCATTGTTAAAATCAGACCATCAGAATGCTGGTCTCCACATTGTACAAGAGCTGACAGTTCTGGAAAAGGTGTAAAATTAGTTTTCAATTGTGATAAGAGATCTGTGCAATGACACATATTAGCAAAGATTGAATAGGCTCAGGCTTTTTTCTCTAGGAATGAGGAAGGCAAGCAATAAACTTGCAGTTGGCTTTAAGATTATAAGATACACAGGGAAGAGCACTTACAAGGGAGTCAAAAACTGGTGGTCATCAGTACATAATAATAATTAACAAATCCAATGAGGAACCTTGGATTAATTTCCATACCTATAGAATCATATGAATAGGGAATTTGCTATAAAAAGGCAGCAGTTGTGATTAACATCAAAAATGCATTATGAAAGTACTAGATAACATAAAGGGGAAATAGAATACTGTAGTAGGTTATATTGATAGAGATACATAAAGAGGTTTAAGAAGACCATTCGCCTATAAGACAATAAGTTATAGGAGCAGGAATAGGCCATCGAGTCTGCTCCACCATTTAATTAAATCATAGCTGATCCAATAATCCTTAGCTCCACTTTCCCACCTTGCGACCACAAACCTTGATTCCATTGCTAATTTTAAAAAAATGTCCACCTCAGCCCTGAATATACTTAATAAAAGCGCGTTTTGAGAAGATTTGTAGCTCAGGTTGAGGTTCTGGATGTAGGTTTGCTCGCTGAGCTGGAAGGTGCATTTCCAGACATTTTGTCACCCTACAAGGTAACATCTTCAGTGGGCCTCCGGGCGAAGCCTCCACCCGGAGGCTCACTGATGATGTTACCTAGTAGGGTGACGAAACGACTGGAAATGAACGTTCCAGCTCAGCGAGCAAACCTACATCCATACTTAATAATCTGGCCTCTGTAGCCCTGTGATAAATAATTCCACAGATTAAATTACGGAGAGAAGAATTCCTCCTCATCTCTGTTTTCAGTGGGCAATTTCTTATTCTGAGATTATTCTATCTGGTCCTTGACTCAAATCCTTTCACTGGATACAGGCTACCCACCAAGAGACAATCAAATCAATGGTCAAATTTTACATCAAAATTATTCAAGGAATTTATGGATATTTTAGGAATAAAACAACTCAAATTCACGATGTACCATGTTTCTCTGCATTGCCTCCAAGGCCAGTATACCTTTCTTTGGATTAGGGGCCCAAGACTTTTCACAGTACAGAGGAATGTCGATTATCTGAATATCAATTATCCGAATTATCTGAATATCAATTATCCGAATCAAGGTTCCTCTGTATACCATCTGAGCTTTGACAAGTTACTTATTTAGTTTCAGCAAGACCTTCCCATTTTTATACTCCGCCCACTTTGGAATAAAGACCAACATTTCATTTGGCTTCCCTATTACCAACTAAACCTCGATGCTAGAGCTTTGTAATTCATGTACAAGGACCCCTAAATCAATCCAGTTAAATAATATTCAGCTCCTCCATTTTTCCTGTAAAAATACATAGCCTCACATTTTTCCACATTTTTTGCCAAGCTTTTGCCCACTCATTTGTATATCATGTAGATGTTGTTTATGGGGATCAGAAATATTGACGTGGACCTGCTGATTTGTCTGTACTGTGCATTCTAATTCCAGACCTGAGAGCAACCATGGGTGATCTACTGGAGTTAATCAAGGAGTTCATCAATAAAACAATTGAAATGATATGAAAGAATAAAACTCTATTATAAAATTCCGGAATTCTCTTCCAATACATTGGCCTGCTGCCCCCCACTATCTACAAAACACCTCTCTAAATATAGCTCTCAATATTTTTGTTCATTTCCACCAATTCACAATTACTTGGACATTACATCTGAGAGACCTCGGTGCATAAAAGTGGCCAAATGTTTGTATTGTTTACCTTGTTTCTTTCCTTACTGAGCACTTTATGTTTATAATTGTCACTGTAAAGTATTCAGCACAGATATTACTGGCTCACTGTCTGTCCCTTAGAAGTGCACATTCATTCAGTTGTTTTTGATTTTAATCTTTTTAATATTTACCCTGAACATAAAAATAACTCATCTTTCATGTGAGAGTGAGATTGATTCCCTCTATGCCTTTTCACACTCTCTTCTATGTAATCTAGTTGATGATAAATGCACTGGTAGAAGAGACAGATGAGCTGTTGTGTTTTACTTTTAGAGGGGGTGACCAACAATGAGTCCCAGCTGCAATCTGCCAAAGCCGATTATATGCAAGACTAGTCACTTGAAGTAATTGCCACAGGTAAACCTAAATTAATCATAGTAGTGTAAAGTGAATACTTTAACAATAGGCTGCTTAATTTGTGGAATATTAGAGCCGATGAGTTCTAGGTTTACTATAAGTCATTCAGTACAAACCAACAGAGTGCAGGGTTATCTTGGGAGAAAGAATTTATTGAAATCCCCTTTAATTTTTAAAAAATGTAAATTTTATTGATGACCAAGTGATACTGTTGAAGAAAAAAGCACACAATGGTGTTTAAAATCTCATCATTTTGTCAAATATTTGTTATTTAATAAAGGACAAGACAGACCAGCCTTTTTTAGTAATGAAGGAGACTGTTGTTTATTCATAACTTCTGTTCAAAGTTGCACTGAGATTCAGGGCCAGTATTAAATAAATTAACAATAACTAAATATTTCAGCCTATCACCTACATTATATAGTTGAAAAGCCATTTTCTTGTACCAAATGCACATTCTCATCTTTAATGACAATATCGCATTGTTCTTGAATATTTTTCTGGACACTACAACATACTAATTATTCTAGCAGCATATGGTAACGCAATGTGTATAAAAGAATTTTAAAAGAATACAGGTTTTTTTCCTGCAAGAATCACAAAATAACAGGGAATTACTGTCAATGTTGTGTTTGTTTTTGTAATAACTTTATACCGTTCTCTTGTCTCTGTTACTTCCCAAGCTGGGCATTTATTCAAACACTTAAAAAATTTAACTAATTCACCTTCATAACTCGTTCAACGTCCTGGCCTCAGCTGTTCTGTATTACCCATGACTAACATAAATCCCCAAACAAATTAGTGTAATGTGCATTGGTGTCCATTATTTTGACATCCACAGTAATTTGATAGTTTTCCTCAGCAATTTCTGTAATTTTTTTGAATGGGACATGACAGCTTTAGCCAGAGGGACTCAACTATAACTTATATTTAGTTAATTAACAAGGGATTATATACAAACCTTCGTCTCCTCCGAAGTACAGCTAAGTAGGTACCCTGGGTTTGTCTGCAAAGACTACTTAAATATCAAGAGAGTCCAAAGCTGTTGCAGTCACATGCTGAGTCTTTTGTTACAATATGTACATTCTAACATATTCTCTGTGATGAAAGCAGAAGAAGCAGTACATATCAGCTGTTCCTGACAACTGCTCACCAAATATCAATAATTTCTCTAAGACTGATTCATTATCTGAGTAAAGGTTAGTAGACAAAATCAATGTTATACAATTACAGCACTAAATTCTACAACATATTTAGTTCAATCATTGCTCAAAAAGTGAAACAATTGGAAAAATAAGTAGAATTTGAAATGAACAAGTACTTTGTTGTTTTGTGAATTCAGTGAATAAAGGTAAAGTCTGTACTGTTCACAAAACATTTGAACTTTGTCATTGCCACACATGGGATATGAACATAAACCAATGTTTTTCAACCATGGTTTTAGTGAGATTTGAACATTAAATACGTTTATCAACATGTATGTACCAGTAAGAATTGTAAAAATAAAATTCTCAACCTGATTAATAAATGGGAAAATGCTGAGTCAAAATGGAACTTGGAGTTCTATTTGCTTCTGATGAGATTTCCCTGTTTTATTTTGTTCATCTTCATTGCTTTCATGTTCACTTTCATATCTGACTGGGACAGGATTTTGCATTTCAGTTTGGAGCTTTGATGACAGGGTCAAATGTGGGTTGAGACTCTGTGTTGTATGGGTGACTTGCCAGTGATTTTGCCTTCGTGGCCCATAAGGTGCCACAAGGGACATTCACTGTCCAATTAAGAGCAAAGTCTTCAAGATAATAACAGGCAAAGACAGCATAGATAAATATAAACTATTTCCACTGGTTGGGGGTTCTAAAAGTAGGTATCCAGTCTGAAAATTAGGGCCAGACCACTTAGTAGAGATTTTAGGAAACACTTTTCCACACAAAGGGTGATAGATGTCTGCAACTCTCTTCCACAAAGGGAGGTTAACGCTAGATCAGTTTTCAAATTTATCGATCTTAAAAATTTTGTTTAGACAAAGGTATTAAGTCATGTGGTGCAAAGGCAGGGTATATGGAGATAGGTCACAGATCAGCCATGATCTCATGAATGGTGGAACAGGCTCAAGGCGCTAAATGGCCTACTCCTACTCCAGGGTCCAATGACAAATGCGCTATCCTATGAAAAAGGGTGGGGGCCAGTAGGTGTGCCAGTATTGAAGGAGATGCCTTGTACCATTGCAGGTGAAGGAACGTGCCTTTAATTTGAGATGCATTCTTAAATTTAAACAAATATAAAATTTTTATAAACTCTCCATTACTGCTAGGGCCACAGTATGGAGGGGAAAGTCCTGAATATGAGCTCTGATCAGGTATGTTGAACAGAGTGGGACTGTAGAGATTGGCTGGACCATCTTTTAATGCTACCAATGACTGGGAGTAAGAATAGGCCATTCAGCCCTTGAGCCTGTTCCACCATTCATGAGATCATGAATGATCTGTGACCTAACTCCATCTACCTGCCTTTGGACCACATCACTTAATACCCTTGTCTAAAAAATGTAATTTTAAGATGGATACATTTGAAAACTGATCTAACATTAACTTCCCTTTGTGGAAGAGAGTTCTAGACATCTACCAAACTTTGGTGGAAAACATCTCTACTAAGTGGTGTGACCCTACTTTTCAGACTGGATACCTACTTTTAGAACTCCCAACCAGTGGAAATAGTTTATATTTATCTATTCTGTCTTTTCCTGTTATTATCTTGAAGACTTTGTTCTCAATTGGTCAGTGAATATCCCCTGTGGTACCTTATGGGCCACAAAGGCAGAATCACTGGCAGCTGATTGTCACCCATACAACACAGAGTCTCAACCCATATTTGACCCTGTCATCAAAGCTCCAAACTGAAATGCAAAATCCTGTCCCAGTCAGACATGGTCACTTCAGCCTCTAAGCCATGGTCTTATTTAGCCGATTAATTAGTTTAATAGGGTTCCCACCATTTATGGACTGATAACTGTTCCGCCCTCAGTCTGGCCATCAGCAAAATGGCTCAGGAGTGTGTTGGTGCCAGAAAGTAGAATGCTAGATAGTGGCCCAAAATTAGTCAACTTCCTTTCTCCATTCCCATTCCCATATCTGATTGAAAATTCTAGACAGCCACGAAGACCCACATTCACAGCCACCTTTTCTTTCCTCAGCATCTGTCACATAAACTTCAACTAAGATTCCACCTTCATGTTTTGGATCCACTCTGATTTAAGATGACTCCAAGGTATTTGGTATTATTTGAGCCACTGCCCTTACAACACCTGAGATTCTTGCTTGTCTTAATATTCTGTCACATGAATGTTCTCAACATTTCTTTTAAACAACATTCGTTCACTGCCTAACACATCTGGTCCAAGGTTCTATTTCATTCTTTGCCTCATCTGTCGCTTCAGCATAAAGCATTTTTTTCTTCTTTTCAGGTATGAAGGACCACGAGTTTCAACCATTCATGGATACCAAAGTCACTTGTGATTCCTCTTTTCCTTTACCTTACTCTGATTCCAGACCTGATTCCAATCTCCATTGTTAGGGACAGATGAACAAAT
This sequence comes from Chiloscyllium plagiosum, assembly GCF_004010195.1. Taxonomy (NCBI): domain Eukaryota; kingdom Metazoa; phylum Chordata; class Chondrichthyes; order Orectolobiformes; family Hemiscylliidae; genus Chiloscyllium; species Chiloscyllium plagiosum. The sequence goes on from NC_057735.1 coordinate 23,191,841, forward strand.
ATAAATGCTATGCCCACTTCCACTGCTAACTTCAGTATATGCTGTTCGTACTCTTCAAGTTTCTCCACCTTCATTGCATTTTCCTGGATAGAGCACCTTCCATGCCAATGCTTCCAATAGGTTTTTCTACATCTAAAACCAAGTACTCCCCCATTTTGACTGAGAGGGTGCTTTGACTACAGATAACTTCAACTTGTACCATGAAAGCCTGATTACTGTAATTGCCCCTTGAAGGGATTCACAAAGCTCACAACTCGAGCCTGTTTGCTCAGACAGAAATAAAGCCTTACTCTGCCTACTCAGAGTATGGTCATTTCCCATTTCTAGTGCACGTGTACAAGCGATATGGGTATGGACAGGAACACAGGGTTGCATTTGGCACAGAGTCTCACACTCAGTCTGGTAATCAAGCTGCTCCCAAACCTTATGTTTCTTTCTTCCTTGTTTTCCTTGTGAGGCTCATCAGTACTGAGCTTCCAAACATTCCCTGAAATAGTTTTGAAATACAAAATCATCTCTGAACATTGCCCTGATACCCAGGGCCTACAGCACAGCTATGCTAACCATCATGCTGCATTATCCCCTCTCCCATTGATCCCAAGACCCTAAGATATAGGAGAAGAAATGGCCATGTGTCCCATCAGGTCTGCTCTGCCATTTCATTATGGCTGATGTGTTTCTCAACCCCTTTCTCCTGGTAACCCTTGATCCCCTTATCAATCAATAACCTATCTATCTCTATTAAATATCCTCAATGACTTGGCCTCCACAGCCTTCTGCTGCAATTAATTCTACGGATTAACCACCCTCTGGCTGAAGAAATTTTTCCTCATCTCAGTTCTAAGGAATCTTCCCTTCATTCTGAGGTCATGCCCTTGGGTCCTAGTCTCCCTTACTATTGGAAACGTCTTTTTCGTGTCCACTCTATCCAAGTCTTTCAGCATTATGTAAGTTTCAATCAGATCCACCCTCATTCTTCTCAACTCCATCCAGTACAGAATCAGAATACTCAACCACTCCTCATATGACAAACCCTTCATTACTGGGATAATTCTTGTAAGCCTCCTTTTCACCCCTTCCAATGCCAGCACATCCTTCCTTAGATACAGGGCTCAAAATTGCTCACAATATTTCAAATGCAGTCTAACCAGGGTCTTACACACCATCAGCAGTATAATTCTAATCCTGTATTCCAGCCCTCTTAAAATGAATGCTAATGTTGCATTTACCTTCCTAATTATCTATTGAATCTCCATGTAACTTCAAATGAATCCCAAATGAGGACTCCCAAGTCCCTTTGTACTTCAGATTTCTGAAGCCTTTTTCCACTGAAAATTGTTCAAATCTCTGTTCTCACGACCAAAACGCACAATTTCATACTTTCCCACACTGTATTCCATCTGTCACTTCTTTGCCCACTCTCCTAGCCTATCCAAGTCCTTCTGCATCTTCCCCACCCCTTCAACACAATGTGTAACTCCATCTGTCTCTATATCTGCAGTCATAGCATTAATGCCCTCAGTTTGTTCATCCAGATTGTTAATGTGTAACAAGAATTTTTGTGGTCCCAACATTAATTACTGTGGAACTCCATTAGTCACTGGCCATTCTGAAAAAGACCCTCTCTTCTTCTGCTACTCAGCCAATCCTCTATTGACACCAATACGTTGCCCTTCACACTGTGGGCTTTTACCTTATTTAACAGTCTTCTGTGCAGCACCTTGTCAAAGGTCTCCTGGAAATCTAATTGGATGATGTCTATTGGCTCTTCTTTGTTAATGTGCTTGTTATTTCCTCAAAGGCAACAGCATGGTGGCTCAATGGTTAGCACTGCTGCCTCACAGTGTCAGCAACCCAGGTTCAATTCCAGGGCAAGTGTGTGGAGTTTGCACATTCTCCCTTGTTTGCCTGGGTTTCCTTCGGGTGCTCTGGTTTCCTCTCACAATCCAAAGATGTGCAGATTAGGTGAATTGGCCATGCGAGATTGCCCATAGTGTTCAGGGATGTGTAGGTTACGTGTGCTAGTTGGGGGTAAATGTATGGGAATGGGTGACTCTTCAGAGAGTTGGTGTGGACTTGTTGGGCCAAAGGGTCCATTTCCACACTGTAGAGATTCTATGAAAGATCAGACATGATCTCCCCTTGATGAAGTCACGCTGACTCAGCCCTATTTTACCGCGCACTTCCAAATATTCCACGATTTTATCCTTTACAATGGACTGAAATCTTAACAACCATAGTCAGGCTAACCAGTCTATAGTTTGATGTCATCTGTCTTCCCCTCTTCTTAAACAAGGATGTTAAATAGCCATTTTTCTGTCCTCTGAGACCTTTCCTGACCTCAGTGATTCCTGGAAGATCACCATCAATGCCTCCACAGTCTCCTCAGCTATGTCCTTCGAATGCTGGGATGTAGTTCAAAGTTGTGAGTCCTGGGTGAGTTGTCCACCTTCAGACCTTTCAGCTTCCCCAGCACATTCTCTTTAGTGATGGCCACTGCACAACACCTCTACCCTCTGACTCTCTTGAAGTCCTGGTATGCTGCTGGTGTCTTCCACTGTGAAATTTGATGAAAAGTATTTTTTCAGTTACTCCACCATTTCTTTGTTTCCTCAGTATCACTTCTCACTCCTCATTTTCCAGCGGTCAGATGTCCACCCTTGCCTTTTATATATTTTTTAAAACTCTTGAAGTCTTCAGCTACATTATTAATTGCTTACTCTCATATTTAATCTTTTCCCTGTTATTGCTTTTTTAGTTGTTATCTGCTAGTGTTTAAAGGCTCCCCAATCTGATGGCATACCATTAACCTTCAGCACATTGTAAGCTTTCTTGTTTGTTTCTATTGCTGTCCCTGATTTCTCTTGTCAGCAATGGTTGCTCTGGATTCCCCTTAGTTTATTTCTTCTTCTTTGGGATGAACTTCTGCTGTGCCTCACAAATTACCCCCAGAAACCCCTGCCATTGCTGTCCCACTGTTTTCCCTATTAGGCTCCCCTTCCAATCAGCTCTGGCCAGCTCCACCCTCATGTCCTTCAGGTTACCTTTACTCAATTATAATACTGTTAGATCTGTATCCAGCTTCTGCCTCTCAATCTGACAGTGAATTCTGTCATAATGGTCACTGCTCCCAGGGGTTCCATCACTTTAAACTCCCTAATTATGTCTGCCTCATTGCACATCACATCCAGAATTGTCTGTTCTCTACTGGGCTTTATCACAAATTGCTCCTAAAAGAAAAATCTTGTTGACATTCCACAATTTCCTTTTGTTGAGATCTGATACCGAACCTGGTTTTCCCAGTCCACCTGCATATTGAAGTTCCCATGATTATCGTAATCATGTCTTTCTAACATGCATTTTCTATCTCCAGATTTATTTTCTTCCTCACACCCTGACTACTGTTCAGAGGCCTTCATTTACTGTTCCCCAGTTCTTAACTTACTTCATCGATCAAATTTAGTTACTAAGGAAGCAATCCCGGTCCCTCTGCCCACCTGCCTGTCTTTCCAAAAGGATGTGTTTCCTTGGATATTTAGTTCCCAGCCCTGATTTCCTTGGAGACTCAATTTGATACCCACAATACAGTACCTGTCAATTTCCATCTGCTCCTTTACCTTGTTTCGTACACTGTGCATTTAAGTACAACACCCTCTGTCCTGAGTTGACTGCTCCACTTCTCATAGTCATCTCCTTATCTACTGTGCCTGAAGTTAGATTTCTGACCCTTTCCATATTCTCTCTCTTATTACTTGGGCCCTTTGTGCTTGCATCGATGGTTCCAAACATCTTTGTGAAGATAAGACTTAGACTTTAAAATCTGGATGTTTTTCTTACCTTTTGGCTTTCTTTTATTTTGGCTTTGTAACCAAGATGGCGCTGGAGAATGATAACTTTGTACTTTCCACTGTACTCATGTTTTCCTTTACTTTCATACATGTGACAATAAAATCTAAATTTAAATCTAAATTTAATCACCTCTGCTGAGCATCCCCCGCCTTTAACTTTTTCCATAATTTTCCAAGTGGTTGAACCCATTCCTCCAGTTTGAAGCACTATTCACAGCCCTAGTTATATGATTCTCAGGACTCTGGTCCCAGTCTGATTCAGGTGGAGCCCATCTCATTGGAACAGAGCTCTCCTTCCCCAGTACTGGAGCCAATGTGCCATGAACTGGAATCCATTTCTCCCACATCAATCTTTGAGTCACACATTTACTTCATCAATCTTGAAAACCATGTGTCAATTTGCTCATGGCTCAGGTAGTAATCCAAAGATTATTACTTTTTTGGTCTGTTTCTTAATTAGCTCCGCACTGCTCAGTTTCCCTCCTCTCTCGTTGGTGCCTCTGTGAACCATAACAACTGGGTCTTTCTCCTTAAATTCGAAGTTCCTCTGCAGCCCAGATGAGATACCCTGAACCTGGACATCATGCAGACAACACAGACTTTGGGACTCTTGATCTGATTTACAGACAGCAGTGTCTATTCAGAGTCAAAAACTGTGGTGATGGAAAAGCACAATAGGTCAGGCAGCATCCGAGGAGCAGGCGAGCCAATGTTTTGGGCATAAGCACTTCATCAGGAATGTGGAAGTGGAAAAGGGGAGTGAGAGATAAATAGGGAGGTGGAGGTGGAGGTGAAGTGGGGGGAAGGTAACTGGGAAGGTGATAGTGGATGCATATGAGGGGTAATTGGGATAGGTTGGTGGGGAGGGTAGAGCAGATAGGTGGGAAGGAAGGTGGATGGGTAGGAAAGTTCAAGAGGGCGGTGCTGACTTGTAGGGTTGGATCTGGGATGAGGTGGTGGGAGGGGAGAATTTTGAACCTGGTGAAATAGACGTTGAGGGTATCAAGGCAGAAGATGAGGTATTCTTCCTCCAGTTGGTGGGTGGCTTTGATTTGGCAGTGGAGGAGGCCTAGGACTCGCATGTCCTTGAGGAGTAGGACATAGTGTCATGGTCAGTTTGCTCACCTTCCCTACAGACTCTGCTCTCAACCACAGAGGGAGCTAGAATTTCAAATCTGTTATTCGGCATGCTAAAGGGCTGAGGCTCCATCAGCACTACCTCCTGGATCCCTCTTCACACCTCACTCATAGTCACAACCTTCTGTCCCTGATCACTAACTGAATTCGAGGTGGTTAAGCTAAGGGTTGTGCCTACCTCCTGAAACACAGTGTCCAGGTACCTGTGTCCCCTCCCTGAAGTGTTAGTGCTGGAAGCTCAGATTCCAGTTCATCAACTCTGAGCCAGAGTTCCTCAAGCCACCAGCACTTGCGACAGAAGTGGTAACTTTGAACCATAATGAGGTCCACCAGTTTCCATATCATGCAGGTACAACATATTGCCTGGCCCATTTCTGTTTTATTTATTTAGTTCTTAATTTGATTTTTAAAAAATTTCCTACTGGTCTTTTAGCTTGTAAACTATAAATATTTCCCCTATTTACATTCAATATGAAATTAACCTCTAATTAGTCATTATTCACAACTAATGAACTTACCATTTTCCTGTGATGTCAAATGCTGTTTTGAGCTGGGCCCCAATCCAAGGATTCAATATCTCCTGTCAAAAAAACCTGACAAATTATGAGCCAAAAAAAAGGCAAAAAGTATCTCTTCCCATCTGCACTGAATTCCCACACCTGCCTCCAAATTCCCCAAATCGTTTAATCTAAAATACCCGCTGATGCTAGAAATCAAAACAAAAACAGAAATTGCTGTAGAAACTCAGCAGGTCTGCCAGCATCTGTGGAGAGACAGCAGAGATAATGTTTTTGGTCCAATGACCTTTCTTCAGAATTGTCTTGTTAACTCTGCTGTCTCTCCACAGATGCTGCCAGTTTTTTTCTCAGTTTCTATCTGCAATTTCTGTTTCTGTTCCTATTAAGGCCCTTTTCAGGCTTCTGTGTCTCAGTCAGCTGAGTCAGTTACTTCATTAACCCTTTTTTAGCGAGACTATTGAATTTTAAACATTTAACATGGGGAAAGAAAGGAAAGATTTACCAATTCTATTCCCATGCTGCCTCCTAATTCCCTAAACTATATACAGTACTCCCTCAAGCGATGCTTCACTCTATGTGTGATTCCTCCTTCCAGTCTGTGCACATATTGAGGTGAGGGTTATAGTGACTATCAATGAGGAATTGTCACTTAACCCAAAATATTAACTCTGATTTCTCTCCACAGAATGCTGCCAGATCTGCTGAGATTTTTGAACAATTTCTGTTTTGAACTCTGACCATCTTCCCTCACCCGCTTGCACTAACCTCAACCCAGAACACCTCTAACCCTGCATGCCCTCTGCGTTGTCTAACCATTTACTCAGGACATTTCCCCAAGTCACCTGCATCAAATGGAACAATTAGGAGTAACACACTTTTATTTCCCATAATAACTGCCTTTCTCTCATTCAAAGAGGAAAGCAGCCCACAATGGGGCAGAAATAGGAAAGTTTGTAATGGGCTGCTCAACATTCAGTCCCTCACCCCTTATGTGGCAAGCATCCTGACTCTAACTGTCCTGAATAGTTGAAAGACCATGGGTCATGTCTGTGGTATTGGAAAAGCACAGCGGTCAAGCAGCATTCGAGGAGCAGGAGAATCGACGTTTCGGGCAAAAGCCCTTCATCAGGAATAAGCTGAAAGACCATGTTCAAGGTCTGAACTGGTGCCAGAAACTTCCCTAGACTTATTGGACCAGGATGCTCTGAGGGCAGGTTATCACCTTTCACTTGACAAATGACTGTTGACAACTACGACAAGCTTCCTGGCTTTGTGACTGCAATAAATGGCAAAGAAAAACAGCAGTCATGTGACTTAGTACCTCTGGCTGAGGGGGGTCAAGTTGCACATAGGTAGGGCAAGGCATTACAAGGCAGGGTTGCTGTATTTAGGAATATAGGAAACTCGATATTAATATGGTGAGTTGCAGCTTTAATGAGGCACTCAACACCTATGACACCCTTTGCTTGTCAATTCACTGATGCCTCGTAAGAAATTCACCTCACATCGTGACAAAAACAGAAAAGTTGGAGTTAGTTGCTCCAAATGTTGTATCAGACCTCACGCGATTCTGCCACAAATTGTGCCACAGCACTGCTGCCTGACAATGCCAGGGACCCAGGTTCGATTCCAGCCACCGACAACTGTCCTTGTGGAGTTTGCACATTCTCCCTGTCTGATGGGTTTCTTCCGAGGATTCCAGTTTCCTTCCACAGTTTGAAGATTTGCAGATTAGGTAGATTGGCCACATTAAATTACCAATAGTGTCCAGGTATGTGCAGGTTAGGATTAGCCATGGAAAATGCAGGGTTATGGGGATAGGATTGGGGGATGGATCTGGGTAGATGCTCTTCGGAAGGTCAGTGTAGACTCAATGGGCTGAATGGCCTGCTTCCACATTGCAAATATTCTATGAGTCCATTTCGCTCAGATCCCTATAAAGTTCCATGCAGAATCTCTGTAGCAGTCCACTATTTAAAAAAAAACACATTTTCAAATTAAGGGGTATAAATAGTGTTTTGGGCTTCCAATTGTCAAATCAGTGGTACTTCAGATAGAATCTAGAAATATCCTTTGTCTGATTCTTTGAGCACAATTGTCTGGGTCTGGAAGCACTGGCTCTAGAGATAGAAAATGAACCTAGTTAGACCCCTCACAGAACCCCCCACTAGTTGAAATTCCTAAGCAGTCCCTACCACAGACCTTATACTGTTTGAGCTGCAATTATTTCAGCTCCAAGCAGGTGAGAAAGAGTCGGCCCACCCAAATTATAAACCAAGCTGGCACGCTGTTGAATTTGGGGCCTACACTAGATTATGTAAGACCAAGTGACTGGACTTATGGTAGGAGGATAGCACCTGAGAGCTGCCATCCTCCTTCTTATGCCCTTTCCCTACTACCTCAACTGCAGAAACAATATCTTCCCCCAGGCCAAAACTTAATTATGCTATCAATTAGCTTCCATCTGGGGTTGTCTCCAACACCCACTGCCTACCTTTGATTCATTAGCTTTCTCCCCTGACTCTACATCCACTATTGTATAAATTTTCCACCTTGTGCCGAGAGTGTAGTGCTGAAAAAGCACAGCAGGTCTGGCAGCATCCAAGGACCAGGAGAATCGATGTTTTGGGCATAAACTCTTCATCAGGAATGAGGCCTCATTCCTGAGGAAGGGCTTATGCCTAAAATATTGATTCCCCTGCCCCTCGGATGCTGCTTGACCGGCTGTGCTTTTCCAGCACCACACTCCTGACTCTGATCTCCAACATCTGCAGTCCTCACTTTCTTTAAATTTTCCACTGTGCTCAACCACTCTCACTATTGCATATAACATTTTCCTTCTCACCCAACCCAATCCCCCATGCTGTAATCCTGTATCGCATCTGCACCACCTACTCACTCTCCTGGAACACTCACCACATTTTCTCCACCTGCAGTGGTGTTAACAGCTATGTCACCCACTTTCTTCTCAATCAATCCCTGCCTTTCTCTCAATGTAAGAGAAAACAGCCTCAGTGGTCAGGCAGGAAGAGCTAATGGGTGGTAGGATGACAAACATTCAGCCCCTCATACCTTGTGAAGAGAGCATCATGACCCTGTCCATCATAAGTGGCCACCTGCCCTTGCCCAACCCCCTGAACTGAAACCCGAGGTTGCCCTTAACTTGCTGCGCTGGAGACAACCCTTGACATGATCGAGCTCTGGACCACTCCCATGTCAAAACATGGCCATTTGGTTGAACATATGTAGTGTGTGTGTGCAACATCAGCTATTGGCTCATGATGCAGGCACTGACGTACCATAGCAATCATATAATCATTGTATCATAGAATCCCTACATGTGGAAACAGGCCCTTCGGCTCAACAAGTTCACACTGGCCCTCTGAAGAGTAACTCATCCAGACCCATTCTCTTACCCTATTACTCTACATTTACCCATGACTATTGCACCTAACCCACAATCCCTGATTGCTATAGGCAATTTAGCATGGCCAATTCACCTAACCTGCATATCTTTGGATTGTGGAAGGAAACCCATGCAGACACAGTGAGAATGTACAAACACCAAACAGACAGTCCCTGAGGCTGGAATCGAACCCAGGTCCCTGGCGCTGTGAGGCAGCTGTGCTAACCACTGAGCCACTGTGCTGCGGTGTACACCAACACGTCCACATTTTGACTGTGACTGCCATCAACCAAGACAACTATTTGGCTTTGAGTCTACGCGAAAAGGCAAGTTGTGGTAGGGCAAGGCATTAATTCTGAGAACATCCAAGTAGGCAGGAGGTGAGTGAGCATTAGGAAGTGAGCACTGAGCACTGATTGAATCTCTGAACCAGGTGCATGTCCCTACCTGCAAAATGGTGTTGGAGCAACATCCCAGTGAGTGGTGCTGGTGCACTTTAAAGTATTGTAAATGATCAGAGATGTGCCACAATGGGTGCAGCAAGGCTGGCATGTGTTGTATGCCAATGTCCATGGAAGATACCCTGTCCTATTGGGATCAGGTGTCCAAGATAGAGGCCTGGCGTGGCAAGGCAGAAACACGAGGTACTGCTCTGACTTTGATGTCGGGACTTCATGATGTCTAGTTTATATCTGGCCTGTGGTAGATTCAGGAGCTGTATAATAATGAGATGAGATTTGGTGTTCATGAGCTTGAGTGATAATTGCTGTTAGTAGGCATCTCACTGCTACAGAGCAGAATCTCATCTTGAAACCTCGAATTCTGATAGAAAGTGCGATTTATTGCTCCTAGCATCATGGCAGGCCTCGCTGGACTTCTCATGCGATTCTCCCAGATTTCTCACCATAGCCCATGACATTCAGGATCTAATAAGATTCTGCCTCATGAAGCAAGTCATTCTGTATTAAATATGCTTGCTTGATGCTGGCTGAATGAGCTTGATTTAAGAATGACACCAAAAAAGCTCCTCCATGTCATTAAGAGATAATTCTATAAAAGTCATCAGGAAATGTTTTGGTGTTTTGCAATTCTATGATAATAAGTAGATGAATACATAAAAATGATGATAACAGACCTGTCTAGCTCCAGCAATAATAAATAAAAGGAAAAGCATACTGTGGTTTTATCTTACCAGTGATTATTTTAACAAGAGACCAACTGGAGACAGCAAAGTGACTGTAAAAGCTTTACTCTTCACTCATAAAGGAGATCATTCTTGAAATTAGATTAGATACTCCATTCTTCAACTACATATCAATTACAATTTTGAAATAATGCTTATATTTATCCAAGTCTTTCTGAATGTTAAGAGTTAAACAACATTCAAACTTCTCTTGGTCATCATTCAAATCAACAGAGTCAAATGAAACACTAAATTAAAACCTCAAGCAAAATCCTGGGTAATCAAACCAAAGAGGGTTTTGCAATGCTCTGATTGTCACAATATTGGGCATGGATGACATTGAGCAATAGGAAAATATTAAAATCAAGCACATTGAATTTGCTGAAGTGATGTTGTGGATATTCATGCAATGTTAAGAATAAATGCATTTTATATCAAAGAAATAAAAAAAATTATACTCCTAAACTTCTTCTGAATTTATGTTTTCCATTTTCTTTGTCAATCGGGGCCATCATGGTACTGGTTAGATCTGACTTTAAAGTTCCTGAAAGGAATCATTATTTGACAACAGCTACACTCGAATGCCTCTGATATATGCCAGCAGACCAGAAGGATGTGTGAACAAAAACACTACTTCCGATCTGTCAAGGTTCCAGTGAATAATTCAGTCCATATTGCCAAATTTCAAAGTACTTTTATGAATAATTGAAAAACCATGTGGACAGACTGATTAAGTCCAAACACTTCAGTTTATAAAATACCCTGGAGGCAAATGGAGAGTTTACTAATCCTTTATTTTTTGGATATATGATTTCTTTCATTGATTAAAATATATTTTCTTTTTGAAATTGTAAGGAGGCTTTCATCCAGCACAAATATAGTATACTCTACTAAACAAAATGCAGAAATAGTCCTACATTTAAAATGTGTGATATAGCAATGTTCACACTGAAAATCTAATTGATTTCTCAAGCTGTTACACATTTTGGAATTAAGACCAAGCTTGTCCCCAGGTGAAATGAGGTTAGAGTGTACACCTTGATCTAATTAGGCCGTGCACCTTTGATGTCTATTTCCCTTTAAAATAATTACTGTCTCACAATGTAGTCATTCCCTTGGGCATGGCTGTCATTTTTACTTCTTTAAGTCCAAGGGGTACAACCTACTGCAAAAAAGGACCATTCTCCATCAGACCTAGATGAAACATATAAATCACAAAGAGGTCCTGCTTTCATCTCCATAAAACGTTCATTATTTCAGGATCACACTGGAACTTTTGCATTTCTTTGTTACTAATATTCAGACCAATCAATGGGTTTCCTCTCTCTTACTCCTTGCCCAACAAGTCAAACTTCTCCACGGTCTTTACTGCACCTTTCATCACACCTTTCACTGTTTCTCTATTATCTCCTGTCATGCTCTCGCTGAGCTCATCATGCTCATGAGACACACCACCAGCTCCTTGCACTCTATTCCCAACATATCGTTAACCAACTAACTCCAATTCCTGGTTCTTTCCTCAGCCTACTGTTTCTCTGTCATTTAAATCTGCCCTCTTTCTGATGATACCCATCTTCAACTCTTCTGTTCTTTAAACATAGAGGCAGTCTCTGGGTTGCAAATGGGTTCTGTTCTTGAGTCTGATCACAATGGTTTGCAGCCATTCATAAGTAGAGGAAATATGCATATTTCAGATCTTTAAAATTTCACCCCTGAATGAGATTGGATTTGTAAGTACGAGTATTCATAAGTCAGTTGTTCATAAACTGGGAACCCTGCTGTACAGCTCCAAATTTCCTTTCTCCTCCAGTGTTTTGGAAGATGCTGTCCCCTCCCAAATCCATTCCCAACATTCCTGGAAATCCACATTTGAATTGTTCCAATCAGGTTCCCATCCCTGTCACAATGTTAAAGCGATTGTGTCAAAGGTAAACTATCGCTCCTTGTTCCCCTCGAACTATCTGCAGCCTTTTGCATGTTGGCATTCCATCCTATTCCAACATCGTCATTCAGTGAGAACCGACTCCCCTAGTCCTTTTCTTATTGATCTAGTCTCTGCCAGAATTAGATTCTTTTGCAGCTCCATTACAATTATATCCAGGATCTGTCATTAGCCCCTTTCATTTATCATCTATATAAGACCATAAGATGTAGGAGCAGAAGTAGGCTATTCGGCCCATTGAGTCTGTTCTGCTTTTCAATGATTTGGAGGTGCCGGTGTTGGACTGGGGTGTACAAAGTTAAAAATCACACAACACCAGGTTATAGTCCAACAGGTTTAATTGGAAGCACTAGCTTTCAGAGTGCTGCTCCTTCATGAAGGTGTTATATGATTTTTAACTTTCTACCTTTCAATGACATCAGAGCCGATTTGATAAATCTCAAATTTCTTTCCTTTTCCCTAAACCTTTGATGCCTTGATTATATGCTGCTTCTCAGTATTTCATCCGAAATACAGAAGTATTTTCAACATATATACTGAAGACAGCCACTTCTATTTCATCACCATCTCTCCTGATCTTTCGATTTTCTCTAAATGGTTAAGACTGCTTGTGCGACATTCACTAGGGGCTGAGCAGAAATTTCTTGCCATGAAATCTCCACGTCCTAGCTGACTAACTCTAACCTTCTCTATGACAACAATCCAAGATTGCATTTCTTATTCGCATGAGCTTCCAACCACATATCCACACTAACACTAAGAGCCCCTATTTTTACCTCTGTCACAATTCCTGATTTGTTTTCCATTTTTAAATTTCTTTTGTGAGATGTGGGAACCACTGGCAAAGGTCTGCATCCACTAACCAATTCTAATACCCCTTAAATTTATTTCATTCATCTGCTGCTGACACACTCATCTACGTTTGAATTAATTCGAGACGTGGCAATTCCAACTTATTCCTGACTTTCCACATTTTGCTCTCTGAAAATGTGAAAACTCTGCATGCATCTAAACTTACATTAAGTTCAATCACCTCCATCCCTATTCTCACTTACCTATGTTGGTTCATAGTTTTGATTTGAAAATTCTAATTCTCGTTTTCAAATCCCTGTATGGCTTCATCCCTCTCTATTTCTGCAATCTCCTCCATCCCTCCAATCCTAAGCATTTATTTGTGTTCTTATATTTTTGACCACTTGAGCATTCCAGATTGCAGAATAAGCTTTTATTTTCATAAAATTTACGAAAATGTACTAAAAACATTTCAAGTTGAACATCTTCTCATTACAAGGTATTCCATTCTGATGTAGCTCAATACAATTGCAAATGCCTTGATTTTTGCAATGTACAATCTATGATAGTTATAGAACCTGTAGAGTTCAAATCCAGTTTCTAGCACCTTGGTGTAACATGGCTAAAACATTGATTTTTCTCTATTCAGCTTCCGACATGTCAGCTTAATACTTCATGCACCTTTCAGCACTTGGTCCTGGAATGTGGAATATCCCAGACTCCAAAACTTGATTGAGGACAACTCCTTACTAGTGTATTTCAGGCAGACCAAATCTTTCACCAAGTCAATGATCCTCCAGCTGCACTTGATGTTTCCCTGGTGGATGACCCTGGGAATAGCCGCTAGAGCAGGTGCTTGTGCCTTCAACCTCCTAAGCTTTGGGATTCCCTCCTTAAATGGTTGCTTTTGTAGCAGCCTTTTCTTCTTTAAGATGTTCCTTAGAAACTATTTGGTCATTAAGCCTAATCTATCCTTATGCAATGCAGCAACAAATCTTGTTTGGTAACATGCCTATGAAAGACTTTGGATCACTTGGTGTCGAGTTGGGCCAGAGTGGTTAGGTAGCAAGTGAGTGGGACTGCAGGTGAGTTGGGACCAAATAGTTTGGATGGTAGTGTGGTAGGTTGGTATGGTGACAAGGTTGGTATGGTGACAAGATGGGAGTTGGTAAGGATAACAAGTGGGTGATGGGCATGAGGCATGAGTGAATGAGGACTTAGGCTAAGTCAAGTGAGATTGAGTCAGGGACATTCAGGAGCTATCAAAGGGGGGGGGGGCGGGTGGGGATGGAAATTTGAAACATAGAGAAACATTGAAACAAACAAAATAGGTGCAGAAGTAGGCCATTTGACTCTTGAAGCCTGCCACTACCATTCAATATGATTATGGCTGATCATGCAATTTCACTATCCTCTTCCTGCCCTCTCCCCATACTCCTTGATCCTGTAGCCGTAAGGGCCATGTCCAGCTCCCTCTTGAATACTTCTAATGAACTGTTACCAACAGGTTTCTGTGGGAGAGAATTCCACTGGTTAACAATTCTGTCAGTGAAGAAATGTTTCCTCATCACAGTTCTGAATGGCTTGCCTCTTGTTCTTAGACTGAGACCCCTGGTTCTGGATTTCCCAACATTCTTCCTACATCTAGCCTGTCCAGAACCATCAAGATTTTATGTGTTTCAATGAGATCCCCCTTCATTCTTCTAAATTCCAGCAAGTACAAGCCCGAGTTGATCCAACCTTTCTTCACATGTTAGTCCTTCCCCCCAGGAAGCAGGCTGGTGAACCTTTATGGTATGGGCATGGTTGGTTGCTCTGTGGTTAGCACTGCTGCCTCACAGCACCAGGGACCCAGGTTCGATTCCCCCTTCAAGCACTTGTCTATGTGGAGTTTGCACTTTCTTTGTGTGTCTATGTAGGTTTTCACTGGGTTGTCTAGTTTTCTCCCACAGTCCAAAGATGTGCAAGTTAGGTGGATTTAGTCATGCTAAATTACCCATAGTGTTCAGGGATGCGTAGGCTAGGTGTGATAGCCCCGTGAAATGCAGGGTTACAGTGATAGGATAGGGGGATATGTCTGTGTGTGATGCTCTTCAGAGGGTCGGTATGGACTAGTTGGGCCGAATAGCCTGTTTCCACACTGTCGGGACTCAATAGCAAGAATGTCCTTTCTCAGTCTAGGAGACCAAACAAACCAATTTTTGATTGTCTGTATGGTGTAGGAGATATAATGGTGAGGCACTGAGATTTGTAGGTGGGCAAATTTAGAGAGAAGAGTCGAAAAGTGTGGTGCTGGAAAAACACAACAGGTCAGGCAGTATCCGAGGAGCAGGAGAGTGGACGTTTTGGGCATAAGCCCTTCATTAGCCTGTGCTTTTCCAGTGCCACGCTTTTCAACTCTGACTCTCCAGCATCCGCAGTCCTCACTTTCTCAAAATTCAGGCGAGGGAATGGTGTTGGGTCTTATGAGGGAGGGACATAGTATGCTGGGTGTCTGAGAGAGGTCCTGGGAGCTTGAGTGTGAGTTGAGGGCTTGATGTCAGTTTATTAGCTATCCAGGATTTAGAGCCGGCTTTAATTTCTCTGACATTTTCAGGGTAACTGTAAAACTAAGTACATCAGAACATTTCAAAGACTCCTAAGCTAACTCAATTTTGGGTCATTTATGGAGGGTCCAGATGTCAGATAACAGAATTACAACTTTGTGGGCATTTACTGCAGAGTCAGCCACATTGTGATTTCTGCATGGTCCCAGTGGACAAATACAGTCAACACTTCTGCGATGATTATTGTCCTAACAAAGCTGCAGAGCCACCAAATGGCAAGCCAGCAGAATTACAAGATGTACAAGAATTCTGATCTTAAATTGTTACCCAAAATGTTAAAAGTTGACCTATGTCTAAAAGTATTACAAATAAATATGCACACTCAAAGTGAGATACCATCGGTGAGATGTACACACAGCACAACATTTTGATTTCATATGTTTATATATATATGTCTGTAGAGGAAGTGGGGCAAAATATATGCACTTCACTGTTTTTGATTCTTAGCTGCTTCAGTCGTTTTTACCCATCTTGCGTCAAGTTATAATTAACATATTCTTTCCCAAGCATCTTCTTTATACACCATTCTTGATCCTTTCCATCCTTGGTACTCCCAGTATTCTCCTCTGTCTGATGTTAGTAGCTTGCATGAACCAAACTTCCTCATATTCCCAATCAGGAACGTGGATGCATGTAGGAACCATCAGACAGGATCAAACAATAGATATGTAGAAGAACATATAATGGTATAGCAGATTGGGAGGTTGGAACACAGTGACACTTGGTTGATGCATTTCAAAGGCTTAAACAAAACATATTGAATGTAAGCTTACTTCAGATCTGTTCAGACCGAGAGAAGACGAATTGTTTAATGATACAAAGGCACAGAGACCTATAAAGAGTGAATGAAGGTTGGGGTGTTGTGGGAGAAGGGAAACATCATGATAATTGACACACCTATAACATGTGCCAGTTGCCTGTGTGGCAAATACACTGCATGCTTACTCAACCAAAAGGTTCTGTTAGAAACTAATGGTGGCAAGTCCTGAGTCTAGTCAAGAATGCTGCAGTTGTTCAGGGCATGCTGGGACCGTGCACACACAGTCCAGGAACGTTACCATGGTTAGTTGTCCACTTGGGATGCTCAGTACAGTCTGAGGAGGACTCAGCAGTCAGTCTTGTAGGCCCACCACAAGCAGGCAGGTGGGACAGTATACAGTCAGTCAGGGGAGCTGCAAAGACAGCAGTCAGGGGTCTAGTCAGTCAGGTCTAGAACCTGCTCTTCAAAGTCCAACTGAGGGCTGGGATGTTTACAGGCCCGGCGGTCCATCTGTTGATCTTTCAGGATTGTTTAAAGCAGATCACTGCCAAAAGGGGAGGGGAATTTAAGGCTGGACAGGGAGTAAAGCAGAGGCACTTTCAGTGATGGGGATAAGGAAAGTGATTAAGGGAAAGTCAAGGTGTATTGGGGGTATGCAGAACAGCATCAGAGGATTTCAAAAGCAATAGGACGGGGTTATTTGGAAGTGACCTCGACAGGATGAATGTGAAAGAGCAGGGGGTTTGTGCATCATTATGGGAGCATGGTTTAGGGGAAGAGAGGACAGTCAGAGGTGAAGTTCAACGTGGTGGTTCTTCACATGCAGAGATTGGATGGAAATTGGTCATTGGGGTAGAGTCGGTAATAGGAGTTATGGAGGCTCTGGGAGGGTACCTGGTGACCAGGCAGGGCCCAGTAAATGCCACAAGCTGTTTTTCTTGCCATCACTTTCTACTCTATCGCTGCTGCTAGAAAATACCTGGGACAACACCCAAGGTGGGCAGACACACTGTCATGGACAAAAGTATAGCATCCACATTTGCTGGAGCTAAGACATTGAAGGAACAAATACACATAGCAGACATTTGTAAATACCAACTGCACCTAATTTACCATCATTTTAACTATCACTTGCTGTGCATGCAGAGCGAAAGTGCTTAAGCGTCAGAGGCTGGTCAGAGATAATTAGTAACGTGCCATTGGTGCTTCCAAATTGAACTTAGGTAATTCAGTAATGTGGAATTTAGTACCAGGAATGTTAAAAAAAAAGACAATGCTTGCCAAAGGAGAACAGTCACTCATGCAACTTCCAAGTGTGCTGTGTGAGCCACACAACATGGTGTGAGTGGCACTGTGCTCAGCGGTTAGCACTACGGCCTCACAGCATCAGGAAGCCAGGTTCGATTCCAGCCTCGGGTGACTGTATGGAATTTGCACATTCTCCCCGTGTGTATGTGGATTTCCTCCGTGTGCTCCGATTCACTCCCATAGTCCAAAATTGTGCAGGTTGGTGAATTGGCCATGCTAAATTGCCCTTAATGTTCGGGGATGTGTAGACTAGGTGCATTAGTCAGGAGAAATGTAAAGTAATAGGATAGGCGGGTGGGTCTGGGTGGGAAACTCTTCGGAGGGTTGGTATGGACTTGTTGGGCCAAATGGCCTGTTTCCACACTGTAGTGATTCAATGAACATTGCTTGATCATCTGTCATGTAAGTGTAATGATGGTCTGTACTGAATGGAGTGAGAAAAAAAGAGCTTTTGATTTGTGTCTAGTGTTGGAGTGCCGCAAACTCTCCATTCTCAATTACATTCCGTGGGGGTGGCCTCTCAGGTGGTGAGACACTGTCACTAAGTTTTTTGATTAGATTAGATTACTTACAGTGTGGAAACAGGACCTTCAGCCCAACAAGTCCACACAGACCCGCCACCCACCCAGACCCATTCCCCTACATTTATCCCTTCACCTAACACTATGGGCAATTTAGCATGGCCAATTCACCTAACCTGCACATTTTTGGTCTGTGGGAGGAAACCGGAGCACCCAGAGGAAACCCACGCAGACACGGGGAGAATGTGCAAACTCCACACAGTCACCTGAGGCGGGAACAGAACCCGGGTCTCTGGTGCTGTGAGGCAGCAGTGCTAACCACTGTGCCACCATGCCGCCCACCAAGTTGCTGCACAGGCTGAGGCTGAATGTGGGTAGATGATGAGACATGTCCCTCATTATCAGGGTGCAGCCTGTCTCATCAGGTGGAGAAATGGGCATAGCCCTGGGTATGTTGTTCCCAGACTTGAGAAGCTCTTTCACTCCTTCTATTCCCAACTTAGGCCCTATTCCCTGGGTACCTATTCCCTAGTCACTCGGTACTACTGTTGGTGACATTTTGGTGGCTTGGCTACCTTCAGAAGGAGTCCAGGACAGATGCAGGAGAATTGGGTCAGGCAGCAAGCCCAGGTACAATGGCAGGCCCCTGGACAGCATGAGGAGCACTGTCCGCAGCTTGTCCAGAGTATTTTGGGTCTGAATCTATTTCCTGGGATTGAGGTGCAGTGCCAATGCAGGCTCTGTCTGCCTTGGGACAATGCTGGGTGGTGAAGTGAGACCTGAGAATTGTTGGAGTACAAGGTCATTCTCTCCCAGCGGTGACAGCCACTTTAAACTTCCAGGCTACTGACCTCTTCAGGATGACCTGTATGGGATCTCTCAGTCATGTACGTACAAGTGCACCAGGCAGTGACTGCTGCCATCTGCGCAAGACCAGACCAGGCCACATAAATCCACCATAACAGCCCTGGCAGTAGAATTTGGGAAGATAATTGAGTCCCTGTGAATGCAGGGTGTCATCAATACACATTGGTGACATTGAGAGGGTTGCATCACAAAACAGCAGGATTTATTAACAGCAAGAGATTCCATCCATTAATGTTCAGGTCATTTATGATCACTGTTACCACTTCCAAGAGACGTGTGCCCATTACCCTGGCAGCTGCCACCTATCACTCCTCTAGTTATGCCTTGCTGCTGTGCAGACTCTGGAGTCTGTGTGTGGCAGCAACTTCAGGAATCAGAGGTCAATTTGTCCACATGCCCATCATGTGAGCTAACTACACTACTTGAGGGAACATTGGCTGCCATGACTCCTACATCCTAGACCACTCTTTGAGTATTCATTATATTTGAGGGTCCAGGTACCTTATGACATTGGTTACTGAGGTCAAAGGCTACCCACTGAAAGCATGACTCTTGACACCATTGCACACTGTGCTAACCGATGCAGAGAGGACTTTGAATGCCAGTGTTTGGTGTCAGTGAAATGAATGCTTGGGAGGGGTGATTATTAGGAGACATTTTAATGAGAGGGAGGCGGTGGGAGAGGGGGGTGCGGAATCACAGTACTGGGTTTCAGAGGCAGCAACTTGGGATACAGAGAGGACAGCAGCAGTGAAGGGGGGGTATAATTGACATATAAAGGGCATGGAGCTGGTAGCTCATGGGAGTATGGAAAGTGCTGTGGGAGGGAGATTTTAGCCATCACCACCACAGTGGACTTGATGGTGGGACTGTGCAGCATGATGGTGGGCATGAGGAAAACTGTAGTGCCGGTGCTCAGAGGGTAGGGATGAAAATTAGACTAATGCTTCAAGCTGGTAGGTGGAAACATTGAGATTCAGTAGAGATGGGACATGTCAGGGATTGCAGGTAGAAATACATGCAGTCTATACATGTATGGGGTGCAAATGATGGTCACATGCAATGTTGATCATTTCAATGGTCTTTGTAAATTGAAACAGAAGTAATCACAGGTGAACTTAAAAAGACACCTCCGGGTCACAAAACACACAGCTCATACAAGAACTTACAGGATGCACAGTTGATTCCCTGTCAACCTGAACTTTAACTTGTAATATAATATAATCTTATAAACAATGATAGCCTGTGTGGGTGATGTGGGGCTGGGAGCAGACAGTTCAACATTCATGTAGCACTTACAGCCTCTTATTATCTTTTTGTGCCAGGACTGGTGCTGCGTTGAGTGGAGAATGGTCTGATGCTACATTTCCAAATGGAGTCATTCCAAGGCTCTCCTTGTCAGAATGCTCCATGTACCACTGTTTGGGGAAGCATATTATACATAATTTGCAAGTATGGTAAATGCTTCACTTCTCTAAGGAACTAAAATAGACAAACAGGAGGCTAGAAGAACACAGCAAACCAGGCAGCATCAGGAGGTAGAGAAGTCAATGTTTCGGGTATTAATCCTTTTCTCTTACTCAGGGAACTGTTCTGTTTCATAGAATCATAGAATTCCTGACAGTGTGGAAACAGGGTATTAGGCCCAACAAGTCCACACCGACCCTTCGAACAGTAACCCACCCAGACCCATTCCTCCCTACCCTATTACTCTACATTTATCCCTGACTTATGCACCTAACCTACACATCCCTGAACACCATGGGCAATTTAGCATGGCCAACCCATCTAACCTGCACATCTTTGGATTGTGGGAAGAAACTGGATTACCTGGAGGAAACCTGCACAGACACAGGGAGAATGTGCAAACTGCACACAATCACCCGAAGATGGAATTGACCCCCGGGTCCCTGGTGCTGTGAGGCAGCAGTGCTAACCACTGAGCCACCGCTTTATTAACTCCCCAGCCAAGTACATTGGAAGCCTGACTGATGGGTCCAGGCGCATCAGTTATGGGATTACACAGCTGCAATAGTAAGTTTAGGAACAGCAGCAACTGCCATTTGACATCGATCAGCCTCCCATAACATGATGAAGTTGCAACTGACCGACCTTCCAGGATGTACAGGAGGGCTGGTGTCTTCAAACTTCAATGCCATTCCCTCTGGATGTGTGATAGAATCACAGATAGTATCATAAAGATGTACAGCACAGAAACAGACCCTTTGGTCCAACTCATCCATGCTGATCAGATATCCTAACCTAATCTAGTCCCATTTTCCAGCACTTGGCCCATACCCCTCTAAACCCTTCCTATCTATGTACCCATCCAGATGTCTTTTAAGTGCATCCACCACTTTCTCTGGCAGCTCATTCCATACATGCACCACCCTCTGCATGAAAAAGTTGCCCCTTATGTTCCTTTTAGTTTTTCCCCTCTTACCCTAAACCTATGCCCTCTAGTTCTCCCACCTCAGGGAAAAGACCTTGTCTATTTATCCTATTGATGCCCATCATGATTTTATAAACCTCTATAAGGTGACCCCTTCAGCCTCCGACGGTCCAGGGAAAACAGCCCCAGTCTATTGTGCCTCTCCCTATAGTTTACATTCTCCACTGCAGACTGCTGATGTCCTTGGGCAATGTCACTGAGCAATGCCAACTGTGACTTGATGAAATGGGTGGCTATCCTTGCCTGGTGACCCTCAAAGTCAGAGCTACGTTTAAATGTTATTTAAACTGGGGGAAAAATGGGGAGCTGTGTGGGATCTCTCAATCATCCAGGTGCAAATGTATCAAACTTGTGTCCATTGATATCTGTCTCCTTGACAATGGCAGTGCCACAGTCTGAGCAGAAGCATTTGGCAACATTGCTGTTTTTTCCCATGTGCAGGGCACTACAAACAGAGCATACATGTCACATTGAGAGGACCATATTATAATCTAGCAGAGTTCATCAATGTGCAAATCACCTGTGATCATTGGTACCACTTAATAAATGTCTGTGCCTGTTATCCTGGGAGCTACCATGATGTCTGCATCCTTGGGAGCTGTCACTTGACAGTGCAGATGCCTTACAAGAATGGTTACTGACAGACAAGGACTACCCTCTGTGAACATGGCTGATGTCTCCATTATGCACCCCTAACTGAGTTGGACAGTAGATACAACACAGCCCATTGTTCATCCAGACTGAAGTGGAGCAGATGGTAGGCCTCTTGAAGATGCTCGAATGGAGCTGGGCAAGACCTTGCAGTACAATCTGGACAGACTGCGTCACAAATTACGAGCATGGCGGATGCAAAGAGGGGAGGTGATGGAGCCTGGGAGTGTCATAGCAGAATTCTGAGAATGAAGATGAGGTCATTGAGAGGGGGCACATTACCTTCTGCATGATATGAGTTTGTTTTTGATTTATTATTGTCATATGTATCGAAATACAGTGAAAAGTGTTGTTTTGCATGCTATACAGGCAAAATATACTGTGCAAAATGCACAAGTGTCGCAGAACAGAATGCAGAATACATTTTTATAGCCACAGAGAGAGATCAACATTAACATTTGAGAGGTCTATTCAAAAGTCTGATAACAGCAGGGAAGAAGCTGTTCTCAAATTAGTTCATATGTGTATTCAAACTTATATATCTTCTGCCTGACAGAAGAGATTATAACTGGGGTGGGAGGAGTCTTTGGTTATGTTGGTTGCTTTCCCAAGGCAGCAGGAAGCACAGATGGAGTCAGTGGACAGAAGGCTGGTTTCCTTGATGAATTGGGCTGTGTTCATGATTCTGTCATTTCTTGTGGTCTTGGGAGGAGCAGTTGCCTTCCCACACTGTGATGCACCCAGGTTGGATGCTTTCAATGGTGCATCTATAAAAATTGGTAAGAATCATTGTGGACATGCCAAATTTCCTTAGCCTCCTGAGAAAGTAGAGATGTTGTGAGTGGGTCGATGTGGGTGGACCAGGACAGATAGTTGATGATCATCATTCCCAAGAACTTGACGATCTTGACCATCTCCACCTCAGCACCGTTGATGCAGACAGGATCGTGCCCTCCACTCTGTTTCCTGAAGTTAATGGTCAACTCCTTCATTTTGGTGACATTGATGGAGAGATTATTGTCTTTACACCACACCGCTAAGTAGTCAATCTCTTTCCTGTATTCTGTCGCATTGTTGGTGTTTGAGATCTGACCTACAATAATGGTGTTAGAGGCAAACTTGTAAATGGAGTTGGCCACACTGCTGTGAGTGTATCAGGAGTATAGTAGGTGGCTGAGTAGGCAGTCTTGTGGAGCACCCGGTAATGAGGATTATGGTGGAGGAAGTGTCACTTATTCTTACTGATTGTAGTCTATGGGTCAGGAAGTAAAAGATCCAGTTACAGAGTGGGGAGCCAAGACCTATGTCTCAAAGGTTAGAGATTAGTTTGTTTGTAGTTGTGGTGCCAAAGGCAGAACTGTAATTAATAAGTAGGAGCCTGACATGGATATCCTTGTTATCAAAACATTCCAAGGATGAATGTAGGGCCAGGAAGATGGTGTCTGCCATGGACCTGTTGCAGCGATCCGAAAATTGCAAAGGATCAAGGCAATTTAAGAGGTTGTAGTTGATGTGAGCCATGACTAACGTCTTGAAGCACTTCATAATTATGGAGGTCAGAATCTCAAGCCAGTACTCATTGACACACGGTGCATGGTTTTTCTTTGGCATTGGAATGATGATGGCCTTCTTGATGCAGGTAGGGACTTCAGATCATAGTAAGGAGATGTTAAAGATGTTTGCAAATACACCTACCAGCTGGTCCACTCAGGATCTGAGTGCACGGCCGGGGACTCCATCCGGGCCAGTCACTTTCTGTGGGCTCACTCTCAAGAAGGCTGATCTAATGTCTGTGGTGGTTTCCATGGGTACAGGAACATCTGAGGCTGTTGGGATAGGTGACATTGTTTCACCGACCTTCTGTTCAAAGCAAGTGCAGAATGCATTGAGCTCATTGGGCAGGGCTGCACTGTTTCCTGAGATTCTTTTCAATTTTGCTTTGTAGCTCATTGTGTTGTGTGTAACTTGTCACAAAGGACGGGTGTCCATGTGGTTGGTCTGGGTCTCAAGCTTAGTTTGGTATTGCCTCTTGGTGTCTCTGGTGGCCTTACGAAGGCCGTACCTGGATTTCCTATATAGGTCATGGTTAACTGACTTGGACGCCTCAGACCTGGATTTCAGTAGAAGGTGGACTTCCCAGTTCACCCATGGTTTTCTGTTGAGGAACATTTGGATTAACTAGATTTGATTTATTATTGTCAGGTGTACCTAGGTACCATGCAAAGTTTTATTTTGCGTGCATTACAGGCAGTTCATACCATGCAAAAATCATAGAGTGATTGAACAGAGTAAGGAATACAAAGGTACAGCTGCAAAGCAAGCGCACAAAAAGCAAGATCAATATTAGATTTGAAATTTGACAAGTCTATTCAGAAATCTAATAACAACGAGAATGAAGTCATGCAGTATGTAATTATTTGCACACTTCCTAGTGATTTAGGTTGGCCACTGAGTTCTTGTATATGGACTAGACTCCCGACTTGAATAGAAACCCTTCCGTTGCCTGAAACCAACACTCCAGTATTTTCTGTTCTGGGCCTCACCCTTCAATTTCTGCTTGTAATATAGTGCAGCAGCATTAAGTACTACAAGCCAGACAGGATATAGTCATCACCCAGTTGCAGTAGATCTAGATACAGTAATCTCTTCTTGGCTTTAAAATATTTGGTACTGAACATACAAGCAGTTAGTTTCTGTTTCAAGAGGCACAAGCATCTGCTGATTGTTTGATTTCTATTCTTTTTCAGCATTTTAATGCTAAATAAAGTAAATGTTTTGATGTGATTGAAAGTTTCCTGTATATAACAGCCCCATATCGAACAATAAAATGCTTGGTAACTGTGGGCATTAGGGAAAGAGTAGGGCTATAAGATAAAATGTAGCGAAGGACAGGGGAGCAATGTGCCCGAATGTTTAATCAGCAATGGGGGTAAGAATGCATCACTGAATGTACAAGGAGGTGTCAACCATGCCACATACGTGCCATGGGACATTTTGGTTTGTGCCTGCTGAGCTACTACATGCACAGGGATGTGCAATTCTACATCAGTGCTTAACTGGGTATAAAGCTTACTGGGGCAAGTTTGCAATGATCACGCAAAAACACCCATTTGGCCTTGCAGAGAGAAACCTTCCATGAAACTTCATAAAAATTACACCTCGCCAATTCCTTAGATTCAAACTTAGATGCTTCCTGTTTCAAACATTTATTTTTCATATTAGCCAATGCATTTCCTGATGAAGTTTTAAAGCAAGCTGAATCAGAATGAAATCAGCACTCTGATTAAGCATTATTTCTGCTGGCAAGAATGGCAAGGAATCAGCACACTTACACTTGAACTGCATTAGCAACTTTCCATTCAAATTTTAGCGATAGCTTGGAGTCATGTGAACACAGTTAAATATGAACCAGATTTAACAGCATAATGAAAATCATAAAATTTGGTACATTTATATTTTATTTACTCTTCCTACAACCTTTATAGATTTTCAACCGAATTTCTAACTTACGTCTAATTATTTTTCTGTTTAATTGACACTTGTTATATAATCTAATATTTGCCCTATTCATTTTGTTAGACTATTGTCGAAATGAATTTTGTTACCACGCGTGGTTGGATTTAACTTCAATAATCATTCCATTTGAATGTAGAAATGTGTAGAATATTTACTGCATCAAATTGTTTACTAGTAGTAACTCCTTAATAAGAGTGCACTCTGGTCTCTAATGCTTGTGGTTAATAAGTATTTAAATTCTGTCATTATATCTGGATGACCTTTCTCAAATGTTCGATTTTATTGCAGCAATCTGCTTCTAAGTGAGCATGAGTCATATGTTTTGAGCAATAATGCATGCTTAGCTGTGGTGGCTATGCACAAACTTCAAAACTCAACTGCTGGAAGATTTGTATGAAATGTACAACTTGTTTTTCCGTGTGCATAATGATTCATTGTGGAAGAAAAATAAGAAGTACTCAAAACATTAATGAGGGTGACAGTTGATATTAATTTATTTTCTCACACATTCAGTTCTGTTTTAATACAAAGCCAAGAAAAACCTAAAATCGGCACAGATATGTCAAAATAAGTATTCCTTTGTGCATTTGGGAAACGTATACATTTTTGGATGTTAAATGGAATAGAAGTATAATATATCTTATTCTATTCATCAGTCAGGCATGGGGAATGCGTACATTTTTCATGAAAGGAGTAAATGGAGATGGTTCAGTCAGTAGTTAAAGAAGAATTTTGTTGGTGACTTTTTTTTAACTCTAAGCATTAAATGTCAATGTATCCACTCAGTCTTTGAAAAGTCTGCAGTGAATCACTTCAAGGTTGTTTGAAGCCATAGACCAGCGTACAAAAAATATCAAGCTGGAAATCAAATTAACAAATTGCCTGGAAAAAAAACATTCACACTTGTTCTAAGAAAGCAAGGCAATCCTTTTAGCTAGTGTTGCTGGAACCTGTTTGGTTTTCTTCACATGTGACACATAGAGAACCCACAGGAGCGTAAAGAGCAGCCATTTTGTTCTAACACTTCGTTTTTGTTGAGATAGGACCGGTTGAAAATGTCAAATTCTACAATTAACTTTCTTCTTAATTGTAATGTTGTAACCACTTCTGTTTGTTTTACTTTTACCTTGTATTTGAAGGCTTTATTTTACGCTTAGGAACATGCTTTATGGTAGCAAAATGTGCAAAACAAAATATTAAATACATCCTTAAAAGTAAGGGAAAGATAAAACAAAATCTACAGAAGAGAAAAAAAAAACTTAAAGCAAGTAGAATCTTCAGGCATTTTTAATAAATTGGCTTTATATTGCACAAGCATAAACATGTGGGCATTTGAAAATAAAAAATCAGATTTGAGCATGCATAGTCAGAAATTATTATTGGATGATTAGGTCAATGTACTGTCTCTTAAATTAAAGCAGTGCCCACCAGATTGGTTTTTTTTGGCTTAATTCATGCACTGGCTGAGGTTATCATGAAACATAGCTCCTTCTCCCCTTGCCTGAGGCATAGTGACCCTCAGGTTAAACCACCACGAGTCATCTGGTCTGGTAAGACTATGGTAACCTTACCTTTTATCCCTGGACAACGTTTAGCTGCTTTCATTACTTGCCACTAGATGGCAATGCCAAACTATGAAAAGGGGGACAACTGCATGGAAGGAAGACAGACCAGGTATTCAGACGTTGTCATCAGATGGCAATTATGACGCAGCAAATGATAATGTGCCAGAGGAAAACAAGAGAAATTGTTTCAGGATGAATGCAGGTCTAAACATCAATCAATACATGGCATAAAAAGAAATCAATGCAAATGAACAAGAATGCTTTCCATCCATTCAAGAGACGCAGTAGAGTGTGGAACTGTTTTCACACAGAAAGGCTAATTCAATTTCTAATTGAAGTTTAGATCTGCAATGAAGTTTCATTGAAAATCAAGCCACTTCCATAATTTGCCGCTAATCCACTGTGGAAAATCACAGAAACTGAAATGCAGGTAATCCGACTTAGATACAGCAAGTTATTTGAAGACAGCAATGGTGGAAGCATGTCATTAATAAATACAGTTATTTGGTGAGCCACAGAGTCATAGAGATGTACAGCACGGAAACAGCCTCTTTGGTCCAACTCGTTCCTGCCGAACAAATATCCCAACCCAATCTCGTTGCACCTGCCAGCACCCAGTCCATATCCCTCCAAACCCTTTCTGTTCGTATACCCATCCAGATGCCTTTTAAACGTTGCAATTGTGTCAGCCTCCACCACTTCCTCTGGCAGCTCATTCCACGCACACCATTCTCTGCATGAAAATGTTGCCCTTAGGTCTCTTTTATATCTTTCCTCCCTCAAACTAAATCTATGCCCTCCAGTTCTGGACTCCCCCACCCCAGGGAAAAGACTTTGTCTATTTACTGTATGCATGTCCCTCATGATTTTATAAACCTCAATAAGGTCACCCCTCAGCCTCCAACTCTCCAGGGAAAACATCCCTAGCCTATTCAACCTCTCCCTATAGCTCAAATCCTCCAACCCTGGCAACATCCTTGTAAATATTTTCTGAACCCTTTCAAGTTTTACAACTTCCTTTTGATAGAAAGGAGACCAGAATTGCATTAAATATTCCAAAAGTGGGCTAACTAATGTCCTGTACAGCTGCAATATGTCAGGTAAAGACAGGAGAGATCAAGTGAATCATTAGAAGAGTGTAAAGGCAATAGAAGTATACTTAAGAGGGAAATCAGGAGGGCAAAAAGGGGACATGAGATAGCTTTGGTAAATAGGGTTAAGGAGAATCTAAAGAGTTTTTACAAATACATTAAGGACAAAAGGGTAACTAGGGAGAGAATAGGGCCTCTCAAGGATCAGCAAGACAGCCTTTGTGTGGGACCACAGGAAATGGGGAGATACTAAATGAGTATTGTGCATCAGTGTTTACAGTGGAAAAAGACATGGAAGAAATAGAATGTAGGGAAATAGATGGGGACATCTTGAAAAATGTCCATATTACAGAGAAGGAAGTCCTGGATGTCTTGAAATGCATAAAAGTGGACAGGACCTGAACTCTGGGGAAACTAGGAAAGTGATTGTTGGGCCTCTTGCTAAGATATTTGTATCATCAATAGTCACAGGTGAGATGCTGGAAGACTGGAGGT
Organism: Chiloscyllium plagiosum; assembly: GCF_004010195.1. Taxonomy (NCBI): domain Eukaryota; kingdom Metazoa; phylum Chordata; class Chondrichthyes; order Orectolobiformes; family Hemiscylliidae; genus Chiloscyllium; species Chiloscyllium plagiosum. The sequence continues at coordinate 23,220,499 of NC_057735.1, forward strand.
TGGCTAACATGTTGTCACTATTTAAGAAAGGTAGTAAGGACAAGCCAGGGAACTATAGATCAGTGAGTCTGATGTTGGTGGTGGATGAATTGTTGGAGGGAATCCTGAGGGACAGGATGTACATGTATTTGGAAAGGCAAGGACTGATTAGGAATAGTCAATAGGGCTTAGTGCGTGGGAAATCATGTCTCACAAACTTAATTGAGTTTTTTCGAAAAAGGAGCAAAGAGGATTGATGAGGAACTCAGTAAGGCATTCAACAAGGTTCCCCATGGGAGATTGGTTAGCAAGGTTAGATCTCATGGAATACAGGGAGGACTACCCATTTGGATACAGAACTGGCTCAAAGAAATAAGACAGAGGGTGGTAGTGGAGGGTTGTGTTTCAGACTGGAGGCCTGTGACCAGTGGAGTGCCACAAGGATTGATGCTGTGTCCACTACTTTTGTCTTTTATATAAATGATTTGGATTTGAGCTTAACAGGTATACAGTAGTCAGTAAGTTTGCAAATGACACCGAAATTGGAGGTGTAGTGGACAGCAAAGAAGGTTACCTCGGATTACAATGGGATCGTGATCAGATGAGCCAATAGGCTGAGGAATGGCAGATGGGGTTCAGTTTAGATAAATGTGAGGTGCTGCATTTTGGGAAAGCATTTAAGGGTAAGGACTTATACACTTAACGGTAAAGTCCTACGGAGCCTGATAACCTCTTTGCAATCCTATCATTTCCTTTCTATACATTGCAGAAAATAGATTTTATTCAGCACGTTGGCTTGTTTTAGTTAATAGGAATTGCAATCGGAAGTTTTGGACAACACACCAACTTTGTGTTCTATGTGTAAAAGCATATTGAGGCATGGAGCCAGTATGAACCATTAGGTTGGCGCAAGTCTCAACAGAGCACTCAGAATTGTGACAGATTAACTCTCGGTGAAGTTAGTTCACAAAGTCCATGTTGAAATGCTATGGTTGAGGGAAGGCCTCTCGGCACAGAGCTGGTCAGTCATCTTTGGTCTTTCCCACTGATCACAGTGTTGAGTCATGCAGCATATAATAAACTGTCCTCAATGTTGTACCAGTTCTATCAAATACTCAAGACTGGTCCAGGCAACTGAAGCGTCGTTTCATCACTAAAGGCTTTTTCTTTTACATGTGACACCACAACTAACACAGATTGCCCACATTTGTAGGGGTTGTGCACCAAGGTCGTGATCAATGTTGTTACCCAGTAAGCACTCTTTGTTTGTCAAGGAGATGCATGTGTAGCTGGCACAGGGGACAGTGGAAGAATGAAGGCAACATGACATCAGGGTATTAAGCATTAGCACAGGTGTACGGTTGTACATCACCTTGATGTAGAAAGATTGGAGTTCTTTTAAATTTATGTCTCAGAATTGCTGAGCAGATTCCACAAAGCGATGTGCACATAGAAACTGATACAATGCACCATGGGGAAGGCTGCAGTTGGTTTGCATACTCCACTTGTTGCTCTCTGGCTGGTGAAAATTAACTGTAGTTAGCTGTCTTTGATTCTTGAGATATCAAGGTTTCCCTTAGAGAACAATGCATAGCAAATTACAAGATTTTGTCACAGCCTCCTACTCAAGCCTGGAAGGTCTAGATACAAATAGCATTCATTGACATAGTTTCTTCATGGCCATTGGCAATATGGACTTTGTCTTGTTCTAATGTTTCAGTTATAGCTGCAACAGATTAAAGATTTCCATGAAAATGTTGTCATTGAACATGGTTACTTGCTCAGGCGAAGCAAGGGAATTTGATCCAAAACACACTGGATGTTTGTGACCTCCTGCTGTGTACCTTCGCCTGCTTGCACCCCCTCCCTCCCTTAGCAGCTTGTTATGGTCTGTGCAATTTCTATTCATTGTCCAAATCATGTCATATTCCGAGGTGATTGCATCATGTCTGGGAGCAACTGGTTTGCCGAGAGAACCAAGTTCCTCTGTGTCTCCTGGGACATGTTTATAACTTCAAAAGACTCTGCAAAACAGCAACTATTGCTATGATCATTGGTACAAATGATAGAAATCAATCAGAAACTAGCTGAAATGAGTTGATGTTTCCTTTAAATGAAACTTCTGGTTGGGACCTGGGTGGACCGAGGGTGGTGGACGGGATAGGTCGGGAGGCAGCGTGTGAATAGGAGATTGAGTAAGGGATTTCTTCCTGTTCCTGGTCAATTGTGTGTGATTAAGAATCACAAAACCATACAGTAAAGGAGCAGAATTAGGCCATTTGGCCCATTGAGTCTGCTCCACCATTTGATCATGGCTAATCTCTTTCTCAACCCCATTCGCTTGTCTTCTCTCCATAACCATTGATCCCATTACTAATCAAGAATCTATCTATCTTTGTCTTAAATACACTCAATGACTTCACTTCCATAGCCTTCTGTGGCAAAGAGTTCCACAGATTCACCACCCTCTGGCTGAAGAAACTTCTCCTCATCTCAGTTTAAAAGCATGTCTTTTCACTTTGAGGCTATGTCTTCGGGTCCTAGTCTCTCCTATTAGTGCAATCATCTCCACGTACACTCTATCCAGGCCTCTCAAAAGTCTAGACATTTCAATCAGGTACCCCCTCATTCTTCTAAACTCGATCAGACCCAGAGTCCTCAACTATTTCTCAAATGACAAGCACTTCATCCCTGGGACCATTCTTGTAAACCTTCTCTGTATCCCCTCCAAGACCCTTCTTTAGATAAGGGGCCCAAAACTGCTCACACTGTTCTAAATGTGGTCTGACCAGAGCGTTACACAGCCTTAACAGTACATATCTGCTCTTGTATTTTTGTCCTCTTGAAATGAATACTAACATTGCACCTGCCTTTCTAACTGCCAACTGAACCTGCATGTTATCCTTAAGAGAATCCTAAACTAGGATTTGTGAAGCTTTTCCCTATTTAGGAAATAGCCTCTATTCTTCCTACCAAAGTGCATAACTGCTTCTTTGCCCCACTCTACTAGCCTGTCCTAGTACTCCTGCAGCCTCCTCACTTCGTCAACACTACTTGTCCCTCCCTCTATCATTGTGTCATCTGCAAACCTAGTAACAATGCCCTCAGTCCCTTCGTCCAGATTGTTAATGTATAATGTGAATTGTTGTGGTCCCAACACATACCCCTGCAGAACTCCACTTGTCACCGGCTGCTACCCTGGGCGGCACAGTGGCACAGTGGTTAGCACTGCTGCCTCACAGCACCAGAGACCAGGGTTCAATTCCCGCCTCAGGCAACTGCTTATGTGGAGTTTCCACGTTTTCCTTGTGTCTGCGAGGGGGTGCTCTGATTTCGTCCCACAGTCCAAATATGTGCAGGTTAGGTGAATTGGCCACGCTAAATTGCCCATTGTGTTAGGTGAAGGGGTAAATGTAGAGGAATGAGTCTGGGTGGTTTGCTCTTCGGAGGGTCGGTGTGAACTTGTTGGGCCGAAGGGCCTGTTTCCACACTGTAGGTAATCTAATCTCTCTTAAACACACATGTCATCAGTCCTCTGCTCCTGATTCTTTTTAAGATTTGGTGTGGTATTACCTGCAGCACTGAGTTCCAAAATGTATGTCAAATCACTTTTACACAAGAGTGCAAGTACACCACAAACTCAACGTTTTGGACCTCTAAAGCCACCGAGGAAAAATGTGTGCAATAGGTTTTTTGGTCAATTTTTCAGTTATTATCATACTTACATCCTCTGTATGTGCTCCACTAACACCGTCATCCTTTTTGTTACAGTTTTCAATTTTTTAAAATCAATGTTATTCCTGTGAATGAATCCCTTACACATGGGAGTAATTCTCTGTACTCATGTAAAACAATACTGAATTGCAAGTTCATTTTACATTGCATCCAATTTTTATTGTTGTTGACTTTGTTTGATTTTCTTCTAATTACACAAAAATCTTATTGTCGTCCTTCATGAGTCATGTCTGATTTTAATGAATACAGTATTCTAATTGTGATTTTTCTTCAGAAACAGAACAATGTGGAACTTCCATCTTCGCCTTTAAAAATAATTCTGAATGAATGATTGAAGGATCTGGGCTTTCCCATTCTATGACTGATTTTCAATCTTGTGCCTCTGGCACTTTTTATGCACTCTGTCACTGTTCATTTTATAATTTAGTTTGTAAAATTCATTTTTGCTTCTAATAACAGCCAAACCAGCTTTGCACTATATAAAGGAAGATGCTGTTAAAGGTGTAGTTACTGTAATTTTGAAAAGAACATCTACTCTTAAAAGCTGCTGTTAGATCATGAAGGGATAAATAACTTTTTCTAAAAATCCCAAAGTTATAGAAACATAGAAGAACCATCAGATTCAAAAATAAAAATCTCATTCTATGTGCTATGGCAGGTGGCATATTGCATATTTACCATCAAAGTATCCCTTGGGAGTCAATTTTATTGCATTATAAAGTAAACATTGCTTTCCTAGCAGATGGCAGCCATTGATTAGACATCCTCTTGAGCTTTGTATGTTCTATTGTTTGACTGTATGATAAAATTTTTCAATTGCACTGCAGGGACCTGTGTTAACTGAACCTACCAGTGTCCATGTTAAGTAAGATATATTCTAATTAAGTATATCTACCAAGGAATTCTGACATTTGTCTTAACCTTTTATTAAATACAAATCATTTCAAATGCAAAAGATAATTTATATGCATTGAAATATTTCCTTCCTGTTTCTTTTGTAAAAAAGCACATATAGATTCACTTACTCATTCTTAAAATCATTTCAGCACAAAATGTAACTTCCATATTTTGATTTGTCCAGTATTTTGTTATCTAGATGTGGATCTGCTGCTTCCATTTCAACATATCTTTCAAGTGGATATGTTAAAACAAACATTCAGGAATATATTGGGAAACACAAGCAGCCAATTTACAGTAGGTAACAAGGTCACATGGGTGTCAAGAATTGATTTATTTTCCCAAAAGCCTCCAGAAATCTGAAATTTTCCCAAGTTAATTTTGTCTATTTCTTGTTCTCATTAGATCTTACAACACATTTTTGCTTTCGTTTCTGCTTAAGAATTTGCCAATAGTGGTGTCCATCTCCTAGGGTCTGAGCTCTTAATGTTTTCAATTGTGTTTTTATTAATTTTATGAACATACTTTCCTCCTCTTTTCAGACTTTTTTTATACCAATAATTTGTAAGCATATAAGTATTTATTACTGATTATCTGGTTCTCCTCTAAAAACAGTGGATATTCAATATTGGATAGTCTTGCCAATATCGCCAAGATGCTTAAAAGTAAAAAACAACTCCAGATGATTGAATGTGAGTTCGCGAAATGAAATGTGCCATCGTGGCAGTGAGTCTGCAGGAAGTATTTATGATCCAGCCAAATTTTACATGTTTCTTTCTGTACTCTAAGGTAACTGACAAGTAGGAACCCAATTGTTTCTTAATCTGGCACGGATGTGCTGAAGAGGAAGCTAATTAGTTGATTTATATCAGGATTCATGAGAATCTGAACCAGGAGTCCTGAGAGGCAGCTGAATGGTTTTAATTGAATTGCTTCTCCATCTTTGTAACAGCATCCAACAATGTGAACATTGGAACATAGCCAGAAGTTGTGGTGGCGGTAGTTGGTTTTCCTATGGTCTGTTCAGCATCTTTGTATTCATCAAGAAAAAGAAACAGAAATTACCCCGCTTGAGAGTGGAATAATACTCCAAGCATCTATATAGTTTAATGAAATTTGATTCAATTGTAATTCTTTCACCAGTTAAGCAGTATTATGACCCAGGTGATGTCATTACTGGATAAGTCAGACCCCAGACTGAAACCTGGCTTGGTATGTCATATTTTGCGTTGTTTTGATATTAACAAAGTGAACTTCCCTGAAGCATAAGCATGCAAAGTTACAGATTTTGTTTTAACAATAAGACAAAAGATTATTAAGTAACATAAAGATAAAATAGAATAAACTAAATGATAACTTATAGCACAAATTCAAAGAGTTTCAAACACATAATAAAAACATGAATCCTAAAGCACTAATTTACAAATTCCAAAAGAAGATCTATCAAACAGTACCCAAAAGTGTTCCTTTTATAGTACTCACACCAGGGAATTTTTTTTTCCTAACACTTCAGTATGCTCAAAGTAAGTGGTAATTTTACTCCTATACTGGAAACACTGATTGTTTCTGACTACATCTAAGCTTAAAAGTGTTCAAGTTCAATTAACCTCTTCAGGGTTTTACTCGAACACTTCTGGTTTAGAATTATTGTTAGCTTCTTACTCTATGATGATCCAGCTTAACTATATCATCCCTTTCACAGGACCACTGTTTATACATCTTGGGACTTCACAGAACTGCCCGAAACAAAGTGAAGTGAAAATAATCTCCCTCTAAGCTATGGGCATTTCCAATAATCTTGAAAAAAATATTGAGTCTAGAAAATGTTAACAGTATTTAAAGCATTATCGCTAACAATGTGGAGTTGTAAACATCCTGAACTAAATGAACATCCATTAGTGGTTGCTCTTTGGGATGAAATTCATTTTGATAGATGCATAAATGAGAGACAATAAATGGCAGCTTGGTTCACTTATCCCTCAATTTGTAATGGTAGCAGTATGAAATAAAGATTAATGCACAACCAACATTTCTTAATTGTTGACCCTGTGTACAGGTCCTGATCTCAACACCTCTGAGATAGCCGAAGGAGTTCAACTGCATTCAAAGGAACAACTACTTCAAATCTAGTTCAGAAGCAAGTTGCTGTTGACCAACCAATTAGGTACAACTAGTATAAAATTTAATTGGGTTTTCTAGATTCTGTGGGAACTCAAAAGAAGAAATAATCCATTGAGCTTACCTATGTTAGTGTAAGAGAATTGTTTCCCACTGCCTAAAGGAAGGATATCTGAGAGTATACAAGAGTAGTGGAATTGTTTTCCATTCCTAATATCACTTAAAAAAAAATCAGAAAACAAAAATCAGTAGAATTTGCCAGAAGAAGTAAATACAAGGAACACAAACAAGCAGTACAATCTGATATAACTCATTACGCAAACTGTCAGAAGGTGTACGAACACTAAAATGAAATGATGAACAAATTATACAGGAGCTTTGACTTTGACAGCAATGACGAGTCATCATAAACTCAAGTGCTGCATTTCAGTCCTTTGATTTTCAAAGAAGAATGATCAGTTCCAGTGAAGAGACAATGAAATGCAAGCAGGGATCCTATAGTATCATGAATGAGGCCTAGATCATTTTATTTTACCAGGACTGATGGTGATGGAAAATATCCAGCCTACTCAATAAGCTAACTAAAGAGCTTACACATTAACACAAATAATCACAAATTAAAAATAAAGATTTGCTTAACAATCCTGGGGTGAGATGTATGCGACTCTATGGAAGCCAAATAAATTCATGACATGGTTTAAAATGAATTACCCAGCTCAAAACTCTAACAGACTGCTAAAAAGAAAGCATTTTTTCACATAGCAGCCATCTTCCCTGATGAACATTTATGAGATGTGGAACTCTATCTGTTTCTAACAAAATCAAGCTGTTTATCTTTTATCCCATCAGCCATCATTTTATCATAATCCTATAGACTAAATACTTGTAAGGTTCTCTTTCCCCACTTTAAAAAATATCCAATTTGTTTTCAGACTTCACATTTAATGTTTCATATTTAAGCCACTTGTGCACTAAATCCGGAACAGAATTCACTGAATATTGCTAGTCAAAAGTATAATGTTTAAGAGATACTGTCCTATGGTCTTAAATATGTCAAGATTTCTGCTTAGTTAGAAAAATAAAATTGAATAACTTGACCACAGAACAAAACTATTACTTCATAAATCTGTGTGAAGTAACAACAAAATCTCAAACAGGAGAAAAAATCTCCTACTATCTCTTCATGGATAGAAAGACAGTCCAAAATTTGTAAATTTTCTGCAAAGTTTATTTCTGAAGGGTGAACAAGGAAGCTGGCTTTGTAAAGAGAGTTTAATTAAACATTGTTTTTCTCCAGAGCACCATCAAAGCTGAAAACAATAGAGAAGCTGAGGTAGAATGGAAATGTATCCCAGGTGATCCCAAGCTAGAATTTTAACAATATGAAGATGGAAAGCAAAATTAAGGGAAGTGAGAGATCCTATGGCTGTTTTACTCTGGAAAGGGGTGACACAGAGACTATAGAGTGAACTTTACTGGCTGTGGAACAGCAAGGAAGATGCTAAACAAAAATAAGATACAAAAAATGAATTAATTATGCACTCAATAAAATGATTGTGGCCAAAATTGTATTTGAAATAATGAGGGAAATGCCCACTTTTAACACCTGGATATTAAATAATTGGTTCTGTGTAGAGAGTGGAGGCCAGTTAGGTGGGTTCCATTATAGGTAATGTTCTTTGCCTAATTTTCATCCACATGCAGCACCCCACTTAATTTAACACTGAAATAATAAGGGGGAAACCTGCAGCAATATTTCACAATACATATGAGAGATTCAAAAAATACATGATTTTATTTATACAGATTGCTCCATAAAGTATCTTCGCCTTAAAATTAGCTGTTTTATCTATAAATCTTATTACACAAAATCCCAAACTAAACTATTAAGTGCCAACATACAAAGTTAACAGAAAACGTTTTAAATGATTTATGTCTCATTACATATGTTATCTTACATTTCCACAACTTTGAAACATGTACAAGGAACGTACAGATTCAGAAGTATTATCTGGATACATTTTTCACATTTTCTCGATCAGCCCCCAGTTTTAAAGCAACCTACTCAGTCTTTGTGTCTTTCAGTGTTCAACTTGTTACATATTAATGAGACAGAATCAAAGAACTGGTTTTGGCTCTTCAATAAGCAATAGTATTTAAGCTGTCTGTGTAGTGAAGCTGCTTACAAACTAGAGTAACAGGCACAGCTGAAATAATGATGGTAATAATTATTGCCCAGTTTTTCTCTTTATTGGAACATAATGTTTCTTAAGTATTTCCCTTGGGAATCTCACTTCTCCGTGAATGTTAGCCATGAGAGTGAGAGCCTGTCATTGTGGTTACCTATTTATGACCACGTTTTGGCAGGCAGAGACTACAGTTACAAAAGCTGATCTCTACTCGTATTCATGCAACACAAATAAGATCCTGTTTTCACTATACTGGTCCAGCAAATAACATGATTTCGACTTTCATTTCTTAAAATAAAATTGGAATCTCAAATATGAAGATCATAGAACAAGGAATTGTCCAGTGTATCTATAACGTTAACACACATTAGTCACGAATGGTGTATGTAAGAATGGTGTATGTATGTAAAGCTCAATGGCCATTATTACCAAACGCTAGGAATTGGAATTTTAGCCTCCACTTTTGTTACAGCATCCAGCAGGTGTACATCTGTTAAAGCACTGGTCAGCTGCAGAGGATCCATATGATTCTAACATTAACTTTAGAACTCTTCTTTGATTAAATTTGCCTCAGTTTCAATACAGCCTTACAACTGGAGAAAGAAAAGACTGTCAACCTATCAATCAGAACGTGGCTTTAGATTGTTTTAGTGCTGTTGCCATACAGACATTCCAGCCATCACTGACACTCTAATATGAATTTAATCTCAGAATTGCTGTTTGTATCAGAGATACACATTTTTCTTCTGTCCTTTAACTTTTCATTGAACATCAGTTAAAATATGAGTATGAAATTGTGTTCCATTCTTTTTAACAATAGGCATAATGGACCTTAAACATGGATTTTAACTACAATGGATGAGCTGTATATCATGGCCAGAGGAAGGGAATGAATTGGCCAATTCTCCACAGTGTGAGGATCATGAACCTAATGCTCTTGTTTCATTTAAATTCAGCCAGTCTCCTAACTAGACCAAGTGGGAAGGGATATTTTCAGCAGAGCCTTCTGTTACAGACCCAAAGACGTAGTATCCTGAAATCAGGTAAGTGGTGAGGAGGAAGATCAGGTTGGCACTGAAGTCGATCAAGCAGACGAGCACCTCAATGGATGAAGCCACATGGTTTCTGGTGATCTGTTGGAACTTGAGCTAAAATTGCAGTTGAACACTGATAATATCATTCAAGCTTGATCATGCACATTCACTTCCTTCTAGTGAGAGACCGACTTATTTGGTCAAAAGGCAAGCTAAAATTTCAACAAATGAGAAGGCAGTGGAACTGAAGGAGTCAACTTGTTGTGGCCATTTTACAGTCAGCTGGCTTGGGTTCTGCCAGAGAAGCAAAGTTAAAATCTGGTCTTTAATCTTTTGACGAGAAAAGAAGTCTAAATTGGGAGAGACATAAATAGAGATTATAGGCATTGATTATCTTTATTCATGCTTTTCTCAGGATGAAGGAAATATAATTATCATATCAGATTTTGTTGTGAGATTTAATGTTCTTGTACATGTGCATAACTGAATACTGGAACTGTTATCATTGATAGAGTCGTAGAGTCATAGAGATGTACAGCATGGAAACAGACACTTCGGTCCAACCTGTCCATGCCGACCAGAAAACACAACCCAATCTGGTCCCACCTGCTATCACCCGGCCCATATCCCTCCAAACCCTTCCTATTCATATACCCAACCAAATGCCTTTTAAATGTTGCAATTGTATCAGCTTCCATCACTTCCTCTGGCAGCTCATTCCATACACGTACCACCCTCTGCATGAAAAGGTTGCCCCTAAGGTCTCTTTTATATCTTTCCCTTCTCACCCTAAATCTATGTCCTCTAGTTCTGGACTCCCCGACACCAGGAAAAAGACTTTGTCTATTTATCCTATCCACGGCCCTCATAATTTTGTAAACTTCTATAGGGTCACCCTTCAGCCTTTCCTTATAGCTCAAATCCTCCAACCCGGGCAACATCCTATTAAGTCTTTTCTGAAGCCTTTCAAGTTTCACAACATCTTTCCGATAGGTAGGAGACCAAAATTGCACGCAATATTCCAAAGGTGGCCTAACCAATGTCCTGTACAGCCACAATGTGACCTCCCAACTCCTGTACTCAATACTCTGACCAATAAAAGAAAGTATACCAAATGCCTTCTTCACTATCCGATCTACCTGCGACTCCACTTTCAAGGAGATATGAATTCCAAGGTCTCTTTGTTCAGGACCACTCCCTAGGACCTTACCATTAAGTGTATAAGTCCTGCTAAGATTCGTTTTCCCAAAATGCAGCACCTCGCATTTATCTGAATTAAACTCCATCTGCCACTTCTTAGCCCATTCGCCCATCTGGTCAAGATCCTGTCGTAATCTGAGGTAACCCTCTTCGCTGTCCACTACACCACCAATTTTGGTGTCATCTGCAAACTTACTAACTGTGCCTCCTATGCTTACATCCAAATCATTTATGTAAATGACAAAAAGTAGAGGACCCAGCATCGATCCTTGTGGCACTCCACTGGTCACAGGCCTCCAGTCTGAAAAACAACCCTCCACCATCACCCTCTTTCTTCTACCTTTGAACTAGTTCTGTATCCAAATGGTTAGTTCTCCCTCTATTCCATGAGATCTAACCTTGCTAACCAGTCTCCCATGGGGAATCTTGTTGAATGCCTTACTGAAGTCCTTCTAGATCACATCTACCGCTCTGCCCTCATCAATCCTCTTTGTTACATCTTCAAAAAACTCAGTCAAGTTCATGAAACATGATTTCCCACACACAAAGCCATCTTGACTATCCCTAATCAGTCCTTGCCTTTCCAAATACATCTACATCCTGTACCTCAGGATTTCCTCCAACAAATTGCCCACCATTGATGTCAAGCTCACTTGTCTATAGTTCCCTGGCTTGTCCTTACCACTCTTCTTAAACAGTTGGCACGACGTTAGCCAACCTCCAGTCTTCCGGCACCTCACCTGTGACTATCTATGATATAAATATCTCAGCAAGAGGCCCAGCAATCACTCATCTAGCTTCCCACAGAGTTCTAGGGTACAGCTGATCAGGTCCTGGGGATTTATCCACCTTTACCCGTTTCAGGACATCCAGCACCTCCTCCTCCTCTGTAATATGGACATTTTTCATGGTGTCACCATCTATTTCCCTACATTCTATATCTTCCATATCCTCTTCCACAGTAAATATTGATGCAAAATACTCGTTTAGTATTTCCCCCATTTTCTGAGGCTCCTCACAAAGGCCGTCTTGCTGATCTTTGAGGGGCACTATTCTCTCCCTAGTTACCCTTTTGTCCTTAATATATTTGTAAAAACCCTTTGGATTCTCATGTCCCCATTTTGCCCTCCTGATTTCCCTTTTAAGTATACTCCTACTGCCTTTATACTCTTCTAAGGATTCACTCGATCTATCCTGTCTATACCTGACATATGCTTCCTTCTTTTACTTCACCAAACCCTTGATTTCTTTAGTCATCCAGCATTCCCTACACCTACCAGCTTTTCCTTTCACCCTAACAGGAATATACTTTCTCTGGAATCTCGTTATCTCATTTCTGAAGGTTTCACATTTTCCAGCCATCCCTTTACCTGCAAACATCTGCCCCCAATCAACTTTTCAAAGTTCTTTCCTAATACCGTCAAAATTGGTCTTTCTCCAATTTAAAACTTCATCTTTTAGATCTGGTCTATTCTTTTCCATCATTATTTTAAATCTAATAGAATTATGGTCACTGGCCCCAAAGTGCTCCCCCACTGGCACCTCAGTCACCTGCCCTGCCTTATTTCCCAAGAGTAGGTCAAGTTTTGCACCTTCTCTAGTAGGTACACCCACATTGTGAATCAGAAAATTTTCTTGTACACACTTAACAAATTCCTCTCCATCTAAACCCTTAACACTGTGGCAGTCCCAGTCGATGTTTGGAAAATTAAAATCCCCTGCCATAACCACCCTATTATTCTTACAGATAGCTGAGATCTCCTTATAAGTTTGTTTCTCAATTTCACTCTGACTATTAGGGGGTCTATAATACAATCCCAATAAGGTGATCATCCCTTTCTTATTTCTCAGTTCCACCCAAATAACTTCCCTGGATGTATTTCTGGGAATACCCTCCCTCAGCACAGCTGTAATGCTATCCCTTATCAAAAATGCCACTCCCCCTCCTGTCTTGCCTCCCTTTTTATCCTTCCTGTAGCATTTGTGTCCTGGAACATTGAACCGCCAGTCCTGCCCATCCCTGAGCCATGTTTCTGTAATTGCTATGATATCCCAGTCCCATGTTCCTAACCATGCCCTGAGTTCATCTGCCTTTCCTGTTAGGCCCCTTGCATTGAAATAAATGCAGTTTAATTTATTGGTCCTACCTTGTCCCTGCCTGCCCTGACTGTTTGACTCGCTTCTGTTCTCAACTGTACCAGTCTCAGATTGATCTCTTTCCTTACTATCTCCCTGGGTCCCAACCCCCGGCTTACTAGTTTAAATCCTCCTAAGCAGCTCTAGCAAATCTCCCTGCCAATATATTAGTCCCCTTCCAATTTAGGTGCAATCCGCCCTTCTTGTACAGGTCACTTCTACCCCAAAAAAGATTCCAATGATCCAAAAATGTGAATCATTCCCCCATATACACCAGCTCCTCAGCCATGCATTCATCTGCTCTATCCTCCTAGTCCTGCCCTCACTAGCTCATAGCACCAGGAGTAATCCAGATGTTACTACTCTCGAGGACCTCCTTTTTAAATTCCTGCCTAACTTTCTGTAATCTCCCTTTAGAATCTCAACCTTTTCCCTTCCTATGCCATTGGTTCCAATGTGGACAATGACTTCTTGCTGCCCCTCTCCCCCGTGAGAACGTTCTGCGCCCTCTCTGAGACATCCTTGATCCTGTCGCCAGGGAAGCAACACACCATTCTGATTTTTTGCTGCTGGCCACAGAAATGTCTGTTTGTACCTCGGACTAGAGAATCCCCTAACACAATGGATCTCTTGGAACTCGATTTACCCCTCGTTGCATTAGAACCAGTCTCAATACCAGAAACTTGGCTGTTCGTGTTACATTCCCCTGAGAATCCATCACCCCCTACATTTTCCAAAACAGCATACTTGTTTGAAATGTGTGTAGCCACAGAACACTCCTGCAGTAGCTGCCTGCCTCTCTTACCTTTCCGGGAGTTAACCCATCTATGTGACTGTATCTGAGACTTTCCCCCCTTCTTATAATTGCCATCCATCACATACTGTAATTGTTGCAAATTCCTCATTGCTTCTAATTGTCTCTCCAATTATCCATTCGATCTGATAAGATTCGCAAGCAAAGCAATTATTGCAGATATAATGTGCAGTAACCCTTAAACTCTCTTTAAACTCCCACATCTGACAAGAAGCACATATCACTGTACTAAAGGCCATTTTTGCTCCTTCACAATCAGCAGACCCAGAAAATAACGCCATCTTATTCCTCTACAAAACACTGCCTCAAGTTAAATTAATAATTATGGCTTATATTTTAAGTTTAATCAAGAGACATATCTCAAAAAACATATAATCAAGAAAGAACCCACTCTACTCACTACTGCAGACTTTCTGGAGACCACACTTAAAACACATTTATCTGATTCTGCGCTGTGAACTTCACCCAAACAGTTCCTCCAAGATCAGTTGTAAATTTCACTGTTTGTTAATTTTCCCAGACTTGCTCCGATGTCCAGCGATACATGAATTCAAACAGCAAAGGCAGTATTGTGTAGGTACACTGCTGTGTCAGTTTCTTTCTCTTTCTCTCCTGCACTGACCTCACCATGTGCTTCCTTTGTCTTTTCTTCTCCCTTTTAAAACTGCTGCTGTTTTGACTTTTTTTTCCAAAGTTCCAAAACAATGCAACAACATATAAAACAGTAATTGCTGCTCCTGGAATTCGAGGAAATCACCTCTAGCACCTAAAATACCTCAAAAAAGGAGCAGCTGTTACAGCCAGACATTTTTCCTGTCCTCCATCTTGGATTACCCAGAATCCTTCTGTTGGGGATTAGAGTTATTATGAGAAAAATAAATGGGAAAGTTCAAGCGTTTCAGCATAAAAAGGAGGCAAAAACAGAATTTGCTGGAGAATTAGTAAAAGAAGAATTATTTTATTGTAAAATAAAAGGGAGCATGGTGGAGGTGATCTTATAAAGCAAGTAGTAACAAATGGCAGAGGAAAGTTTAAGATGAGATTAGATTAGATTACTTACAGTGTGGAAACAGGCCCTTCGGCCCAACAAGTCCACACCGACCCGCCGAAGAGCAACTCACCCAGACCCATTCCCCTACATTGACCCCTTCACATCTTTGGACTGTGGGAGGAAACCGGAGCACCCGGAGGAAACCCACGCAGACACGGGGAGAATGTGCAAACTCCACACAGACAGTTGCCTGAGGCGGGAATTGAACCCAGGGCTCTGGCGCTGTAAGGCAGCAGTGCTAACCACTGTGCCACCGTGCTGCCCACCAATCTGAAGTACTGCTCTGAATAAGATGAAGGAATGTTCCTCACGTGATCAATATTTAACAATTTATTTTGTGTATACATGCTGGCTGGGCTAGCATTTAATGCTTGTTCCTGTTTGCCTTTGAGAAGGTGGTGATGAGCTGCCTTCTTGAACCACTGCAGAACATATGCTGTATGTAGACTCACAACACACTTAGGGAAGGAATTCCAGGATTTTGACTCAAAGGCATTGAGGGATTGGTGATATGTTCCCAAGTCAGATGGTGAGTGGTTTGCAGGTGAATTTGCAGGTGATCATGTTCCATTTATCTGCTCCCCTTGTCTTTTGAGATGGAAGTGATCGTGATTTTGGAAGATAGGCCTTTGGTGAATTTCTGCAGTGCATCTTGTTGATAGTGCACACTGCCAAACAATCAGGTGCTTTGTCCTAGATAGTGTTCCACCTTTTTGAATGTTGGTGGAGCTACCTTCATTCAGGCAAGTAAGGAATATTCAAGCAGACCTCTGACTTGTGCCTTGTGGATGGCTCTGGAAGTCAGAAGGCAAGTTATTTGCTATAGAATTTCTAGCATCTGATCTGTGTTTGTCGCCACTGTGTTTACAACGCCAGTCCTGTTCAATTTCTGGTCAATGGTAATATTTATGATGGATTTCAAAATGGAGCTTAGGGCATGAAACTCTGGAATTATTTAAAGATGCAGTAACGGTGGTCAATAAGATCATGTAGAATGGATGAATTATGACAAACCATACAGCCTTTCTAACCCATAAGATCTTGTGATTCTGTGATCTTAATTATATTAATTATCATCAAAATATTTTTCAAAATAGAATTTTAGCTTGTTCATTTTATAAATATTCTTTTCAATCAATTAGAAATGCAATCATGCATGACAATTTAGGATATGAATGAATGCTAAATACACTGGCAATTGAATTATAACTAATCAATCTGTCACAGGCCAGAGTTGATTCATTTATGGCAGATATACATGCAAACTTCTGATGAAGAATTTGTGTAAATGAGTGGGAGTTATTAGTTACACTTTACAACATGTATAAATTCAGAAAATAATTAATTTTAATTAGGGTTGTCCCATCGCAAGTTCACATGGTACTTAATCATTGTGTCCTTCTGCATAGGGTTCATTGTGTCTGGAAAATTCACCATTCTGGTAATTACAATTAGCATTACATTTATTTCAATGGTATTAGATGGTGAGCATATAATAACATTATATATCAATGGCCTAATTGCAGCATTGGAAATTATTGCCAATGAATATATTTTAAAACTTTCGTAATTTAATTAAATAGTGGACCATTGTCAGTTCCTAGGTGTCAACAAAATTGCTCACATTGTGCTATACAATATAACTGGATTGAAAAATGTGTCGCTGGAAAAGCTCAGCAGGTCAGGCAGCATCCAAGGAGCAGGAGAATCGATGTTTCGGGCATAAGCCCTCCTTCAGCTTATGCCCGAAACATCGATTCTCCTGCTCCTCTGAAGAAGGGCTTATGCCCGAAACATCGATTCTCCTGCTCCTTGGATGCTGCCTGACATGCTGCACTTTTTCAGCAACACATTTTTCAGCTCTGATCTCCAGCATCTGCAGTCCTCACTTTCTCCTAATATAACTGGATTGTCAATATTTAAATAAATAATTGAATAATGGTTTAATGAGACATTATTTTGCAACACCTATATAAAATATTTGTGTTTATTTTTGTCACAGAAAAATATGTAAATATATGGAAATAAATAGACAATATAAGTTCGCACTGTTACGAATACACCAAAAATTGTATGACCAACAACTTGTGATAAAGACAGATTTAAATATAAACATGTTGGTTCAGCAGTGCAAGTAACTCTTATGTTTAGAATCTGAGGTCATTTGGATTGATGGTGAATTTCTTTCAATACAGTAACTCACAGCATTTTGTGATACATTTTTCAATGTGGACACAAGATGGCACTAGTGATCCATTGTACAGAAACGGTTGAGGATATTTGCAGCATTAAAGATCAGCTACTTTGACTGCTTCTGGAATTCTTTCTCTAGAAGTCCATGGACCATAACTTGTGAAGACTTGGGGGGTGAAACTCAATATTGGTGGAGCAGAACATGTACAGTAAGTGAAATGGATGACCTTTATATACTCTATCCACTGAAGGTGAGTGCGATGTCAAATGAACGGCTGCCATATTGTTGTACATTTGTTCCTACACTACTAAAATATGTGCTCAGGACTGTTAGACATTGTTGTAAAGGCATAGATGATCTAAACAGTCTAAAATACATATTTTAAAGATAATTGTGGAATTCCCACACCTCTTATGGGCTTATGCCCGAAACGTCGATTCTCCTGTTCCTTGGATGCTGCCTGACCTGCTGTGCTTTTCCAGCAACACATTTTCAGCTCTGATCTCCAGAATCTGCAGTCCTCATTTTCTCCTCTAAGATTTTAACCTACTGCGAATCCTCTTACAAGGATTCCAGTGAGTCCCTCTCTCACTGCACACCCCAGGTCATCTCCTCTGCACAGAAGCTCTTCAGCCACATTCTCAAACAGACTCGCTACCACAGCCACATCTCCTTCCTCAGCACCTGCCTACGGAACCGACTGATCCCGCACAGAAGGGCTTATGCCCGAAACGTCGAGTCTCCTGTTCCTTGGATGCTGCCTGATCTGCTGCGCTTTTCCAGCAACACATTTTCAGCTCATTCCCACACCTCTACCTATTTTGGAGATCATATATAATTTCTTTACTTTGCTTCCAGATAGTTTACCCCCTGCTTTTCCAGAAGGAAAATCAACTAAAATCTGTGAAGAATACATGCTCATTTGGCTTGTCCTGTATACCTTAAAATCGAACTCCAGTAGGACCAGTACTTTTACTCTAAGTATTACTAGTAATTTCTCACGGGATTGTGCCATTTGATTTGGGTGACCATTTTTCTCTTGCCCATTTCTAATGGATTAACCATCTGCTCCTTGTTAAAGCTGAGATGCTTGACTTTAAGAAACACAGCACCCAACCATGTTTACTCTTAAGACCAAATTTATAATAGAACAGTCAATGACCCTTTTCATCAATGTGCTGATGATCATGAGTAGATCAAGTTGGATTTGTTTTGGTTTTTGTGACCAGGTCATTACATAAAATATTCCTCCGTCCAATTTTCAAAGTAGCAATGTCTTCAGAGACTATGCTACATGTGGAAAACTAACTACATCCACAACTATTACTGTCATATAGCACTACCAGTGACAGCTATAGTCAGAGCTGCATTGACCTTCTAAGCTACAAGGCCATTGCTGGTTACCAGGGCAACAAACTATGAGACATGAGATACATAACTATGAGACCTGAGACCTGAGGCTCAGGTTAAAAATGTTGATTTATCTTTCTGGGTTGTCATTGCAAGGATCAAGTGAGCTGTGCTGTACAGTATTGGAGACTGCAAAGACTATGGGCAACATGCTGACATCAGTAGCAAAGACTTTCATTCCAGAACTAGCTGCATCTTTAACCAAGCTGTTCCAATAGAGCTACAACATTTGCATCTACCTGGCAAAATGGAAAATTATCCAAGTTATGTCCTATTCATGAAAAGCAAAACAAATCCAAACTGATCTACTTGCAATCATCAGCACAATGATGGCAGGGGTCATTGACAGTTCTATCAAATGACACTTACAAAGCAATAACTTGTTCACTGAAGCTCAGTTTGGTTTCCACCAAAGCCCGTCAGCTCCTGACCTCATTACTGCCTTTGTTTAAGCTGTACAAAGGCTTGAACGTGACATCAAATTGATTGAGGATGGCATCCGGAAGCCATAGCAAAAGTGGAGTCAATGGGAATCATGGGGGAAAGCTCTCTGCTGGTTGTAGTTTAAGGAAGATGTTTGTCATTGCTGGAGGTCTATCATCTCAGTTCCATGGCATATTTTGAAGTGCACCTCAGGGTAGTGTCTTTGGCCCAATCAACTTCAGCTGATTCACTGATGTTGTTCCCTCCAATATAATATTAGAAATAGGAATGTTTACTGATGACTGCATCATGTCAGTACCATTTACAATTGCTCAGATAGAGAAACAGTTCAGGTTCATATGCAACAAAATCTTGACAGCCTTCAGACCCTGGCTGCTAAGGAACATTAATGCCAAACAAGTATCTGGCAATGGTGAACTTTACAAAAGATAATCTAATCTCCTCTCCTTAATGCTCAATTGCATCACTGAATCCCCAACTATCAACCCTTTCATGGTAACCATTGACCATATATTGTATTGGATTAGCAATAAAAATACTTGAACTTACAAGAGCTGGTCAGAGGCTGGAAATCTGTGGCAAGTAACGTACCTCTGGACCCTCCAAAGCCTGTCCACAAGTCAGAAGTGCAATGGAATACTCACTACTTGCCTGGGTAAGTGCAGCTCCAACAAGACTCAAGAAGATTCCAGCCAGGACAAAGCAATACACGTGATCATACTCTATCCACCAATTTAAACATTCACTTTCTACATGATTGATACACAGTGGCAGGAGTTGTACTATACACCGTATTATTGGAACTCATCAAGGCTCTTTTAAGGGCACTTTGCAAACCTGCCCTGTATCATTTGGATGCATGGGAATACCATTGCCTGCAAGTTCTCATCCAAAACGGGCAGCAAGCTGGCTTGGGACTGTATTGCAGTTTCCTCACTATAGTGGGATCAAAATTCTGATTGTCACTCCCAAACAGCATTTGCGGGATACTTCCACCAGTGGGTTGCAGTAGGTAAGAAACATAGATCATCACCACCTTCTCAAGGGCAATTAGGGTTCAGAAACAATGCTGACCTAACAAGTATTGCCTACATTCAATCATAGTATTAAAAGTATGAGTAAAATAAAATTACAATCAATTGCAATCACTTTATATGTAGTTATTACATTTGTTCCTCCAGTATTATCTTTGATTCCATTATTTTTAAACATCGACTTTGGTAAAATGCAGCAATTGATATTTCAGGGTTTGGCTTTTGCTAAATTTATGAACACTAAAGAATGCATCATGTTAACTCTATTGATTTTAATATTCACTTCAGAGAAAAACATGAGAATTTAATAGCCCTCTGTAGCTTCTCATAAACATCTCACATGCTGTGATACTGGCAAATTGTCAAAAATTTGACGGAACAAATATTCTTAGCTGTCATTAAACATCACCAGGAGTTACCCTTACATTTATTTGTTAATTTTAACAAATAATAGTACAACAGTGGTAAACATTAGATTATTGATTTGTACTGAACACTGCCCAGAGTATTTCTACAATTCCAAAATTTGATTGTCAAAAATTAGCAATAAACCCAGTAAAAAGATGTTTTGAGCTTGTTAAAACATGATTAAACTCATTAATGTAAAATAGGTTCACCATTCTCCAGTTACACAGTCATCCAAAAGTGAGTAACAAGCTCCTTTTCAGAGCTGGGGTTGATGAGCTGAAGGCCTGACAATATCAGTACAAAGTAACAAAGGTAAATAACAAAAAGCAAAGTCTTTTTACTTGTTACCTAGTGAGAATCTCAGGAACAGTGAGCTGAATGCTTTATGGAGTTAGTGGCTGTGAAGGTCAGACTGCATTTACTTCACTGCCATAGGGACACCTCACTCAGATGTCAGCCACTTTGGTGACTCCATTTAGACTTTGGTGACTCCATTTAGACAACTGATGCTTACTTAATGCACAATAAAAGAATGGCAGATTGTACTGCAATAGAAGTGAATTGTTTTGTTTTGAATTGTGTTTAATTTAACTGTTGTGCAAATTGAATTTCTATGCATTGGTTGTTGCAATGTCTTCTTAATACTTGGTCCAATTTTAAAGTTAAGCTGGATATATAAGTGAGTAAGCAAGGAGAAGCTGCAAGGAAAGTGCAAAAATAAATCAACTTGTTTTAACAGTTTTTTTTTGTTTGGTGGGTGGTAGAGTTGAGGTCCTTTATTGAAACTTCGGAAAGCTCATTGCTATTAGTGCAGGGCCACATGATGCTAGCAAACTGATCTGAAATTAATTCAAACTGGCTGCTTCTACTCTACTCCAGACATGCTATTGCTGGAGGGCAACTCCTGAGATCACTCACTGATTTGTCTGAATACAGAACAGTGGTCATATACATGCTTTTGGCGTCCCTGCCTCATAGTTTTCTCTAACCATTCTCAAAGTGAACTGAAGATGGCTGTAACTACATTTATGGATTTTGGGCCACAAAACCTCAGAAGCAATAGAGTCTTAATTAGCAGAATAAAGAAAGAACTTGCCTTTTATTGTGTTTTTTACATCCTTAACTTGGCTCAAAGCCATTTGCAGCCAGTGAATTACTTTTGAAGTGCAGTTACTATTGCTCAGCAACAGACCAGCAAATTTCTCACAGAAATGTACCACAAACAGCAGTAAGGAAATGGGTGAAATCTTCTGCACTATGTCCCTGGCAGGACAACAGGAACATTTTGTGTCTGGAACCTGATTTCCTACTGAGCAGGCTTTGGCAAGGCTCTTTCCTTGACAAAGAGCATTAACATTTTGTAGTCCTCCCGATTATTTAGGAAGGTTGGAAGCACTATACATCCATTCTGTAGCAAAAAAGAGTGACTAATTAAAGGAACCACAGCATGTGTGCAGCACATGAACTAAAGGCAGCAGAAACCACAGGAATGGAAGGGAGACCAAGCAAGGGTACTCCACAAATCACATATTCTTACTTGGAGACCTTGTTGTGGAATGTGAAGGACTGTAATGAGGTGATAGCTCCAAATGACAGAAGGGGACAACCGATCAGAGTATCCAGTGGCAAAGGAAGTGAGCAGCTGACAAGTGGTTCCTTGGACGCAGCATCACTGAGGATCTAAAACTCCAGGAGAGTAGGAAAACTGAGTGACTGAGCACTTGCCAGTATTGAGTTCCACATTCTTACCAATCAATCTCTTGAACAGCATACCTCTGGCAAACACACCTTGCCAATCCATTCAGTCCTCTCTCTGCAGGCAGTTTACACTCCCAGCTAAACCACCAAAACTCATGCCACCCACCATTACAGTTGGACCTCAGTGTTCTCACTCCCCTTTGCCTTGTGGAGAGGCTTTTGTTTTTAAGGAGGAAGCAGCTCATGCTGCTGCTGCTGCTGCTGGAGCAATGCTGACATTACTGTGGCTTCTGTTGTTGCCACTCATCAGCAGTGAAAGTTGGAACTGCAGACGTTGCTCCTTTGCCACATTAGAGGCTGGCAGTTGTGAATTGCAGCTTAAGATGAGTGGGGTGCCTTCCAACAAGTTGACTATCACCCGTCACATAATGAAAAAAAACTCTTTGAGAGAAGAACTGTCCTCAATAACAGCTTCTCAACTAGCCATGGTGGAGCTCTGGGATGTATGTATGAAGAAGGCACACGTGTAGACTATTCAGCCAACTCATCAGAGACTTCAGAGTTTCTCAGCTTCACTGAAGTAATTGTGCATTGGCTTCAGTTACTCTAACAAAGTGCAGATACAGCAATGTTGCTGTAGACTGTGAAGGAAAAAGGAATCCATGATTAAGATGCTTTTAATTGCCTTTTTAATTTCTTCATACAGGACCCAAGGAAACTCAGGGCTAGTACTAGAGAAAACTGGGAGAAGGTGAGATGACAGGGTAGGCTGAAACTTCTTTTGTGTCCAGAAGAGCACTCTTGCACATATGAAAACAACAGTGGACAATGTTGGCTGGAAGTGGGCTTTCTTGCTGAATACACAGCTGGCCAACTTGTTCAGCTCACAATGGCTCCAAAGCAGAACAGCAACCTTTTAATTGTAGTGTGTTCAAGTGTCCTCTATGTGTCTTATACATGTTATGGACTAGATCAAACTCCTTCAAAAAATTCAGAAGGTAGTCTAGACCCTAATATTTTCTTTCTTTTAAAGGTAACTGTAAGGAGTTGCATTCCAGATGTAATTCGATTGGTTGAACTACCAGATTTGAAGCAAAACACACTTTATTTATATACTACAATTGAAATACAACAAAAGAAAAAGAATTTGGAATAATTAACTTTATTGGAAAACTTAACAGAATAATAGATTATTTAGGTACTAAACAGTGTTTATTCCACTATAGTGACATCCCATAATCACACCCTAGACAGAGGCAAATTTAGAAAATTGATTGTCTGGCATGGAATTCCAGCAACAGAAGGAAACATCATCATCAGGAGAAAACTCTGAGAGACAATGCAGCAGGAAGAGATGTACTACAGCTTCCAAACCCTGCTAAGCCTAAGCAACCATTGTTACTGGAAAACTAAAACTAGAAAAAATCCTGGTTCCATGGGAGCTTGGCCACCCGTTCAGGCTGCTTCTATTATTCCAACTTTAAAGAAAAACCTAAAGGACTCACAAGCTGTTTACTTTATTACCTTTGAGTAGACAGCTCGGTATCTCTGCAAGTCAGGCAGTATCCGTGGAGCAGAAAAATCGACGTTTCGGGCAAAAGCCCTTCATCAGGATTCCTGCTGTGCTTTTCCAGCACCACTCTAATCTGGACTCTGATTTCCAGTATCTGCAGTCCTCACTTTTGCATAGCTCAGTATCTCTGTCTTAATACCTCTCTTCAAAAAAAATCTAATTCAAAATACACCTCTTAAAGCCATAGTACTGTCTCATTTATTTACTGATTCCTTTTTCTCTCATGTTTCTCACTTTATGTTTATGAAATGTATCCTCCATTCACTTTATATCTTGGTGGAAATTTGTAAACTTCGGATTTAACAGGTATGGAGACAACAGAAGAGGCTAAAATGCAATACAATCACTGTTATTTCAGTATGTCCTGATTTGTTATCAGTTTTCTAAATAAACCACTAAAACTTCTGTCACTTGCTGTTAGTTTCTAAAGATAAAATGCAGGAATAGCTTTTTCAAGAACAAATCAACTTGTTTCTCTGCAGGCTTTTAATGACTGTTTTCCCCTTCAGTTTTAGTTATGGTGATGCATGCAAGAATATGAAGCAGTCAGTGAATGAATGTCACTGCAACAAATTCTGATTGCACGTGTGCCAAAGTGATTAATTGCCATATTCATGCAGTGATCCTGGCATGTTAGGAAGTACTGTGGAGTAGCATTATACTCAAGATTCCCAGAAGGTACAGTCTTTATTCACATATTTCAAACAGTTTTTGAAATAGGTTGACAAAGATATTCTATTTGTACCTGAACCTTTGTTCACACTGATATTTCATTGCTCAAGCTAAGGTGACAACATGTTTGCCTTGACATAATTTTCCTTGAAAACACCTCAACAATGTAAATAAGGCTTCATGCTCAGTTCACATTTTTTATGTGCTAGTGCTATATGTGAATAGTGAAGATTAGAGTGGTGCTGGCAAAGCACAGTGGGTCAGGCAGCATCCGAGGAGCAGGTAAATCGATGTTTCAGGCAAGAGCCCTTCATCAGGAATGAGGACAGAGGAGATGACCTGGGGGTGCAGTGAGAGAGAGACTCACTGGGATCTTTGTAGAGAGAGGAGGAGAAATTCTTGAAAGCAAGTACCCTTGCAAGAGGATTCGCAGTAAGGTGAAAATCAACTAGGCAAAAGTGAGGACTGCAGATGCAGAGAGGCCTCTATTCCTGATGAAGGGCTCCTGCCCGAAATGTCGATTTTCCTGCTCCTCGGATGCTGCCTGACCTGCTGTGCTTTTCCAGCACCACTCTAATCTTAACTCTGATCGCCATCATCTGCAGTCCTCTCTTCCGCCTATATGTGAATAGCCCATCTTACCCAGTTATGAGAGAAATTCCACCTGATTCACATGGGTTAAAGTAAACAAAAGCCGAAAACCACAATTTTATTATGAAGAGAATAATGGTCTGTGGTGTTTTGGTGAATGGATGACAGGCAGTTTAGTATGTTGGATAAAATCAAGTATTAGACCTAAATCAGTCAGCCCTCTTTATTTTGTCAGTTGTTTTGTATATTATATCCATTATTTTATTTAAGATGTTGTAGCAGCAATCAGTACCATTGCATGTCATGTTGTTTGAAGCACTCCTGGTCACCAGACGTTAGCTTTGGGTCATTCTCTCTTGGGGCAGAGATCTACAGGATTTGCTTAATAGCATAAAACCTCTGATTCAAACTGGATTTGCTTGATATGTAATATTTTAGAACCTTGTAGAACCTTGTGTTGGGATATGAAAATACAATTATCTGAGAAGGTTGAAAATAATTCAGTTGGTTGACTATACTAGCCTGCTCCCTGTACCATATATTGTAAACACTTTGTCCTGGAGTAACTCATCAAGCATTTTTCAACATCAGCTTCCAATCCAATGACTTTGACCACCTCAAAGGATAAGGGCAGCAAACTCACAGGAACACCGCTACTCAAAGGTTCTCCTTTAAGCCACATGCCACCTTGACATGGAATGATATCATTGTTCCTTCATAGTCGCAGGATCAAAATCTTAGGTTTCCCTTCATAAAAGCACTGTGGATGCACAAACACCAGATGGATTGTAGCCATGTTTGATGGTGGCTCATCGCCACACTTGCAAAGGCAGTTAAGGATGGCTACCAAATGCTATACTTGCCAGCAATCCTGACATCACAGGAAGGAATCAAATAAAAATCTTGCATGTGAGTTTTAGGATATATTTTAAATCTTCTTTTGTATCTTGTGGTAGCTGAGCATAGACATTTTGTGAAACCTGATAGAGTATGGTAATAAAGCATCAATTCTTCACCAGCAGAGAAAATAAAGAATGTACTCAATGTTGGCACATGGAAGGTGTTTACAGAGTGAGGTTGGTCTTTGCCAGCTGTGCAAAATGGTCTCATATTGAATTGTCAGGGGATTTTTCACAGTGCTTGATAGATCTTCCATTAAAATTCACTCTTTAAGGAGATTTCTTTCCTTGTCTCACTGCTATTTTTCACTTTGTTTATCATTAAAACTGTTGATAATGTTTCCCAAGTGTTATGGACAAGACCAAATATATCCAGGATTGAGCCGAGACCCTACTGTTTTCTTATTTAAAGGCAAATGTAAGATGCTGCATTCAAGATGCAATTCAGTTGGTTACACTACTTGGCTTTTACTTAAGGCTTCGCAAGTTGTTTACTTTATTGACTTGGAACAGATTGCTTTCCATCTCTGTCTCAACCTCTTTCCATAAAAAAAGGACAATGTTTACCTCTAGGAGCCACAGTATCATCACACAAACCAAAATACAAAAACTGGCATAGGGAAAAACCCAGTTTATCTATTTTGCTTGTTGCCATCTGACGTTTTATACTTATTTCACTTATTAAAGAAACAGGATATTTCATTATTAGCATAATGTTTATGACATGCTTATTTGTCGTGCAGAGACTGTGGGCTATTACTTTGTTCTGCCTTTTGGATCCTCAAGAACATAGAATGTGTTCTGTAGAGAGTAGAAAATCTGCTCCTTCAGATTATTTTTCAAGTGGTGGTGATGAAAATTTACCTCAAAGAAAGGAAAATCCAATTTTTCATTGACATAAGTTTTTGTGGCATTCCTGAAATGGAATATAAATGAAAACTGTAACAACAAGGTAATTAGGTGTAATTTGCCTCCTTTCTTTTTAACCTCACTCGAGATCGCAACATATTTTTAAACTTTTCTTTTAGTATTAAATTGCCAGCTGGTATTATTACTGGACAAGGACAGATCCCAGACTGAAAATTAACTTGATAGATCATATTCTGTTTGTATTTATTGACTGAGGTGGTTTGTCATTGAAACATAAGCATGAAATGTTGCAGGCTTTATTTTAACAATGGAACAGAAGTTTATTAAGCAAAGCAAATTAAGATAAAATAGAATAAGTCAAACTACTTACATATAGCACAATTTGAAATATTCAATATACATGATAAAAAAATATGATACCAACTATCCCTACTTTACAGTACTCAATCACCAGAAAGAGTTATCTTCTCTATCACATCTATAGATTTGTCATATCTATTTCTTTCACCGAAAGCTTTCCAGTCAATGAGTTCTTCTCTTAAACAAAGTTAGTCGATTTCTGATTCTTCTTAACTGAAAACACGTTGAGACTTTTCAATCTTTACTCTGTCTAATTGTAAAACTCTCACAATGCAAACAAATTTCCATTATCTCTCTGGGAAGCCCCTCTCTCCTACGTCATGGCTCCAAACTCAAAATAAATAAGATTAATGCATATGTAAGTTGCACACTTTCCATCATTGTAACATGAAGCTTTAATTCAGTACTTCAACTAAAGTTGCAGTTAGTTAGACCAAAACTGTGCAATCTATTAGAATATCTTCCTCAATGAAAGGTACTGTTACATATGTTGCAGATATTCTCAAGAGTGGTCCTCTGTCTTTCTTAGTTGGACAGTTTGCAGGTAAACTTTAATATTCAATATGTACACTGTAAATGTGAATTAAAACAGGGACACAAAACCTTCTTGATGCTGACTCTTGCTTGGTTTCAATGTATTTAGTTTATGGAGATAATTTCAATGGAGATGATTCATGGGCCTCAATCTATGATCAGATGGTCATGATAACCATTTTCGGACAGCGTTTGTCATTTATAAAACTCCGGTCGTCTGAGTTGCAGAGGGATCTGGGTGTCCTAGTGCATAAATCACAATATGTTAGAGTGCAGGTCTAGCAATTAATTTGAAAAGCTAATAGAATGTTATCATTTATTGTGATGAGAATTGAATTCAAAAGTAGGAAGGTTATACTTCAGTTATTTAGGGCTCTGCAAAGATCACATTTGGAGTACTGTGCACAGCATTGGTTATTTAATTTGAAGAAACATGTAAATGCATTGGAAACAGGCCAAATAAGGTTTACCAGATTAATACCTGGAATGGATGGGTTGTCGGGTGAGGGAGGGTTGGATATATTTGGCTTGCAGAAGCTGGAGTTTATAAGAGGAAGACACATTTTGATTGAAACGTACATGATGTTGAGGATTTTGAGAGGGCAGATGTGAAGGTGATATTTCACCTATGGGAGCATCGGTAATTAGTGTCACGGTGTAAAATTCAGGGATTATTCAATTACGATTGAGATGAGGGAAATCTTTTTTCTCTCTGAATGTCATGAGTCTTTGGATCTCTTAGTGAAAAGGTAGTGGAAGCACTGTCTTTGAATATTTTGAAGGAAGGGATAGAGACTTGTTGAGCAAAGTGGTGAAATGTTCTCAGGACTAGGTGAGAATGAGGATTTGAGATTACAGTCTAATTAGCCATAATCTTCATGAAAGGCAGAGAAGGCTCAGTGGGCTGAATTGCCTACTCCTGCTCCTTGTTCATATGTTCAGATGAAAAGTCTCAGCTTGAACAATCAGATGATGGAAGTCAAAAATTATCCAAAGTTACTACTATCCAAATGATACACAAATAAACAATAGGTACTCAGGTTGCAGATATCATACAAACTATTAACACAGCTGGAATTTGAATTTCTCAGTTAATACAAAGATACTATCTGTGAATGGGTTAATAATCATGGTAACAAAAAACACAGCATCGCTGAAAATAGCACTTCTATTTGTATCTTTATGCATCAAATCCTAATCCTGCCAGAGAGATGTAAATAACTTCACTAACTGTTACCATATTATATTCCTTCACCTTATGAATAATAAAAGAGCAATCCTTCAAGCACTCTATTAATTTGTCAGTAATGGCCACATGGTGTAGTATTCTGTTACAACAAAGAATAGCTCGTCTTGTGAATAAAATGTGCCCCATGTAAATGAGTCTTTCGGGAAATGGAGTAGGAAATAAGGGCAGTGCTATTCATTTTACTTTATTAAAATGCTGATCTGTGCAATTTAATCTATCCAGAAGAATTTTTTATCAGGTTGTTAAGAATAATATAAAAACTCACTAAAGATGTGGCTTCAATGTAAAAAATGCTTCAAAGTAATCATGGGCAAAGAGATGACAGAAATGCAGCAAGAAGCATAATTTTAACTACAAAACAAAGTCCTGATCTTGGGCTTCAGTAATATTCTGCACATAAGCTATTTGAAACGGAAATCTTGAACTGAACAGAATGAACAGAAAACTCAAATGAAGTGAACTTGAGCTATGAGAATGTATGAAGGTAAGAAAAGATAATTCTGCCAGCCTTCCCCAGTCAATTGGAGCAAGCTTCAACTTCCTAATGCCTCACTGTCTGGTTTAGACCACTGTGCCATTAGTCTTATTTTTGATTGACTATAAATTAGTTGTGGAATGCAATTATTTATCACATGATATGTATTCATTTATAAAGAACTTATTCCTCAATTTACCTAGTTCCTTAGGATAAGATCACATTCCTTGGATCTGATCAAATTGCTTCTTATACAGCTTACTGATTCATTTTATCGTTATAAAACCTCGTTATAACTAATTATAGTAATAAAAAGATGTTCTCTTCTCATCTTTTTATCAACAGTGAAACAAAGTCTTGCTCCTTTTTTTATGGCTTACTGTCAAGAACCTGTTTATATGCTTTGATTCTATCCCTGACTACTACCTCAGATGGAGACTGCTGTCCTATCAATAGTTTTTCATCAGCTATGAGTATAACCTCCTTTAGCTTATACTGTCTAGGTAAAACCAATATACCATCAAACCTGAGATAACCTTGCATTTACCACTCTGATCTATTCTTTTAAGGATAGACAATAGATGCCAGCATTATCAGCTATGCCTATATCCCTTAAAAGAGTAAATGAAACAACTTATTTGCTTAACAACATCACTCAAATAAATTTGCTGGTAACTTATATCATTATGGTTGCCACCCATGCATAAAAAATTCTTCAGTTTAGTGCTGTCCAATATCCAAAGGAGAAATTAAGTCCAATGAGAAGGTTCTGAGGAGAAATTCAATTCACAACTGTTGTGGATTTTATATCTTAACACAATGCCAGGATAATGCTTGTTTTAATTTGTGCAATAGATTTTATTAACTGTGCTTTTATAACATCTACTCCAGGTTTCTGCCCCAGCTAAAGTTTATTTGTGTGCATGTGGTAGTCCTATCAGACATAGATGATTTTTGCTTGTGGCAAGAACTCTCATGCATAGCTGCTCAACATTGGGAGGCTGTTGTAGATTTACACATCGATAATCAACCTGTTTGGCTGCATTATAACACATTGTTTGTTGTCATAAACTTTTGAGATGGGACTTAACCCCTTTGATCTGTTGCCTAGAGGTAGGCACCCAACCACTGCAGCATGAGACTTCCTCTCCTACTTGCACTTGAAAATCAAACAGCCAGGAGTTGAAAATTTGGTGTGACACCTCACCCAAGGCCCACCAGATGACAAAATCAATTTGTCTTATGAATGATTGAGTAGCCAGCCAGAATCAGATATCATTTATTAGGTTTACAATCGAAATCAGGGTGCTGTGCTGGTGTTAGGAATTTAAAGCAATCTTCATCTAAAAAAGGGCAGCGCTTATGTGGGCAATCTATAAGTTTCACACAGATGGATCCTGTCTTGAGTGATCGAACAAGTGGT
This sequence comes from Chiloscyllium plagiosum, assembly GCF_004010195.1. Taxonomy (NCBI): domain Eukaryota; kingdom Metazoa; phylum Chordata; class Chondrichthyes; order Orectolobiformes; family Hemiscylliidae; genus Chiloscyllium; species Chiloscyllium plagiosum. Next base: position 23,251,486 of record NC_057735.1, read on the forward strand.
CCTTAAAAAATTAGGAAAATGATTTATTTGGAGTTATATTTTGGAGATTTTCACAACTTCACAATAACACTGCAAACTACTCGTATTCTTGGCTCAACCCGCTTGACTTCATCTCCCCCTCTCCTTTTTTCATGCAAAGGCTCAGTTCTCAAGAAGAGTTGTAATGCACTTGAAACGTGAACTCTGTTACTGTCTCTACAAATGGTGCCAGACGCGCTGAATTTCTCCAGCATTCTCTTTGTTTGTTTCAGATTCCCAGCATCTGACATATTTTGCTTGTATAAGAAACAAAACTATTGGTGACACTAAAATCATATATAGGTCATACACAAAAAGTATGCTAAAGGTTTTATGACAACCCAATAGTTTCATGTTCAACATTATTGATACTATATTTCTCTTCTAGGCTTCATTAATTAACAGGATTTAAACACCCAACTTCCATGATTGGGATTTGAAATGATATCTCTGGATCATTAGTACAGGCCTTGGGATTACTAGCCTATCAGCAAAACTACTGTACTACAAGACTTTTTTTTATTCATTCATAGGATGAAGGCATTTATTGCCCATCCCTAATTTCCCAGAGAGCAGTTAAAAGTCAACCACATTGCTGTGGGATTGGAGTCACATGTAGGCTGACAATTGACAATAGATTCATGGTCACCATTAGATGCTTAAGTCCAGATTTTGTATTGAATTCAAATTCTGCCATCTGCCATGGCAGGATTTAAACCCTGGTCCCCAGAGCACAATGTGGATCTTAGGATAAGCATTGGTGATAATACCGCTGGATTGTCGCCTCCCCTGTTATTTTCTGCTTCATTTTCAACAATATGTTTTTGATACATAGAGAATTCAGTGGAATGGTTTAGCTGTCATGTGAACTGATAGTTAAAAAGAGTAGGTAATTTTGAGTTTAAAAAAAGGTTTTTTTTAGAGATTATCAACTATTCACTAGCTTATTTCACAGATGCTACTGTAGCAATACTTTGTTAAAAGTTAAAACAAGTTCAAATATTATTATTGGAAAGAAGGTGCAAGATGTTCGCCCTATGGTCAAACGTAAGGGCATGTAAGATGACTCTAGATATACTGTTAGTCTCAAAGTCATAGGGCAGTGTTCGGAATGTCATGTTTTTAAATCAGTTATATTTTAAAGTTTTTTAAAAATTTTAAGACAGAATGGAGTTGATTGTCTCAAGGATAACTAAATAACATTTCTACCTGGTTACAAGGTCCATATGATTCATGGTGTTCAACATCAGATTGCAGGTAGACCTCATGCTGAAATTGAAGAGATGATGATCATAAGGGTGTAAATGAGTCTAGAAAATTTTTGGAACCTTAGAAAGAAGGAGAGATATTTTGCTCATGATAAGTCAGTACCAGGAGATACTACCTGACAGGAAGAGTAAGGAGGAAGTAAGCCATCAAAACTAAGAATATTTTTAGGTTGTTCTTGGAAAATGAAGTATCTGTTTTAAGGGACAGAGTAAAGTAAAACTGAGTCCATGTGCAGCAAAACTTGGAAAACATTCAGGATTTCATTGATGAATGGCAACTAACATTTATGGCACCTAGGGTTCAGGCAATGATTATCCCCAATAAAAAAAATCTGATGATTCCTCTTTGGCATTTAATGGCATTACCATCACTGAATCCTCTATAATCAAAACCGGGGATTACCATTAACCAGAAACTGAACTGGACCAACCATCTAAATATTGTGGCTACAAGTGTACACTAAAGTTTGGAAATTCTGTGGCTAGTACCTGACCTGCTGACTCCTAAAGCTGTACACTATCTGTAAGGCAAGAGTGAAGTACATAATGGGATATTTTCCACTTAGTTGGATGAGCATAGATCCAATAACAGGCAACAAACCTGACATGATTCAGGACAAAGCAGCCTGCTTGATCGACATCTAATGTACCACCTTAAATAATATCATTAACACAGAGAGGCAGCAGTGTCTACCAAATACAAAATAGTGCAGGATTCCAAATCCATGATCTGTACCACGAGGAGGACAAGGGAACAACTGGACTGGGAACAACAATAACTGGGAACACTTCTACCTGCAAGTTCCCATCCTGCAGGTAGAAGTGTTCCCAGTTATTGTCCCAAGTCAGACCATGCTGACTTGGGACAATATTCACAAATCCTTCACTGTCACTGGATCTACTTGGACCTCTCTTTGTAACAATAACAACATTATATCAATAGTAACAATTCAAGAGTAATTCACTATAATTTGTAAGAAAATTAGAATGGGCAACAATATTAGGGAATAAATGGAAAATAAATTAAAATCAATCAAGAACGGGGACTTTTCATAAAGCAATGTGTAGCTAATGCTGGAATTCTGAAATGCAACAGAATAAACAGAAAGTGCTAGAAAAAACTCAGCAGTTTTGGCAACACCTGTGGTGAGAGAAACCAAATGAACATTTTGAAACCAATATGGTTGTTCTTCAGAACACAAGGAGTTTTCATTGTTTCAAAAGATAAAGGGGGAAATTATCTGTAGTCTAGAGTTTAAGTTAACTATAAAGTGTCTAGTTAATGTTCTTTTAGATTAGCTTGTTACAGTAAAAGTCTTAACTTGGAATCTTGCCATATGAATCTTTCTGACAGTTTCTGGAAATTTATTTTTGCTTTAAAAGATATCCCTCTCTATCGAGATCATAAAAAAGGATATGTTCTGTGTGAAGTTTGCTCGTATGAGGGACAAAAGGAACAATAAAAGACTGAAGCGAACAATATTGCTATGGGGTTCTGAAGATACAGATTTCAAATGAACAATCCATCAAGTTATTTTCTAATGTTATGCACATCCGAGATTTGAAATTTATGAGGACACACTGAAATAGATACATAATATAAGCAGCACTCTGAGGTGAAAATGAGACATTAGCTTCCTACAGCAATTTTTTTAGTATAATTATTCTGAACAAGTTAACAAAGTCAGCATATAAAATTATAATCGTGAATAGAACATCAATCATGGGTTGAATTGGCAGTGTGAAGATGCATATAAAAGTGACGGGAAACATCATGACTGCTAAGTAGCACAAAAACTTGACATTACTCACAGGAGTACAATAAGGTGTCTTTGCCAATGAGTTATGGAGTTATACACAGTCAATATATTTATTAATTATGCATTTGCCAAGAGAGAGCTGGAGCATCTCCAAACTTGGGGAAATGTATGGATCAGCAAGCTGCATTTTGACATTCAGGTTAAATTCTTTCATATCAAGGTTAAATTTGCCATCATTGCCACAGCTGATATTTTTGTAATGTGCAAAAAGAAAAAGCATTAGCTGTGAGAACAAGGCACACTATGGGAAAAATAATGTGATCCAAATGAATATATTTAATGCTAATTGTTGCAAAAAAACCCCAGAACATTAGGCAAAGAAGAAAATTAGAATTATTTGATGGCCAGACATTGAAGACATAGTTATCATGAAATCTTTGAAACTCGCGATGAAGCAGATACCATGCCTTTGACGTCAGTAAGAGACAAGACACCAGAAAAGAGAAGTCTTAGATATCATTTGGGATACTTATGTTTTGTAATTTACTTTGTGTAGATATTCTAAAAAAAGAAATGGAATGATATATAAGAAGTCGAAGAGCTCTACTCAGCAACAAGGAACAAGCAGCATTTTGGATAGTGTACATGAGGACATCCACAGCCTGATATGTTCCAGAATGGTTTTTCAGTGTGTCGTTAACAGTATTTGTTTAAAGCACAAGGTAAACACAAAACATTAACTGAAATTCTGCTTTCAGTTAGAATCTGTCAGAAGAATGCTAACATACTTTGTAAGATCCATAGAGGAAATGTTAAATGCAGCAGTTACTTTATGTGAAAAATTCTGCTTGTTGAGTATTTCAGAGAGCCTTTCAAGCTGATCAGTGCAAACAGCATACAGTATGAGAACGTCAGGCAAATCCAATCAATACAACCGCAAATGTAAAAGATGTTTTTTTTGTGATTAAAGCTTTTGTCTTTTCCCCGAAGTGGAGGCGATGGCCTAGTGGTATTATTGTGAGATTATTAATCCAGAAATCCTAAGGTAATGTTCAAGGAAGCCCACCATCGTGGGAATTTGAATTCAATAAACATCTGGAATAAAATTCCAATGATGACTATGAAACCATTGTTAATTATCAGGAAATAAAAAGACCTGATTCACTAATTAACTTTTGGGGAAAAAACTGCTGTGCTTACCTGGTTTGGCCGAAATGTGAGCCCAGACTCCTAGCAATGTTATTGATTCTTAACTGCTCTCTGGGCAATTACAGATGGCTGGCAAATTTTGGACTAGCCTTGTAATGCTCACTTCCTGCGATTGAATTAAGAAAACAGCCTGAGTATGCTGAGGTGCATTTAATTTGTTGCAAATATTTCCTGTTTATTATTTCAACGAAGAGCTAATTATGATAATCTCGCAGCATGATGTACATATTAACAAATCCCAACTGTATATGCATTTTCTGTTTTTCGCTGATTTATCTAATTTGAGATGATAAACCTAGATTAATATATGGCTGACGGTGAATTGTGAGGGGGAGAATTCAGGTAAAGAGATCAGATAATACTGTAAACTACATGAACAAAGCAAGATGCAAATTCTTTTGGAGTTTGGAGTTTAGCCGACAGTGAAATATCATTTGCATAATCAGGCTAATCTTGTCCAAAATATCAGCTTTGCAACTAAACCAAGACTGGAGCTTTCCTACTCTCAAGCACAGATTTCCTCCCTTCCATATTGATACAATCTTGAGATCAGAATTATGGGACTTCAGTGACAAAAATAAGATTGCAAAATGGATAAAAGTCGTGATTGAAGGCCTTACTGAAGAGATCACGTGAGACAGAGTGTCCAGATTAACCTTGCGTTTTGGGGGAGGGTATACACTACAATTGATGACTGATCATGTTGGTGGCAGTACTAGTAGCAGTATCATAGTGAGGTCAGAGTGATTGCTTTTGACATCAAGGGACATTTGACTGAGTGTGGCAACAGGGAGCCATGACAAAACTGGAGTCAATGTGAATCAGGGGAAAATAAATCTTCACTGGCTGGAGTCATACTTCACACAAAGGGAGATGGTTTTGTTTGGTGGAGCTCAGTTATTTCAGCTCCAGGATACATCTGCAGGAGTTCCTCAGGGCTATGATCCTAGGCCCAACCATTTTCAGTGGTCCTCAACTCATCTTCTCTCTCAATTACCTTCCCTCCATCCTAACGTCAGAAGTGAGAACGTGCAATCATCAGCAAACAATGTTCTGCAGCATTTTCAAATTCTCAGATATCAAAGTGGTCCATGTCCAAACGCAGAAAGATCTGGACAATATCCAGGCTTGACACAAAAAAAGGTGAGTAACATTCACGCTACACAAATGCCAGGTAATGTCCATCTCCTATAGGAGACAATCTAACCATTGGTGGCTCTACCATCACTGAATGGCCCACTATCAATATTTTGGGGTTACCATTAGCCAGAAACTGAACTGGACTAGCCATAAAAATAAAAGGCTTTGAATATGACAGCAAATAACTTATCTCCTGACTCCCCAAAGCCTGACCACCATCTACAAGGCACAAATTAGGAGTATGATGGAATACTTTCCACCTGCCTGGATGAATGCTTGACACCATCTTGGATAAAGCAAACCACTTGATTGGTGCCATGTTGACAAACATCCTCTCTCTCCACCACTCATACTCAATAGCAGCAGTGTGTATTATCTTTAAATTCACCAAAGTTGCTTTGACAGCAGTGATTAGAATAGTTAGATTATTATTTTTGACTCGTGCTGTTTTGATGGGCTGAAGGGCCTTTATCTGAACTGTAGACCTCTATGACATTATGACAGCACCTTCCAAACTCTCAACCACCTCCATATAGAAGAACAAGAGCAGCGCAAAAATGGGAATGCCACTACCTGCAAACTACTCGCTAAGCTGTGCACCATCCTGACTTGAAAATTGACCACTACTCCTTCACTGCTACTGGGTTTCCTGGAATTTCCTCCCTAACACCATTGTGGGTCTACCCATATAACATGGCCTGCAACGGTTCAAGAAAGCAGTTCACCACTACCTTCTCAAGAGGCAACTAGGGAATGCCAATAAACACAGGCCCAGCCAGTAACACACAAATCCCATGAATGAATAAAAAAAAGGATTAAATTGTTGGCATTGGATGGGGGTATAGTGGTGGTGAGCATTGAGAGTTGAATAGTTGTGGAGTAAAGGGCCAATTATACCTTTCTTGGAGGATATAGAGTGGCAATCAATTCCTTTGATTTCATAGATCCACAAGTCTTATTCTATGCAGGATTCTTGGTAGTCTGGAGGAACAGACGGATCATAGGGTCCATGTTCATAGATCCCTCAAAGTTGCCACCCAAGTTGATAGTGTTGTTAAGAAGGCATATGGTGTGTTGGCTTTCATTAGTAGGGGGATTGAGTTTAAGAGCTGCGAGGTTATGTTATAGTTCTATTGAGTCCTGGTTAGACCACACTTGGAATATTGCATTCAACTCTGGTCACCTCATTATAGGAAAGATGGTGGAAGCTTTAGAGAGGGTACAAAGGACATTTATCAGGATACTGCCTGGACTGGAGAGCATGTCTTATGAAGAAAGGTTGAGGGAGCTAGGGCTTTTCTCATTGGAGCGAAGAAGGATTGAGAGGTGACTTGATAGACGTGTACAAGATGTTGAGAGGCATAGATAGAGTGGATAGCCAGAGACTTTTTCCCATGGCAGAAATGTCTATTACAAGAGAGCATAACTTTAATGCAATTGGAGAAAGGTTTACGGGAGATGCCAGAAGCAGGCTCTTTACTCAGAGTGTGGTAGGTGCATGGAATGCATTGCCAGCAGTGGTAGTAGAGTCAGATACATTACAGACACTTAAGTGACTATAGGATAGGCACATAGAAATTAGTACATTGAAAGGTATGTAAGTTAGTCTGATCTTAGAGTAGGATAGAAGGCCAGTATAACATCGAAGGCCAAAGAGCCTGTACTGTGCTGTACTGTTCTGTGTTCTATGTAGATATCATAATTAATAGCAAGTAAATTAATTTTAAATTGCAAGGGCAGTTGTATCTATTCTTTTGCATCTTTAAAGAAGACCTTATGTTAACTCAATCATAAATGAGCAAATGCTAAGGTACAGAAATCTTTACATCCAGTGAAGTAGTCATGATTTATGGACTGTCTCAGAACATGGAGTTAAAAAGGGATTTCCAATCATATAAAAAAGAGACCTCACAATTCCAATGCAGATGAATTTATATTTGAAATTTTGGCAGGACGAATAATGCCCCACCTGCTTTCCCAGAAGCCCTTACATGAATACATCACTGCAATCCTGCACAGGGAACATAAACATGAACTTGACACATTCAGAGGAAAAACTCAATTCTCAAAACAAACCCAGTAAATAGCAGAGAACAATTGCAAGCAGCTAGTTAAAAGCTGCCAAGGAATAGGAAGCGCTTAAGTCAATATTGAAACATGTCAATCTTCAATGTTCAGAAATTATTAATTATAACAAATGGCAACTAGATTCTGCAATGGAGTCTCATCAGCAAGCCCTGGAAATACTTGAAGTCCTTTTCAGTCAACAGCTATAGGATCAAGCTATAAAGATCTTGGAGATACAGTATGCCTTGGGGAAGATTAAAGTTTGGCATTGTTATGGAATAGGTCAGACCACTCAAGACATTCTTAAGCAGGCAGCCCAGATCATAACTTTGCTATTTGTTTTGGTAAGTGTACAGTGAAAGTTACCCAGAGTAAGTTAGGTAGGTTGACCACTAGATTTTAAAACAGACAAAAATTTATTCACAAAATTACAGAATGAAACACAAAGAGCAGAATAAAGAATACCTACAGAACTCAGTCTATCCAACTAGACTTAATTATGCTGTTCCGAAAATACACAACAGTCCCAATAAACAAACTACCTTCAACACAGAGTAAAAATGAAACAAAGGCTGACAGGTCAAAGTTAGAAGGGCAGAAGGATAACAAGTTTAGCAGCCTGTTTCCATACAACTCACTGCTGAACTGACTCAAACAAGAGTTTAGCTTTTAGGACTGACCACTCCCCTTTCATTATACAGTTTACTTCTAAAACATGAAAGCTGTGGCCTAAAGTCTCATCTGTTTACGCATAACAAAAAGGCCTCCCAATACCCTTTTATTCCAATCCAGCCGATTCAGAGCCCGGGCTGTTTTATAAGCCCTCTGAAAGATATCAAGGACACAGTTTCCTTGAGAAAAGGAACAACTTTTAGATAAAAGGAACAGCTTTGTGACAGGCCTAAAAAGAAGTTTGAACAGACCAAAGTTAATACACTAGAATTGTTGCAGTCTAAGATCGCAGCAACTGACACTCTGAAGCGATATTGAGCCTTGGAGACTTAAAGAAAAGATTAAAGAAGATTTCTAAAAGTCCTGTGTAGAGATAACCAGAGGTCTCTCATATCTTATTAATAATAAAGATCATCTGTAGGCTAATGATGATCTTTTTAAAAATGCTGAGAAATACATAGGGAAATAAGCCAATTTGCCATACATCCTGGAGGTCACAGTGCAAAACAGGAGTTTCAGACAGATTCTGGTCCAGAAGTCCATTTTGTTTTTTGAAGACAATACACTTCTATACTTTTACACGATAATGCACATTTATTAAACACTATTTATCTGTAGCGCGATTTGTGAATTGCTGAATTTTTTAAAAAGTGAACTCCCATTAGCTGTTATGCGATTCTTATCCTTGGCACTAGATGTCGTGTTGCGTGGAGGAGTGGACTCCACCATGTGATCAGTCGGCTTGCACGCTTTCTAGTGAAGAGCTTTGGAAAGATATTATGAGATGTTTGTGCTAGTGGACTTAGAAAAGCATTGTGAAAATGTCTCTGCAGCCTGAGGACAAGAACTTAGGAGTAATCTGTTAATTTAAAAACTTAATGAGTTGAGATAAGTGTAATGTTTCATTGGAATTAGCTATCAGTAAAAGGACAATGTTGAAGAGCAGTTTGAAACTTGACTTTGTTGTTTGTATTAAGAGCTTTTTTCTCTCTCTTTATGTTTACAAAATATGTTTTGATGTTAAAGAATATCTGCAGACTCGTGAATCTGTTTCAGTGACTAATTGCCATGGTAACCAACAGCAAAAATATACCAGTACAGGGGCTTGGACATGGTCAGTCAGCTGCTCAGAGTGGTCAAAGTCAGGAAACATAGTGGGTGAGGGACAGAAAGGTGGTAGCCCACAGTTATTTTTGGTGGGTGTGTGGAGATGTCCTGAGGGGGTGCGGAAGAGATTCAGGGTTCATCTGATTCAGGGTCAGATGTTGGCGAGGATGAGAGTAAGTGTGGAAGATGAAATGGTAGATCCAGTAGCAAAGTAAGTGTGAGGTATCAAGAGAAGATGGTGGCATTTTCACTGGCAGAGTGGAGAAGGTCTTTGATCTTCTTCCTACATTCCGTGCATCCTTTCAGATGGTTGAAACTGCACTGGCCTGGATGGTAACCCTGGTTCAGGTTGGTGTGGTTCCAGTAGAATGGGGTCCTCTGTTAGCCTGGGAGAAAAGGACATCCTGCCTCTGCATCACCCCATCCTCACCAGCAGCATCTTCATGCCCATGCCCACAAAGAAAGGCACCAATTTTCCATTGTCTCCCAAGTCCAGAGCCAATGTCAGGAACCATACAGGGCAGCTCTGGACTGACAGCTCTTGTTTGGGTGCACAATATCTTTTCAAAGATGGTGCTGCACCATGAATGTTGGCCAATTCTGGGATATCCAGGAAGTTGAGTTGTTTTAGAAATGGCACATTGTATGATGGTGCAAGAATGTGTGAGAGGGACACCAAAGGGCGGGTTAAGTAATAAATCAGGCAGGTTTTGTAAAATAAGGTGATAGACATCCCCAAGCATCGTGATGTGAAACCCTCCAAAACACTGGACAAAACTGGCACTTTAGTGAAAGAAAGTATGATTCAGCCCTTGATCTATCAAGGCAGGTTTCATTCTGGGATCTGACTTGTGCAGTGTTACCATTGGATGGGATCAGAAAACTGACTAGGATGTAATGCAGCCAGCATGTATAGATGCCAATTGAGAGTAGTCAGTTGAAGATTCTGCTGAATCGCACGATACAGTATCATACAACAGGTCAAAGTTTACTTAGACTGTGCTGGGCTAACTACTATTTCTATTTTTAGAATTGGAATCCCTACAGTCTGAAAACAGGCCTTTCGGCCCAACAAATCCACACCAACCTTCCAAAGAGTAACCCACCCAGGCCCATTCCCCTACTTTATATTTACCCCTGACTAATGCATCGAACCTACATATCCCTGTACACTATGGGCAATTTAGCATGGCCAATTTACCTAACCTGCACATCTTTGGATTGTGGGAGGAAACTGGACTACCTGGAGGAAACCCACGCAGACACGAGGAGAATGTGCAGACTCCACACAGTCACCAGAGGCTGGAATTGAACCTGGGTCCCTGGCACTGTGAGGCAGCAGTGCTAACCACTGAGCCACCGTGCTGCCATATTGCTGGTAATTTTGGTGGTTCACCCCATGCCCTGTTTTTCCCATAGGCCCCATTATTTCTATTTTTGATCACATGGCATTGCACTGGAACACAGAATTACCTGTATTTTCTGATGTTCTTGATGACAGAGGAGAAGCCTTATACTGAAGTAGTTATAAAACTGATAGCATTTTCCATTCTAGAACTTAGCAGGGAAATCATCATTCCCTCAACTACAGACTGTTCTTCATTCTTAGAATGTGGCACAAAAGGACATGAAAGAGAGAAATTTCAATTTGCTGTGTTCCATTTCCAGGACTTGAGATGGTTTCTATGTCAGTAGGTTATTACTCAATCAGATTTTCCCTGATAGGTTGCCACTGTTGTACAGCCCAAGAATAAGCTATTTCTGAGGAGCTACTACCCCCATTCTACCCTTGCATGTATGTTCCAAGATAACATTAAAGGAGCACATACTTACTATATGTCCAGCAGAGAATTCTGCTGGAGATTATTACTTCAACCGAAAGGGAATTGCAAGGAATGGAACAGGAGGCTGAAGGGTGATACTGGGAGTAAAGAGTTAAATGGCCATGGTTAAATGCTAATGGTTAAAAGGATTGCTGCAAAAGAACTCCAGCAAGATGAAGCATAAAGGATTAAAATGCCTCTCTTCATCTGAACATCTGTTAATGGACAATGTCCGGTCATCATGTAGCCTGAGTCTGTAGCATTCCAAAATCTGCCCTCAGTTATCATCCCTTACACTTAGTTATGTTTAATAAAACCTATCAATGTTCATTTTCCTGTGCATGGACTTCACCTCATCACCATTGTGCCAACAATTGGTGGAAGGAGACAGATGCAGTAATCTGCATTCTTTTATTATAATGGTCAGAAAGAATACTCCTGCTCAACCTGATTCCACATTTATATCAGTACGTTAGGAGTGCTTTCCACCAGTGAAAACCATAATGGGCTCTGCGAGCTTAGTACGTGGCAGGCATAAACTGGAAACGAACCCTCAAAAATGCAGAACCCTCAAAAATTCAGGATCCTAACCCAACCATTTTGCCATGAGCACACGAACTGGATTTGATCAGGGACCTCGAAGTAAAGGGGCCATTGGAAGGTAGTGACCACAATAGAATAAGCTTTAATCTGCAGTTTGAAAGGGAGAAGGTAGAATCGGAAGTGACAATATTTCAGTTGAATAAGGGGAACTATGGAGCTGTAAGGGAGGAGCTGGCCAAAGTTCAATGGTGCAATACCCTAGCAGGGATGGCAGTGGAGCAACAATGGCAGGTATTTCTGGGTATAATGCAGAATATGCAGGATCAGTTCATTCCAAAAAGGAAGAAAGATCCTAAGGCGAGGCGGGGTGGCCATGGCTGATGAGGGAAGTTAAGGACCATATAAAGACAAAAGGGAAAAAGTATAACATAGCAAAGATGAATGGGAAATCGGAGGACTGGGAAGCTTTTAAAGAACAACAGAGGATAACTAAAAAGGAAATACACAAAGAAAAAATAAGGTGCGAAGGTAAACTGGCCAAAAATATAAAAGAGGATAGTAAAGGCTTTTTTAGGTATGTGAAGAGAAAAAAAATGGTTAAGACTAAAATTGGGCCCTTGAAGACAGAAACGGGTGAATTTATTATGGGGAACAAAGAAATGGCAGAAGAGTCGAATTGGTACTTTGGATCTGTCTTCACTTGGGAAGACACGAGCAATCTCCCAGATGTAATAGTGGCTGAAGGACCTGAACTGAAGGGAATTTATATTAGGCAGGAAATGGTGTTGGAGAGACTGTTAGGTCTGAAGGCTGATAAGTCCCCGGGACCTGATGGTCTGCATCCCAGGGTACTGAAGGAGGTGGCTCTAGAAATTGTGGATGTATTGGTGATCATTTTCCAATGCTCTATAGATTCAGGATCAGTTCCTGCAGATTGGAGGGTGGCTAATGTTGTCCCACTTTTTAAGAAAGGAAGGAGAGAGAAAACAGAGAATTATAGACCAGTTTACTTTGACCTCAGTGGTGGGAAAAATGCTGTAGTCAATTATAAAGGACGAAATTACAACACATCTGGATAGGAGTAACAGGATAGGTCAGAGTCAGCATGGATTTATGAAGGGGAAATCATACTTGACTAATCTTCTGGAATTTTTTGAGGATGTAACTCTGAAGATGGACAAGGGAGATCCAGTGGATGTAGTATACCTGGACTTTCAGAAAACCTTTGATAAAGTCCCACATAGGAGGATAGTGAGTAAGTTTAGGGCGCATGGTATTAGGGGCAAAATACTGACTTGGATTGAAAATTGGTTGGCTGACAGGAAACAAAGAGTAGTGATAAACGGTTCCCTTTCGGAATGGCAGGTGGTGACCAGTGGTGTGCCACAGGGATCAGTGCTGGGACTACAGGTTTTTACATTGTACCTTAATGATATAGATGAAGGTATTAAAAGTAATATTAGCAAATTTGCTGATGACACAAAACTGGGTGGCAGGGTGAAATGTGAGGAGGATGTTAGGAGAATACAGGGTGATTTGGACAGGCTAGGTGAGTGGATGGATGCATGGCAGATGCAGTTTAATGTGGATAAATGTGTGGTTATCCACTTTGGTGGCAAGAACAGGAAGGCAGATTACTATCTAAATAGAGTCAAGTTGGGTAAAAGGGCAGTACAACGAGATCTTGGTGTTCTTGTACATCAGTTAATGAAAGCAAGCATGCAGGTACAGCAGGCAGTGAAGAAAGTTAATAGCATGCTGGCCTTCGTAATAAGAGGAATTGAGTTTAGGAGCAATGAGGTCCTTCTGCAGCTGTACAGGGCCCTGATGAGACCGCACCTGGAATATTGTGCGCAGTTTTGGTCTCCAAATTTGACGAAAGACATTCTGGCTATTGAGGGAGTGCAGCGTAGGTTCACGAGGTCAATTTCCGGAATGGTGAGACTATCTTACGCTGAAAGATTGGAGCGACTGGGCTTGTAAACCCTTGAGTTTAGAAGACTGAGAGGGGATCTGATTGAGGTGTATAAGATTATTAAAGGATTGGACACTCTGGAGGCAGGAAGCATGTTTCCACTGATGGGTGAGTCCCGAACCAGAGGACACAGTTTAAAACTAAGGGGTAGGCCACTTAGAACAGAGTTGAGGAGAAACTTCTTCATCCAGAGAGTGGTGGGTGTATGGAATGCTCTGCCCCAGAGGGCTGTGGAGGCCAAGTCTCTGGATACTTTCAAGAAAGAGTTGGATAGAGCTCTTAAGGATAGTGGAATCAAGGGTTATAGGGATAAGGCAGGAACAGGATACTGATTGAGGATGATCAGCCATGATCATAATGAATGGTGGTGTTGGCTCGAAGGGCAGAATGGCCTACTCTTGCACGTATTGTCTATTGTCTATTTATCCAACATGATGGTGGAGTTCTTAGAACTGGAACTGCGGGTGATTTTTTAATGCTGCCTGTGTTGAGAGTTGAATGGCATGTTGCTGCTTTTTTGGGGCTGGCAGGTTTGGGGCTGTCACTTGAGAAAACTGTTCAATTTTAAATGCTCATACTTATGCCGTGAAATGCATCTCTCTTGTAAAAGGAAGTATTACTTTATAATATATAACCAGATTGCTCATCTTGATATTGCAGCTTAGTAGATATTAAAATGGTAATTTTGCCAAACAGGATTAAGCTACAATGTGGAAATGGACTACAGGTAACATCATCCAAGTTCACATTTTCACTGATAACCTTTCCCATCAGGTGTTAAAACTCTTTGACTGCTCCTGAAGATTGTTTTACATGAACTGCTGGAGATACTCCTAAAGCACAACTAATTGGAAAACACTTCAATTTCTCACGTGAATATTTTCATTTCCACTAAAAACTCCATAATACAATGGAAACTTTCTTTCCTTGCAAGGATAAAGGGTCACTTGTAAGGACACTAACAGACCATTATCACGATGAATGTGCAAAACATTTTTGTGTATTGAAACTGGTCATCAAAAATAACTTTTTTAACTGCCATTCATTAAGAAGAACATTAGCTGCTCCTGGTGTTTCCAGTGTTATTGTCCAGAAAGCTTCTTGAAATAGCTCATTAAATGAGGGACAAATGGCACAGATCATTACACTGATTATGGTCCTGCTGATGTTCACTATGTAGACCAGAAAAATAATTATTCCTTACTAATGGCGAGTTATTTCAGGTAAATCACTTAGGGGATTGTGTGTTTTCATTGCCGTTCATTGTGATCCACTGAGGCACTTGTGAATTTGTAGGTGTTTTCCAACTAATACAAACTGTGCCCAGATGCTTAGTGTCTTAGCTTATTTTCAGCAGGAAAGATTAACAAACACTTGAGGCAGGGGTTTAGAGAAACATATATTTGGATCTATAAAATGCAGTTGAACATTGGATTTTGGGCAGGAGATCATTTTTGAGGGTGATTCTGCCAGATCACTGTTGGAATTATGTCTTAATCATGGACGGTAAGCCTTATTGCCCTACTACCTAGTAAGAAAACAAAATAATTAAAAATAAAGATGCTGTAAGCTCAGATACAATTTATTATATTTTTACTTTTAAATGTGAATGCCATTTGATTTAGGATTTACAATAGTTGACCCAGAAAAGAGAGAATTAAAAACAAATGCTGTTTCTGAAAGAGTGTATTGATAGTTGTCTGGCATTACAGAGTTTTGAATATTTCTGAAAGAAGAAACATGCTGTAAAAATTTTTCATCTTGGTCTTGTCAGACCAAATGTAAATTTCAAAGGACGCAACATTTTGTGCTGCCAAGTGAAGGATGCTGATTAGTTGGCATGTTGGCTGCAATTTGTTGAGGCATTGACATGGAGAATACATCAACGATCTAATGTTCCCATGCTTTTGTTTCTTTCAAAAAAGGTGCAATGTCTGGACTTGTTCCTTTTCTCTGCAAAGGACAGATCCTTGGTAAATGAAAATATGTAGTTCATTGCATGCATAACTGGGTCACATTGTAAATATGACTAATTGTAATTTTTTTTGTATCATTTTTAGCTCTCTTGGTATAGTTCATTATGTGCTAGCCAATTGTGGAATTACATCTCATTTTCCACATTATGTTCTAAATTCTGCAAGCGCACACTATTTGAGCATAGTCAGAATGTGCTATATATTCATTGGGATGTACAGCCTTATCTTAGCACTAACAGTAACATTTATATTTCACAACACTTACTTGGCTGATTGGAAGAATGCCTTTTCATTTGACAGCAGCAACCAGTTCATGGAAAATAGCACTTGAATTGTCACTGCGTGGTAGTGCTGTGAAATGGTCAGCTTCACCTGTTGCTTGAAAGTTTCATCTCCATTATAATAGTAAGAGTAGATTTTGTGTTCTTCTTCTGAGTGTTGATCGAATTGGAGCAACGCTGATTGATCAACTGAGGGAGAATTATAGCTGGAGTTGGCTGGAAATTTCCTTTCCCAGGTTGCTATGAGATTCATAGGATATGGAAATAGTGTTGACTACCAGGATATCATCCTCCTGATTGTATCCCACTGCGATGCACCCTTGGTTGGATCTGCCCTGCTAATGAGACAGGTATAATGATTGACGTGTCTGAGATTTTGGGTCTAAGTGATAATTCTTTGAGGATGCCTACATCAGGCTGTTGCTAGTCTGTGGACATGTGTCCAACTTCGGGAAAAAGTACCCAAATGTAAGTTAGGAACACGTTGCCATGTCCAGTGGACAAGGTGTACATTGGCTTTCTTCCAATGTTTCAGTCAATGCGGTTGTCAATCCACTTTCATTTTTTTCATCTGCTATTCTATCTCTATTGTTGCCCTGACCATAACTTCTGTTTCCTCTTTCAGTGCAATATTCACACCATCTGTTTCCTTTGTAAAGGCAGATGCAAAGTTTTCATTCCATACATTTACTGTGAGCTTTACATGAAGTTTCCCTTTGGGTCCTTTGGCCCAACTTTATTGCTTATTCTGTAGATGTTTACGGAATGTCTAAGTACTGATTTTAACATGGTATACTAATCCTTTATTGCTAACCACTCTGCGTCCCAAATTAACTTTTTCAATTCCCTTCA
This sequence comes from Chiloscyllium plagiosum, assembly GCF_004010195.1. NCBI lineage: Eukaryota > Metazoa > Chordata > Chondrichthyes > Orectolobiformes > Hemiscylliidae > Chiloscyllium > Chiloscyllium plagiosum. The sequence goes on from NC_057735.1 coordinate 23,268,177, forward strand.
AACCTTCTATAATTTTCCTGGCTAAATAACTGAAGCTCAATCCTGATATGGTTTCATAATGTTTATTCTTAATTTTTACTTCCTTAGTCATTAAAGGTGCATTGGTTTTAGTTGCTCTGCCATTTCCTGTCAAAAGAACATGTCTATTTTGCACCAAAACTATTTTTTCACTGAATTCCCCCCATTGATATGTAACTGCTTTACACCATATTGTTATTTCCAAACAAATTTACCACAGCAATCAGCTGACCATACAACTTAGCTAAGTTTTATGAAACCAACATGACATAATTGCAATTGCCTGAATTGAAGTGACCATTTTTATCAAAAGATACTGAAACTCATCCATTCAGTCAGGCAGGAATGAATGCTCAACTCTTATTTTCATATAGAACTTTATAAGGTAAAAACAAGAGCTGCAGATGCTGGAAACCAGATTCTAGATTAGAGTGGTGCTGGAAAAGCACAGCTGTTCAGGCAGCATCCGAGGAGCAGGAAAATTGATGTTTCGGGCAAAAGCCCTTCATTAGGAATAGAGGCAGAGTGTCTCCAGGGTGGAGAGATAAATGAGAGGAGGGTGGAGGTGGGGAGAAAGTAGCAGAGAGTACAATAGGTGAATGGGGGTGGGGATGAAGGCGATAGGTCAGAGAGGAGGGTGGGTGAAGGTTGCAAAGAGTACAATGGGTGAATGGGGGTGGGGATGAAGGTGATAGGTCAGAGAGGAGGGTGGAGTGGATAGGTGGATAGGCCGGTAGGACAAGTCATGGGGACAGTGCTGAGCTGGAAGTTTTGAGCTGGGATGAGTTGGGGGAAGGGGAAATAAAGAAACTTGTGAAGTCCACATTGATGGCCTGGGATTGAAGTGTTCCGAGGCGGAAGATGAGGCGTTCTTCCTCCAGGCATCGGGTGGTGAGGGAGTGGCGGTGAAGGAGGTCCAGGACTTCCATGTCTTCAGCTGAGTGGGAGGGGGAGTTGAAATGTTGGGCCACAGGGCAGTGTGGTTGATTGGTGCAGGTGTCCCAGAGATGTTCCCTAAAGCGTTCTGCTAGGAGGCGTCCAGTCTCCCCAATGTAGAGGAGATCGCATTGGGAGCAACAGATACAATAAATGATATTGATTGATGTGCAGGTAAAGCTTTGATGGATGTGGAAGGCTCCTTTGTGGCCTTGGATGGAGGTGAGGGAGGAGGTGTAGGCGCAGGTTTTGCAATTCCTGCGGTGGCAGGGGAAGATGCCAGGAAGGGAAGGTGGGTTGTAGGGGGGTGTGGACCTGACCAGGTAGTCACGAAGGGAATGGTCTTTGCGGAAAGTGGCTAGGGGTGGGGAGGGAAATATATTCCTGGTGGTGGGGTCCGTTTGGAGGTGGCGGAAATGTTGTCGGATGATCTGTTTATGCGAAGGTTGGTAGAGTGGAAGGTGAGCACCGGGGGGTTCTGTCCTTGTTACGGTTGGAGGGGTGGGGTCTGAGGGAGGAGGTGCGGGATGTGGACGAGATGCGTTGGAGGGCATCTTTAACCACATGGGAAGGGAAATTGCGATCTCTAAAGAAGGAGGCCGTCTGGTGTGTTCTGTGGTGGAACTGGTCCTCCTGGGAGTAGATACGGTGGAGGCGGAGGAATTGCGAATACAGGATGGCATTTTGCAAGAGGTAGGGTGGGAAGAGGTGTAATCCAGGTAGCTGTGGGAGTCGGTGGGTTTGTAAAAAAATGTCGATGTCAAGTCAGTCGTCATTAATGGAGATGGAGAGGTCCAGATAAATTTAAGGTCAGGGTGGAATGTGTTGGTGAAGTTGATGAATTGCTCAATCTCCTCGCGGGAGCACAAGGTGGCACCAATGCAGTCATCAATGTAGTGGAGGAAGAGATGGGGAGTCGTGCCGGTGTAACTACGGAAGACAGACTGTTCTACGTAGCAAACAAAGAGACAGGCATAGCTGTGGCCTATATGGGTGCCCATGGCTACCCCTTTGGTCTGGGGGAAGTGGGAGGATTTGAAGGAGAAATTGTTGAGGGTGAGGACCAGTTCAGCCAAACGAATGAGAGTGTCAGTGGAAGGGTACTGTTGGGGACGTCAGGAGAGGAAGAAACGGAGGGCTTGGAGGACCTGGTCATGGTGGATGGAGGTATGGAGGGATTGGATATCTATCATGAAGATGAGGTGTTGGGGGCTGGGGAAACGGAAATCTTGGAGGAGGTGGAGGGCATGGGTGGTGTCTCGAACATATGTGGGGGGTTCATGGACTAGGGGGGGATAGGACAGTGTCGAGGTAGGTAGAGATGAGTTCAGTGGGGCAGGAGCATGCTGAGACAATTGGTCGGCCAGGGTGGTCAGGCTTGTGGATCTTGGGAAGGAGGTAGAACCGGGCAGTGTGGGGTTCCCGGACTATGAGGTTGGAAGCTGTGGGTGGGAGATCTCCTGAGGTGATGAGGTTCTGTATGGTCTGGGAGATGATGGTCTAGTGATGGGGAGTGGGGAACTTTATGACAAGTTTAATGTAAAGGCTATGAAGCAAATCACCTATAATTATGAAGTTTGAAGACAACAAACACAGACATTGAAATACACAATCTAGTGTCTATTTCAGGAAGCTGCATTTGACGGAGCAGAGGAGGTTGAGCGAGTTTTGAGAAGGGTTGAGGTTCTGGATATAAGTTTGCTCGCTGAGCTAGATGACATTTCATCATCATACTAGGTAACATCTTCAGCGAACTTCTGGATAAAGCACTGGCGGTGTAGCCTGCTTTCTATTTATATGTTTGGGTTTCCTTGGGTTGTTGATGTCATTTCCTGTGGTGATTGATTTCCTATGGTGATGTCATTTCCTGTTCTTTTTCTCTGGGGTGTGGTAAATGGGATCCAAATCAATGTTTTGTTGATAGAATTCTGGTTGGATACCTGATTTTTCATTGTAAGTGTGATTTATTCAGCTGTCTGTGCAAGTAGTGGGGGAAGGTTTAGTTGCTGATGAACCAGAGCCACAGTGAGGTGTATGAATGAAGATTTGACTGGCAATATGTAGCCGATTGATCTGTAAATGAAAACTAGTTATTGATGACAAAGACTTTCTGCCTGCCAACAACTACGTAAGTGCCTCCCAGGTGATTGAACAGCCTGAGGTTGTGAAAGTTTTTGGAAACATCTGACTTCTAGAAGGGAAGAAGCTGTATATGCTCTGCAGTGAAAAGCATCTCAGGACTGAGGGTAGACAGCTCATTTACCTTCAGTGGTTGTTGCAATCTGTTCATTTTAATTAGTAAGTCAGACACTTTATAAATATGCCTTTCACAAGTAAGTGATAGTACCTGGAACAGGAAGATCAAGGTGCAGTGTCATGACAAGTCGAATGGATTATTGCAGTGAACCCTGTAGGCAGGGATCAAGGAACTGCCTTCCCCATTTTCTCACCAACTTTATTTTGTGTCTGTCTGGATGTGTGCAGAGAGAGTTCTGTAGGTGGGTTAGAGTTTTGACGAGTGGACTAATATATTGATGGTTCAAACTGTTTACCTGTAGCTACAATACATTTAATTGACATACATAATAATTCTTGTTAAGTATATAACTTATTCAGTGTTTTCTGGACCTAAAAGACAAGCAGATTGGGGAATTCTGCATACTTTTTGAAATCTCTGTAGAATGGGAGAAAGATCCCCTTATCTCAGTCTCTTGAAGGACTAAGCACCTGGTGCTGAAACAACCTTAAGATGAACATCCAAACACTAAGGACATAAACAGATCTGAACGATTCACTTTGACTGATGGTACAAGATATCAATTAAGCAACTCAGATCCAAACCTTTCCATCTCATAGACACTGAAGGTGTTTAAGCTGAACATTCCTTTCACTTTCCTTTCATGATGGATGCTACCCTTTTTTAATGTTGGTCTCATATGCATGCACGTTGCATATTACTTGTTTTTCTCAGAACTAGCAAATAATAAAGTAGTTATTCCTTTCATTCAACAATCTTGTAATTGTCTCCTTACTGTTATTGTAAACATTGGGTAACTACACTTTTATCAGAGGTATATCCTCATGCCAAAAAGAACATAAATCTTTGCGTAGGAAGTTAAAAAGGCGGAAGCACATTTACTCCTCCTCACCAGGTTGTAACAGCTCTGATCGAGTCATTTCTGGAGGAGGTAAATACAGCAACAAAATTCATTTTCCAGTGGTTAAAGCACTTAATTTACAAAAGAAACAATGGAAAGATGAGTCATAGAGTCATAGAGGGTGGGTCTTCGGAGGGTCGGTGTGGACTTGTTGGGCCGAAGGGCCTGTTTCCACACTGTAGGGAATCTAATCTAAAACAAAAGGTGTACAGCATGGAAACAGACCCTTTGGTCCAACTTGTCCATGCCAACCAGAATCCCAATCTAATCTAGTCTGATTTGCCATCACTTGGCCCATATCCCTCTAAACCCTTCCAATTCATCTATCCATCCAGATGCCTTTTAAATGTTAGAATTGCATCAGCCTCCACTACTTCCTGTGGCAGCTCATTCCATACGTGCACCACCATTTGCATGAAAAAGTTGCCCCTCATATCCCTTTTATATCTTTCCGTGCTTACCCTAAACCTATGCTCTCGAATTCTGGACTCCCCCAACCAAGGGAAAAATACCCTATCCATGCCCCTCATGATTTTATAAACCTCTATAAGGTCACCCCTCAGCCTCTGATGCTCCAGGGAAAACAGCCCCAGTCTATTTAGCCTCTCCTTTTAGCTCAAATCCTCCAACCCTGGCAACATACTTGTAAATCTTTGCTGAACCCTTTCAAGTTTCACAGCATCCTTCCAATAGAAAGGAGACCAGAATTGCATGCAATGTTCTAAAAGTGACCTAACTAACATCCTATGCAGCTGCAACGTGACCTCACTATACTCAATACTCTGACAAATAAAGGAAAGCATACCAAACGCCTTCTTCACTATCTTATCTACCTGCGACTTTACTTTCAAGGAGTTATGAATCTGCACTCCAAGGTCTCTTCGTTCAGCGTAACACTCCCTAGGACCTTACCATTAAGTGTATAAATCCTCCTCTGATTTGCTTTTCCAAAATGCAGCACCTCGTATTTATCTACATTAAACTCCATCTGTTACTCCTCAGTCCATTGGCCCATCTGGTCAAGATCCTGTTGTAATCTGAAGTAACCTTCTTCACTGCCCTCTACACCTCCAATTTTAGTGCCATCTGCAAACTTACTAACTATGCCTCCATATGCTTACATCTAAATCATTATATAAATGACAAAAAGTAGTGGGCCCAGTATCACTCCTTATCGCACTCCACTGGTCACAGGCCTTCAGTCTGAAAGGACACCCTCCCCCACCACCCTCTGTATTTTACCTTCGAGACAGTTCTGTATTCAAATGGCTAGTTCTCCTTGTATTCCATGAGATCTAAACTTGCTAACCAGTTTCCCACGGGGAATGTTGTCGAACACCTTACTGAAGTCCATATAGATAACATCCACCGCTCTGCCCTCATCAATCCTCTTTGATACTTCTTCAAAAAACTCAATCAAATTTGTTAGACATGATTTCTCACGCACAAAGCCATGCTGACTATCCCTAATCAGTCCTTGCCTTTCCAAATACATGTAAATCCTGTCCCTCAGGATTCCCTCCAACAACCTGCCCACCACCAAGGTCAGGCTCACTGGTCTATAGTTCCCTGACTTGTCCTTACCACCTTTCTTAAATAGTGGTACCATATTAGCCAATCTCCAGTCTTCTGGCACCTCACCTGTGACAATCGATGATACAAATATCTCAGTAAGGGGCCCAGCAATCACTTCCCTAGCTTCCCACAGAGTTCTGGGGTACACCTGGTCAGGTCCTGGGGATTTATCCACTTTTATGCATTTCAAAACATCCAGCATCTCCTCCTTTGTAATATGGATATTTTTCAAGATGTTACCATCTATTTCCCCACATTCTATATCTTCCACTGTGAGCACTGATGCAAAATACTCGTTTAGTATCTCCCCCATCTCCTGCAGTTCCGCACAAAGGTGGCCTTGCTGATCTTTGAGGGCCCCTATTCTCTCCCTAGTTACCCTTTTGTCATTAATGTATTTGTAAAAACCCTTTGGTACTCCTTAACCCGATTTGTCAAAGCTATCTCATGTGCCCTTTCTGTCCTCCTGATTTCCCTTTTAAGTATACTCCTACTGCCTTGATACCCTTTGAAGGATTCATTTGATCTATCTTGTCAATACCCTGACATACTTGAAAAATGTGTTGCTGGAAAAACACAGCGGGCCAGGCAGTATCTGAGAGCAGGAGAATCGACGTTTCGGGCATAAGCCCTCCTTCAGGAATGAGGCTGGTGTGCCAAGTGTGCTGAGATAAAAGGTAGGGGGGAAGGAATTTGGGGAAGGGGCGCTGGGAATACGATAGGTGGAAGGAGGTTCAGGTGAGGGTGATAGGCCGGAGAGGGGGTGGGGAAGAAGATTGCAGGTCAAGAAGGCGGTGCTGAGTCCGAGGGTGGAGACTGAGATAAGGTGGGGGGAGGGGGGAAATGAGGAAGCTGGAGAAATCTACTTTCATCCCGTGTGGTTGGAGGGTTCCTAGGCAGAAGAGGAGGTGCTCTTCCTCCAGGCGTCATGTTGCCATTGTCTGGCGATGGAGGAGGCCAAGGACCTGCATGTCCTTGATGGAGTGGGAGAGGGAGTTAAAGTGTTCAGCCACGGGGCAGTTGGGTTGGTTGGTGTGGGTGTGCCAGAGGTGTTCTCTGAAACGTTCAGCAAGTAGGCGGCCTGTCTCCCCAGTGTAGAGGAGACCACATTGGATGCAGCGGATACAGTAAATGATGTGTGTGGAGGTGCAGGTGAATTTGTGACGGATATGGAAGGATCCATTGGGGCCTTGGAGGGAGGTGAGGGGGGAGGTGTGGGTGCACGTTTTGCACTTCTTGTGGTTGCAGAGGAAGGTGCCGGGAGTGGAGGTTGGGTTGGTGGGGGGTGTGGACTTGACGAGGGAGTCGTAGAGGGAGTGGTCTCTCCTGAATGCTGATAGGGGTGGAGTGGGAAATATATCCCTGGTGGTAGGGTCTGTCTGGAGGTGGGGGAAATGACGGAGGATGATACGATGTATCTGGAGGTTGGTGGGGTGGAAGGTGAGGACCAGTGGGGTTCTGTCCTGGTGGCGATTGGAAGGGTGGGGTTCAAAGGCAGAGGTGCGGGAATTGGAGGAGATGCAGTGGAGAGCATCGTCGACCATGTCGGAGGGGAAATTGTGGTCTTTGAAGAAGGAGGCCATTTGAGTTGTTTGGTATTGGAATTGGTCCTCCTGGGAGCAGATGCGGCGGAGGCGGAGAAATTGGGAATATGGGATGGCGTTTTTACAGGGGGCAGGGTGGGAGGATGTATAATCTAGGTAGCTGTGGGAGTCAGTTGATTTGTAGTAAATGTCTGTGTTGAGTCGGTCGCCCAAGATAGAAATGGAGAGGCCTAGGAAGGGGAGGGAGGAGTCTGAGACGGTCCAGGTAAATTTGAGGTCAGGGTGGAAGGTATTAGTAAAGTGGATGAACTGTTCAACCTCCTCGTGGGAGCACGAGGTAGCGCCAATACAATCATTGATGTAGCGGAGGAAAAGGTGGGGGGGGTGGTGCCAGTGTAGCTGCAGAAAAACCTGACATATGCTTCCTTCTTTTTCTTAACCAACCCTCAATTTCTTTAGTCATCTAGCATTCTCTAAACCTAAAAGTGTTTCCTTTCACCCTAACAGGAATATACTATCCCTGGACTCTCGTTATCTCATTTCTGAAGGCTTCCCATTTTCCAGCCATCCCTTTACCTGCCATCTGTGCCCAATCAGCTTTTGAAAGTTCTTGCCTTATACTGTCAACATTAGCCTTCCTCCAGTTTAAACTTCAACTTTTGGATCCAGTCTATCCTTTTCCATCACTATTTTAAAACAAATAGAATTATGATTGCTGGCCCCAAAGTGCTCCCCCACTGACACCTCAGTTACCTGCCTTGCCTTATTTCCCAAGAGTAGGTCAGGTTTTGCACCTTCTCTGGTATGTGCATTCGCATACTGAATCAGAAAATTTTCTTGTACACACTTAACAAATTCCCTCCATCTAAACCCTTAACACTACGGCAGTCCTATTCTTTATTTGGAAAGTTAAAATCCCCTACCGTAACCACCCTATTATTCTTACAGATAACTGAAATCTCCGTACAAATTTGTGTCTCAACTTCCCACTGACTATTATTGGGTTTATAATACAACCCCAATTAAGTGATCATCCCTTTCTTATTTCTCAGTTCTACCCAAATAACTTCCCTGATGTATTTCTGGGAATATCCTCCCTAGGTACAGCTATAATACTATCCTTTATCAAAAACACCACCCCTCCTCTCTTGCCTCCCTTTCTATCCTTCCTATAGCATTTGTATCCTGGAACATTAAGCTGCCAGTCCTGCCCATCCCTGAGCCATGTTTTTGTAATTGCTGTGGGGATATCCCAGTCCCATGTTCCTAACCATGCCCTGAGTTCATCTGTCTTCCCTGTTAGCCCCCTTGCATTGAAATAAATGCAGTTTAATTTGGAGAAGCTTTTTCACACAATCTGAAATGTGATATGAAAGTATGCTGGAGGCAGGTTTAATCAAGAAATTCATGAGGGAATTAGTGTATTATCTGAAAAGAATTTGCAAGATTGTGGAGAGAAGGCATTGGAAGGACAGAAAATACATTTCTCCTTTGAAGAGAAAGCACAGACAGAAAAACTCTGCCAAAGTTAAAAATCACGTAATACCAGGTTGTAGTCCAACAGTTTGGAAGTACTAGCTTTCAAAGCGCTGCTCCTTCATCAGATTTTAGTTTCAATTGCATGACACTGTCATCTTTTGCTATAAATTCTATGTCTTATGATCCTACTCCACAGCTACCTGATGAATAAGCAGCGCTTCAAAATTTAGTGCTTCCAAAAATTTAGTGTTGGGCTATAACCTGGTGTTGTGTGATTTTTAACTTTGTCCACCCCAGTCCAACACCGGTTCCTCCACATCAGAAACAGGCTGAACAGCCTCCTCTCCCATAACAATTCTGTGATTCTGTTACTTTCGGCTGTCTTCTGTTCCATTCTCCTGCCAAGTTAATTTGAAGTTTCAGTAAAGGAAGACTATACTTATGTGTTGAAGCAAATTTCTGACTTTATAAATTTGCTTTGCTGATGAAGGTTTTTGTCATCAAAGGGACTATAACCAATAGTCGATAAGTTGGATGGCCTTCAGTCATTCAAGAAGGCACTTCCAGGGTAATTAGGGATGGGCAACCCATGAATGAATAAATAAAATTTAACATAACAGTGGGCGGCACGGTGGCACAGTGGTTAGCACTGCTGCCTCACAGCGCTTGAGACCCGGGTTCAGTTCCCGCCTCAGGCGACTGACTGTGTGGAGTTTGCACGTTCTCCCCGTGTCTGCGTGGGTTTCCTCCGGGTGCTCCGGTTTCCTCCCACAGTCCAAAAGATGTGCAGGGTCAGGTGAATTGGCCATGCTAAATTGCCCGTAGTGTTAGGTAAGGGGTAAATGTAGGGGTATGGGTGGGTTTCGCTTCGGCGGGTCGGTGTGGACTTGTTGGGCCGAAGGGCCTGTTTCCACACTGTAATGTAATCTAATCTAATGTAATCTAATGTAATCTAATGTAATCTAATGTAATGTAATCTAATAACAGTGTATGTTTTTCACCAATGACAAAGTGCATCAAGGTTTGGAAAAAGAATATGTTGCATAGCTTAAATCAGGATATAATATTTATAGATGCTTCTATTTGTAATGCAGCAATCATATTTTTGCAGGGCAACTTTTACAGAATGGATCAACATTAAAATTTTCCATGAGGCTATCATTGGAGGGACTGTCACTTAACTTTGCCTCTGAAATACTGACCAGGCAAATTTTTACAGGATTGCAAGCATCTGTGATCTGTATATGGTGGCAGACAGCTATACAAAACATTGATGACTCGAACTAGGGAGGTAACAAACATTAAATAAAAAGATTTTGGCTGTATTGAAGCAAGATTAAACCATTCTGGATGGAAGTAATTTGCTGAGCCTTGAATTCCTGAAATATTCCATCTTTTGGAAATACATGATAAGTTGAGTGGAGAGGAAAATTGTGCTTTGGGGAACAATACCTGACTTCTGTCGCTGATTTATTCAATTTTTTTATATATGTAATCAAGTTAGTGCAATGAAAAATCCTGAGTAAAATGTACAATCTACCAGGACTGCTTGATAGTCTGACTGTTTTTCTTCCTTATCCTTTGAATACTGGCTGAATAATAATGATTCTCTCCTCAGCTGAAGATCCTGGCTTGATGTGATATTTATTAAGTTGACATTTTAAACTATCGCGCTGACTGTAATAATTTTTAATGTTTTTTTCAAATTTCTGTGTTATTGTTAAAGAAATCATATTCTAATGGTTGATAAAGTTTAAGTTCATTTGCAGTTGTTGAGCTGATCTGTTTGGTTTCAGGTTACGATGCACTGAATTGTTTAATTTACTAATGTGAATGATACTGAACTTGCAAAAGTCTTAAATCATGTGTTGTCATTTAGGCAGTAAATGAGTGCTGACATTGTGATTTATCACACCAATACTCTCAACAACTGTATGATGAATAATCCTGTCAAGTAAGCTTTGTAACTTTACAATGAACTGACCTTTAGTTAATTAAAGATTTTAATTGTGTAATTGTCCATACACAATTAGGCTGGAAAATAACCAGTAGACTAAAATTCATGAAAAGTAAACACAATACTCTTCATTATCATTCACCATCAGATACGTTATTCAGTGTTAGCTAACCAATCCTCCATTCAAGCTAATTTGTTAACCCCCTGAATATGAGCTCTTACTTCGTTTATATCCTTTGATCTGGCACCTCATCAAATTCCTTGCACAAATCCAGTACACCAGTTGTATAAGTTTCCCTTTATCTAGGTTGCTTGTAATTAGAGTCATAATTTCTCAAAAAAATTTCAATAAATTAGATAAACTTGTTGACTCTTTCACATAGTCACGTTGACTCTGCCTTATTGCATTAAGCTTTTCAAAGTGCTCGGCCATAACCTCATTAATAACGAATTTAGTGTAGCATTTTCCCAACAACTAAAAGGCCTGCAGTTTCCTGCATTCTCAGCCCTCTTTTTTTTTGAATAAAGGATTTATGTTTGCTGTTTTCACATATGGGAACATTCCAGAATAAAGGAAGTTATGCAAACTTACAATCAATGGATTTAACATCACTGCTTTTAAGACCCTAGGATACATCAGGTCCTGAGGACCTGTCAACTTTTAGTTCAAGTAATTTTTGCTGTAGACTGGAATCATAGAAAATAGGAGTAAGAGTATACCATTCGGCCCTTTGAGTCTGCTCCACCATTCATTATGATCATGGATGATCATCCAACTCAACAGCTCGTTCCTGCTTTCTCCCATGTCCTTTGATCCCTTCAGCACCAAGTGCTGTATCGAACTCCTTCTTGAAGTCACGCAATGTTTTGGCATTGAATGCTTTCAGTAGGAGCAAATTCCACAGGCTCAGAAACTCTGGGTGAAGAAATTTCTCCTCATCTTAACTCTAAATGGTTTAACCCATCTCCTTAGACTGTGACCCCTGATTTCTGCTTACACAGAGCTTTTCATGCCAAGTGGAAAACAGCTCTGTGACATCACCATAAGGTTCGTCCCGGATCCTAAAGCACCTACAAAAGAAGTACAAAAAGGGTTATTGACATACTGCAACTTTCAGTGTCTGTGCTCCAATTTTAGCTGTGCCCTTAGTTATGCTGTTCTACTGTAGCTACAGCATTGACATCTACCCAACAAAATAGAAAATTGTCCTGGTGTATTTTTTCCAAAGAAAAATATGACAGATCCAATATGGTCAGTCATTGTCCCATCAACTACTGTGTAGTCTTGCCAGGACTAGACACCTCCACAGCTCATTACAACTTGGTCCAAACGTGTGGAAGAACTGACTTCTCGGGTGAGGTGAGATTGGCTGCCCTTAGTTGGTGTCAAAGTAGTGTTAGCCAAAAATATATTAAATGAAATTGTTTCAGAAAAACTGAAGCCACCATGTAAAACTTTTAAAGAAGGCGTTAAAGGACAAAATAAAAGATAGAGACAAACATACAATTGTAAGACCTGTAGGTTCTGGAACTTTTATTTTGTAATAAATTTTGTTTAGACCATTGGAATTTTCATAACCGAGGAGAAAAAAACAGATATTTAAGACTTTTTACAGGTGATTGAGTAATACAGTTGATTTTTCACCAAAGCAGGACAGTGACTGTTGATCCAGGTTTTTCTATAAGAAGATGTTATCTTAGTGCAGCAGGTTGACACAGAGGCTTACCACTCTAATAGGGAGCCATACAGAAGACTTTAGATAGTGCATTGTTATACCAACAGGTTGCTCAACGACACATCCCATTTGCAGCAGTGGATGAAATAAGACATTTTTTCTCCCTTTTCCTCTCTTGCTTATAGCTGTTCTACAAGGAGTGCTGCATTTATGTCTGCCTGTGTTATACCATCCTCATGTATCTGCTGTAACTGATCCATAACCACCATGTGATGTCTGTCATCCTTCCATACATAGGTCAGCCCCTCATTCTATTGCTTTCTCCTTTGTTCCCTAAAAGAGATCTCTGGAAGTTAAAGTGGAGAGCAGCAATAAGAGAAGTTGATCTTGAGAAATAGTCTTATTGACATGAAAGGAATCATAAAGCTATTTATGTCACAGAGGATGTTGCTTGCGTTGTGTCCATGCTGGCTTATTTTAAGCAAGATGTATTGAAGTCAGGAACAAAGAAAAATGCACTGACAGATGTAAAGTTATTAATGGAAGCCCTGCATTTATTTAATAAATTAGTTAATAATAATTTAGGAATAAGAGTTGATCAGCAAGATAGAATTATGGGGATGTTTTATAAATCAATCTTAAAGCTATGAATTATGCAACTTGAATAATTTGTAAATACCAATCTGTTTTCTATTTGAGACCCTAAGACATTCCATTGTTTTGCTTTTACTGGCAAATTACTTATTTACCTGATGCAACTGATGGAAATTTAATTCTCCGGGAGTTGCACAAATATTTGGGTTCAGTCATATGTGGCATTATATTACTTTTGATTAAGTCATGTAAAACCCCATGAGATAAAGAGCTTGCTGGCCATTGAATATGGCTTGGCTGGGAGACAAACATTCATACTGTGAGCTGGCTGCTGCCTCTGACAATCTCTGCAAGTTTGCAAGAGGGTTCAAACAGGAACAAATTCAGAGAATCAGATTTTCTATGCTTCTATTCAGAATGTTTGTTGAATGTTGCTGGAGTTTCAGCTTTTTCCATGGTGACTGTGTAGGCAGGAAATCAACTGTCCAAAATACAGATGACTTAGGGTTGGGAATTCTTAAATAAATGTTCTTTAGAAAAGGTAAAATGAAAACAAAAATCACAAAACTGAAGGGATTTGATTTTGTTTGTAGACTACTGTTGAGCCTCTAAGTTATAACTGGAAATTTAGAAAAGAATAGTAAAATTGGACAGAGCCATAAATAATGAAAGGAAAATGATATTTTCGAGGCTGTTATTTGTAGCATCAACATGATAGAACCAGTGGATGCAATGTATTTAGGTTTTTGGAAAGACTTTTGATAATGTCCCACAAAGAAAGGTAATAAATTTAACTAGTATGCATGAGATTGGAATGTAGTGGTATGGATTGAGAACTGGTTAACAAACACAAAACAATGGGTAGAATAAACAGATCATGGTCAGAGTTCTGAGGAAGGGTCACTTGACCCGAAATATTAACTCTGATTTCTCTCCACAGGTACTGCCAGACCTGCTGACCTTTTCAGCAATTTCTGTTTTTGTTTCTGATATACAGCATCTGTGTTTTATTTTGGTTTTTAAATCACAGAATAGCAGGATGTTACTATTGGGGTCAAATGAGGGTGAAGCTAGATCCACAACTGTTCACAATCTACATAAACGTTTGAATATGGGATCCATTTGCAATATTGCCAAATTCGTTGATGACACCAAATTAGGTGAGCATATAGAATGCGAAGCTAATGCAAGGAGACTTCAAAGGAATTTTGACAGGCTAAGTGAATGAGTTGGATCATGTCATGTGGAAAATAATATGAATAAGTGTAAAGTTATTCACTTTAGTGGAAAAAAAGAGGATATTCCTTATATAGTGAAAGGCTAGGAAATACACTTGTCCTAAAGAATTTGAGTGTCCTTGTCTATGACTCCCTCAAAGCTGGTTTGCAGTTCCAGCAAGTAATTAGAAAGGCAAATTGTATGTTGGCACTCATTTCACAGGGATTTGATTATAGAAGTAATTATGTCATGCCACAGTTATGAAGTGCCTTGGTGAGACAACACCTAGATATTATGTGTAGCTTTAGTCTCCTGGTCTAACTAAGGATATAATTATGATAGAGGTAGTTCAATGGATGTTCACCAGATGAATCTCTGGAATGGCAGAATTGCCTTATAGGAGAAATGGATGAAAGTGGACCTATATCTGTTAGGAGTTTGAAGAATGAAAGATGATTTCATTGAAACTTAGAAAATTCATATGAGGGGCAGTGGACCGTGACAGGGTGGATTTAGATAGCATGTTTACCCTTCTTAATGATTCTAAAACCAGAGACATAATCTCAGGATAGGAGATGGACCTTTTGGGGTGGAGATGAGGAGAAATTTCTTCATTCAGAGGGTGGTGAATTGATAGAATTAAAATATTTCTTATACAAAATTTTGTTCATGTAACTTCTATGAACTATGACTTTGGGACCAACAATCAAAAACAAGATATTTTACTTAAAAATGAATATGATTTGTTGTGTTAGCTTTTACTAGCATTGAACAACAAACCTTCCTATTTATCTAGAATACACTTGTAATGGTTAAATAGTGGACACTCTATATCAGTTACAGAGTGGACTTTGCCCTACAATCCTGCACGACATCAGATAATGATACATAAGTAATTTTGAAATTTACTTCTAGTCCTATGAATCAGAAGTATGGTCGTATTAGCAACAGTATTGCTGAGAAGGGTTTGAGAATGAAATTCTAGACATTGTAATTAGGAGGAATTCATGCAAAACTAGTTCACCAGACTAATTGCTAGGATGAAGAGATTATCCTATGAGGACAGTTTGGGGATGGACCTAAATTCCCTACAATTTAGAAAAATAAGAGGCAATCTCACTGAATCATTTTTTAAAGGGCTACTGGAAAAATGCTTGGGAAGCGTCAAAAACGGGGATCACTGTCTCAGTATGAAGGATCAGTCATTTAATAATGTGATGAGGGGAATTATATTTACTTAAAGAGTTGTGAATTGGAATTCTTTATCCTAGAAGGCTGTTGATGTTCACTTGTTGCATATATTTATAAGAAAGAATAATACAACACTGGTGATTAAGGGCCTGGAGAATTATAGGGAAAGGAGGGGAAAGTTGATTTGAGGTAGAAAATCAGCCATGACCTTACCAAATGATGAAACATGGTCTCAAGGCTGAATACCCTACTCCTGCTTATAATTCTCAATTTCATATTGTCTTTATGTACAATTGCATTGGAATTGACTACAATGATTTCTAACAAACAAATTAGTTAACCAATTTTCATTGCTGAATATTCGAGATGAACAACTTTTGTGAAGAATGGCTGGCTTAGTTGAACACCTCACTCTCTATCTTGGAATGAGGGGTTGGGGTAGGGATATGGATCTGGGCAGGATGTTCTTCAGAGAGTTGGTGTAGACCGAATAGCCTACCTCCACACTGCAGGGATTCTATGATTCTCTGATTACCCTGCAACAAAATGGCATTCATTGCAGCCAGAGGTGGGAAGTCAGCATGGAATAGTTAACATATATTTGTAAATCATCTGGTTAGTGTTAGTCATCATTCCTTATAAAATATGAGGCGTGATTTTACAATGTGCTACAACATTGAATCTTTTATTGCTCACAGAAAATCAATCATACTGATGAATTGGTTAGCAATGGAATTGACCTAGGTATATTAATGTAACAATGGAAAAGCTCAGCCAGTCATGATGCAGATCTGAAATCCAAGAACTGATAATGGAAGGAAAATCCATTTTGACTTAGATATACAAGCAAAGTAATAATTTACAATTGAACTTGTAGAGCTAATGCTCCTTGCTCTGTTCTAATTTATGTTAATGCCTAGGATTTAAGTTTGTCCTGGATTGTTTGTGTGAGAAAGCTATCCCTGCATCTATATGTAAAATCAAACTTTTAGGAAGTGAATTTATGTTATAGTTAAGTTAATGCTGCTGTTGAGACTATCAGCTTCTTCATTCTAGACAAGAGGCAAAGAAATCAACTGGTCTCTGAGATCTTGCCTCCTGCCAAGTCTCTCATCCTTCACCCAATCCATAACCAGTAGTTAAACATGTGTCAAGGAATGGGTGTCTGATTCCTCTGCTGGGTAGAAGATTACGATTCATAGTAGCACTAAGAAGGGTAGGGATCCAACTCCAATATTCCTTGTTCCATTTCCTTTCAATTTCCATCTGCTTGGAGCTTATTTGCCTGGTAGATTGCGGGTAAATCAAGTCCATGATATCCTAGAGATTTTCTTGAATGATTCTTCCTAAAGGTACACCAAAGATAAATGAATGAGGAATAAGATCTCACTAAGAGGCTGAATAATGCATTTATTTGCTGCTCAAGTAGACACTTAAATGTATTTGGTTGAAAAATATCCTCGATTAACCAGTAATGAGTGCAAAAGTACTGGACTGTGAAAGAGAAGATGGATGAAAGGACACAATCAATAGGTGTCATGCAATTAACTATTGATAAAGTGATCCTTGGACTTCACACTGTGATGTAGTAATACTTTAAAATATATGTGTATACTTACATCCATCCACTATTAATCTTTTTTTTAATGTTCCCACAATTACAGAAATAGATAATATTATCAAATTGCTATGGTAACATATAGTGGCAATACCATTAGACTGGAAAATGATCTGTTTCTGCCAATTAACAAGGAAAGAAACACAAAAATCATTGGATATTTCTAACAAAGAAAAGACACATTCAAATATAAATAGTCAAGAGGCACAGTTTCTTAAGAAGGGTGGATGAATTATCCCATTTTTATCCTCTCCATCTCTATGGAACCATTTATCTTTCAATTTTAAAGAAGTGTTTCTGGAAATAGACACACTGAAGACTTCTCTGGAAATGAATGTGGATTGAAGGTTAAAAGGCAATCTCCATTATCTTCAGTGCTGTTCTTTCTTAAAAAAAAACTAGCCCAACTGTGGAATGTATATCAATTGAAAGACCGGATGTTCCATGTGGTTTTATTATTTGAAATGGATTTGACAAACTTAGATAGCTATTGAAGTGATTTTCTAAAAATGTGATTTTATGGAAAAGGACATTCCTGAGCGTTATTACGAACCAACCACAGTCAGCTGGAATTTACAGCGTGCCATGCTCCTCGCCCCTGGCTAGAATGTTGGGGGCAGCCAACTGTGATGATGGCCTACCTCTATTAATTTAACACTTGAAGCAATGTTAACTACTTTAAGGCAAAACTTACACTAGGAGGAAATCCTGACTAAGCAAACTGCCATCTGATTAGATGGCCAGAAATTTGGTAGTTCCAGCAGTGAGAGCAGTGGCCACTACAGCAACTATTGGAAGTCTCAAGATGCCAAGGAAGTCATGTAAGTTGGTGGTCAGAGCAGTGCTACTGTTTTAAGAGCTATGTTTTACTAATTAACCAAGCTGATTCCACTTACAAAAATTTGAAGAAAACATTTACCCTGCAAAGTATATACCTAAATAAAAAATATCTCCTATTGTTGTTGGCTTTGTGAACACGTTTCCCATTTTGCCAAACAGAATTCCACATGGAATATAACTCCAAGAAGCTGGGGTATTTACAAGTATTCACAAAATTCTAATGAATGTGAAAAGATTCCTAACTATCAAAGTTGGGAAAGGCAATCCACCAGAACGGTTCTGAGAACCTAATACCTAACTACCAGCCTACTGTCGGGAAATTGAACTTTTGCCTTCCACCTAATTAAGATCCACTATCCTCTATTCTAAAAGTTCTATGTAGGTGAATGGATGAAGTCAAACAATTGAAAGCTTTTGCTGCTGTTAATAAGGGGAGGCAATGGTATACCTAGTAGATAGTGAGCAAAATTAGGGTGCATAGTATTGGGGGCAAAGTACTAACTTGGATTGAAAGTTGGTTGGCTGATAGGAAACAAAGAGTAGTGATAATGGCTCCATTTTGGAATGGCAGGCAGTGACCAGTGGGGTACTGCAGAGATCAGTGCTGGGACTGCAGCTTTTTACAATATATGTTAATGATATAGAAGATGGTATTAGGAACTAACATTAGCAAATTTGCTGATGATACTAAGCTGGGTGGCAGGGTGAAATATGAGGAGGATGTTAGGAGATTACAGGGTGACCTGGACAGGTTATGTGAGTGGTCAGATGCATGGCAGATGCAGTTTAATGTGGATAAATGTATGGTTATCCACTTTGGTGGCAAGAACAGGAAGGCAGATTACTACCTAAATGGAATCAATTTAGGTAAAGGGGCAGTACAACGAGATCTGGTTTCTTGTACACCAGTCAATGAAGGTAAGCATGCAGGTACAGCAGGTAGTTAAGAAGGCTAATAGTATGCTGGCCTTCATAATAAGAGGGATTGAGTATAGAAGCAAAGAGGTTCTTCTGCAGCTGTACAGGGCCCTGGTGAGACCACACTTGGAGTATTGTGTGCAGTTCTGGTCTCCAAATTTGAGGAAAGACATTCTGGCTATTGAGGGAGTGCAGCGTAGGTTCACGAGGTCAATTCCTGGAATGGCGGGACTACCTTACGCTGAAAGATTGGAGCGACTGGGCTTGTAAACTCTTGAGTTTAGAAGACTAAGAGGAATCTGACTGAGACATATAAAATTATTAAAGGATTGGACACTCTGGAGGCAGGAAACATGTTTCCGCTGATGGGTGAGTGCCGAACCAGAGGACACAGCTTAACAATACGGGGTAGACCATTTAGGACAGAGATGAGGAGAAACTTCTTCACCCAGAGAGTGGTGGCTGTGTGGAATGCTCTGCCCCAGAGGGCAGTGGAGGCCCAGTCTCGGGATTCATTTAAGAAAGAGTTGGATAGAGCTCTCAAGGATAGTGGAATCAAGGGTTATGGAGATAAGGCAGGAACAGGATACTGATTAAGGATGATCAGCCATGATCATATTGAATGATGGTGCAGGCTCGAAGGGCAGAATGGCCTACTCCTGCACCTATTGTCTATTGTCTATTATCGTTAGACTGTTAATCTAGAGACCCAGGTAATGTTCTGGGGACCTGGCTTTGAAGCCCGCCACAAAAGATTGTGTAATTTGAGCTCAGTAAAATCTGGAAGTAAGAATCTAATAATGACTGAGAGTCCATTGTCGAATGTTGGAAAAACCAATCTGGTTCACTAATGTCCCTTAGTGAAGGAAGCTGCTATCCTTGCCCAGTCTGGCCTCCATGTGACTCCAGACCCACAGCAATATTGTTGACTCTTAACTGCTCTTTGGGCCATTAGGGATGTGTAATAAATGCTGGCATGACCAGCAATACCCTCATCCTGTGAATGAATGAAATAAAACTCATATATTCAGGTAGAATATGTGGAAACACGCATATTGGATAAAAGTTGACACAAAGGCTATTGCAAGCAGCCTACTATCAGAATTCTGAAGGATATGTGTCTGGTAATCAATGATGCAAACTCCAGCAAGAAAAATTGACTACATATAATGGGTTAGCCAATCCTTACTTTGGTACATTAGCAATGAAATTCAACTAAGACAATCTTGCAAACAAACTGATGTGTATTCTACCTAGTGGACACAAATGGACATTTAAGAGCAGGACTACCAGTATGTGCAGAACTCAATATTGCAATAGTTAACAAAACAATCAAGATACTAATCGCAGCAGAATAGGTCAAGTGTATGCACATTGATGTCTACAACTCCCTACCCTGACTCCCGCTCATTGCCTTCAAATGTGCTAGTGGTAGAATGTAAAATATTGTCCATTAGTTCATATTTTACAGTGCTAACATTGGATTTCAATTACATTTGTCAAATTATTTTTATTTCCCCAGGATAAATTATGAAAGCAATGCACAAGGGAAAAATTGACATTGAATATTAAATATGTTTTTAAATGTAACACTTTGCCATTGTAAATAATTGCCTGGAAGAAGTGAAAGACTAATTTTGTGAAGACTGTACAAGGTTGGCTTTCTCAATTATATGTTCCAGTTTACCATTTTCACAACATTGGCTTTCTGGATTTCAATTGCCAAAAAATGTCAGCATTTTATCAAGATTTCTGCTGTGTAATGAAATGCTTATATACTGTTGTATTCTGTTCAGATACAGAATAGGGATGCATATTCAAATTAACACTAACAAATGTTATATATGTACACAAATGTAAATTCCAGAATGTCTTTCAAGTCACACTGTCAGTCCATGTGACATTTTATAAATTCCTACTTTGGAAATAGAACTAGTCTGACTCAAGTTTGGGATACAGACTGACTCTAACCTCACACCTTTAATGCATTGTCTGAACTGAGTTGTCACTTTTCTTTATGAAACCTAAAGTTATCTTGGGAATATGGCTTGAAAGAGACTCTGGAATTTACATATTAATGAATTGAAAGCAATTCTAAGTGATCAAAGACTTAACAGCATTCTAGGTTTGTTCAATACATCAAATCAGTTGTATGATACTTTGATCTTTTACTATAAATTCTGTGTTCTATGATTCTGCCCCACTAGCTACCTGACGAAGGAGCAGCAATCTGAAAGCTTGTAGTTCCAAATAAACCTGTCGGACTATAACCAGGTGTTGTGTGATTTTTAACTTAATTGATGTTGTTACTGGTTTTCTCTCCTCAGGTACTGCCCCTTCTCCTCCATCCTTAAAAAAAAATTTAAACCTTCAACTTTGCAAACCATTGCCCCATTCTTTTCAACAATTTTCCCAGGCCTGCACCTTTGAATTCCTGCACATGATTTACTGACTCTGCCACAAAACTGACATAGCTCTTTTCAAAGTCACAAATGCTAATTGCATAACTATAATCAGTCTTCCTTATTCTTTCTTTCTGCAGCTGATGATGTCAGCCTCCTCCAAAACCTCCAGGTCAAGAGGACTGATTCCATTTTTATCTAAACATGGGCAGAAAAGCCCTTGGACTGGCTTGACTTTCTGTTGCTACCCCATTGCCACTAGTGTCCTCTCAAAGTTATATCCTTGACTCAGTTCCTACTTACCATGTACATGCTGCCCTTCAGTGATATCATATGAAAATATAATGTCAATTTCCACATGGAAGTTAACAACACTGAACTCTACCTCACCACCACCTCTCTCATTGTCTGTAAAATTTCAGGCAATTTATCTGAGATTTAGAAAGAGATGAAATTTCTTCCATCCAAATATCGGGAAATCCGAAACCATTTTTTTCTTCCCTCACCACAAATGTTGTTCCTAGCTTTCAGAAGAACATAGGGAATAGGTGTAGAAGTGCACCATTGGCTCCCTGAGACTATTTTGCCATTAAATTAAATCAAGGCTGATCTTCTACATGAACTAAATTTTCATACACTATTCTCATATCCTTTGGAGTTAATAATATTTAGAAATTAATAGATCTCTGTCTTAAACATAATGACTGAGCTCACAATTCCTTGGAGTAGAGAATTCTGAAGATTTACCATCTCTTAGTGAAGAAATTCTGTGTCATCTCAGTCTTCATTGGCCGGCATCTTATTCTGAAACAGTGTGTCTGGTCCTCGAATCTCCAGCCGGGGAAACGTCCTTTGTGGATCCACCCTGTCAAGATCTGGCAGAGTTTTGTATATTTCAATGAGGTCTTGTCTTAATCTTGATAACCCTAGAAATTATAGACTTGGTCTCCACAAACTCTCCTCCTGGAGCAATCCTGCCATTTCTAGAAAGCATTCCCTCTGAGACAAATACATTTTTCCTTCAGACAGGAGACCAAAACTATCCACAGTACTCCAGCTGTGGTCTCACTAATGCATTATACATTTGCAAAAAAGTAGTTAAACTCCTATAATGAAATCTCTCAGAAATAAATACCTGCCTACCAATGGCCTTTCCAATTGCTTATTGCTTCCTGTGAATGTCTTCAGACACTCTAATAAATTAAAGGTTTTACATAAATACAAGTCATTTGTCTATTAATCTTATTGGTAAGCAACAGTTATCTCAAAGGAGTAAATTTATTTCAGTTACAAAACCTTTATAGTTGTTTCATCATCCTTGAGAAATGGCCCAGTATCCTATTTAAACTTCTAGTTAGCTTTCTTGTGGTGCTTTTGTGCTTTTTTGTGGTGTTTATAGCCAACATACTAGCTCATCTCCCAACTCATGAATGGCACAGGAACTTCCTTTTAACAGAGACTTTAAGAATTGCTCTTTGAAATTTTCTAAGGCTGATGAAAGTTTTACAAAACTAATCAATGTGGGAGGGTCGGGTGGGGATGTGAAAACAATTGATTTGCATTTTCCCTTCAGTAGGTTATCTTCACCTGATACAACAATGCTTGTGTTATCTGTTATAACAAAAGAAACTGGGATGTGGGTAACATAACTTTGAAACAGATGCCTAGTACAGTTTATTAATATATTCAAATATTACTTTTATAGACACGTGTTTCTAGACTAACAATAATCTGTTCAATTAAAAACAGTGGTATGTTTTCATCAATGTGTTATGAGTCAAGTGGCATAAGTTAAGATACAGTCTGAGACCTTTTATACACTCAGATCACATGCTAACATACAGTGATGTAATCATGAGTGTGTCTCCGAAAGATATACTGATATACTAACAGCACACAACAGGAGTCACAAAACCCACAGAGTGTTTGGATACAATCTGATTTCAATGTGGATACCTCATTCAATTCTAGTCTTGAGTCTCCAATCAGTGGAAGTGATATTCACTTACATGGTGCTATTTCAATGGAACTATTTAAAGATAAATGGAAAATGTAGAGAAGATTGGAGCCATAGAAAAAAATGTTCAAAGGCAACATTCTTTTTCAGTGATAATTACTTCATTGCAAGAAGAAGGCAATATTCCCAAACATTGGCAAGACAAAACTTGCTGGCATCAAGAAAATTAGGTCAGAGGTTATTGAGGAAATCAGTAGCTGAGGCATACTGTCTTGAAACTTTCTAAGTCTGATAAAAGTTTTTATGTTTTCATCAGGGTGGGAGAAGTGGGATGGGGTGGGGATGTGAAAGCAATTGATTTGCATTTTCCCTCCAGCAAGTCCTCTGTAGGAAATGGTTTTACATCCTAAACATTTCAGGAAAGATCTGTCTTATCAAGCTTATTCCTACATATCACTCCTCAGAATTACTTAAATTTCAACATAACCCATCATCCTCTTTCAATGCAATACTTGACCTCTCCATTTATCAATATAACTGCACCTCAAATCAATTTTATGCAATGTGATGCCACTTCAGTCAGCTTGCCCCAATGAAAAAAAATTATATTCATGTCAGAGGCATTTGTGATGTATCTGTCTGTTAGTCATATGTTTCCAATGCACAATATTCACTGGGTGAACATGTGGCTTATAGGCACTTAGACTTTTACCACTTCCCATTGCAGAAGAAGAGAGCAGAAAAAACAAGGAGAGAGCAATGACCATAGTTGGTTCACCATGGAATGCACACTTAGCATCTACATAGCAGGAGGCCATTGAACTCTTTGAGATACCTGCATCCCTGATAATTGGAGATAGAGGCACTACGGAATGACAGCAACACATATCTGACCCACATCTCATACAAGAGATTCACTTAATTTCAACATCGAGTGAAATACAACCATCTTAAGCTAAGTAGCAATATTTATACTATCCCCTTAATAATTCACATTCATCAATTTTCTCTACCAGAGCTACAATGTAAAGAACAGAAATTCAGGGTCAAATCAGGTGATAGAATAGAAGATACATGAGTACCTTCCTGCACATTGCAGTTGTAAATGTTTTGATGGGCCCTGACATCGGATATCAATTTAAAACGTTAACTCTATTTCTTTCTGCAGTGGAGTAGCCAGATCCGCTAGGTTCTTCAAGCATTTTATCTTTTTATTTCAGATTTTCAGCATCTACAAGATTTTAATTTTGTATTATTGTTTAATTCCCTGTCACTGCTTTTCTAGGATTGATCCTCTTGAAATTGTACTTTCTTCTCTTCGAAGGGATTTTGTTTGTTTATTTTATCTTGTTTATGTTCATTGGTTTCTATTTCCTTTCTTGTGTGTGATCAGGTATTTCACGTTACAATATTTCAAAGCCATATCTCCTTCCTCAGCAATCATCCCTGGCTCCAACTTATTTCATGTGGATTCCAACTGAAACAGCATCCTTTATGTTTCGGATCAATTCATGATTGTGGATAATTCCAAGATATTTGGTTTTCCTCAAACCACTGAATTCACCATATCCTGAAATCATCATTCAATGTGAAAGCACATGAAAGCTCTCAGCCTCTCCCTTCAGCAGTTAATCTCACTTTCTGTAGGTTGTAGTATTACCTTGGCACTTTCAGTACTATGAAGCAATGATGTCTGGGAGTTTCCATGAAGAGGTAGGACTATATCAACATGAAAAACAGAGAGTAAGTTTCCAGAGGAGGACTATAAGGCAATTCCTCTGTAATTCTCTGATCTGTAAGGCTATTTGAACTGTTGACCTCATTTTGCATGAAATCTCTGTCAATAATAAAGGAACAACAATTCCCGTTCTCTCTCTGCAGGTTTTGTTTTGAAAGACTAGCTTACTCAGTCAGAAAGTTTTCTTTAACTAATCATTCACCGTGATCTTGGAGTTCAAAGCTTTTCTACAATACAGACACTTTTTCCTCCATCAAATACATCCATTTGCTGTGTCACTTGGGAAAAAGCATTGATTTTCCTCGTAGCCTGCAAGGATTGATTGCATTGTTTGTCTGCTACCAGGTAGAGATTTAGCCCAATAGTTTCACGGGGCTGCACTGAAATATCCCAATTCTTGTTGAATTTGGATCTGTTAAAACTCATTCTGCTACACAATTTTAAGCTTTGTTGAGGCATCTGTCAGGCCTCAAGAATTTGATCTTTCAGGCTTTGACTGAACAATCTGTCTAATGTCTCCATGTCTTGCTGATAGTTTTGCCTTGTATCTACTGTCACTTATTCAGAAAATCAGCTTTGCACATTGAATACTTACCCTGCACATGAGAATCTTTATTTTCTTTATTAGCTATTTGGAATTGTTATAGTTCTTTTTGATGGACATTTTCTGAGAATTTAAGTTTGTTTCTCTATGCATGATAAGCTAACATTGATGTTCTTTCAGTACAACTGTGAAGATACATTGCATATAGTTGGCTTAACTGTGTAGCTGGGCACCATCCACTCTTCCTGAAACTTCAGCAGTGCTGAATTTGTTTTGAAGTTCCAAGGCTTCTTCTCTGCATGGTTAAATATTGCCTTCTAACTCCATATTCCCAAATATCACAGATTCTGTGAGGGTCTGTTTCAGTGCTGCATGCCTCTATGATTTTGCTTTTGGACGTCTCCTTCCTTGCAAGTGGTCTAGGCTTCCACTATTGAGGTAACATTTACAGCTAACCAGGGTTGCAGTTACTGTTACTCGATTTGCCTCTGTGCAATAAGCAGACAACTATATTTCTTCTTTTGTTTTGATAAAGGACTAACACTCCTTTTAAGAGAGAGCTGGACTTTCAGGAACAGAGTTACCTGAGCCCAAAGATACAGGGAGGTCCAGAATTTCAGACATCAATAAATTAACAACTTGAGTGATGGTTTCCTTCTCTGTAACTATATGCTCGGAGAAAATGAGGACTGCAGATACTGGAGATCCGAGTCGAAAAGTGTGATGCTGGAAAAGCACAGCACTGGGCAGCAGGATAATCACCATTTCGGGCATAAGCCTTTCATCAGGAATGTTGGGGGGTCTGTGGACAGGGGAGATGAGGAAACTGTTGAAATCAATGTTGATACCAAGCGATTGGAGGGTCCCAAGGCAGAAGATGAGGCATTCTACCTCCAGACATTGGGCGGCTTGGATTTGACCGTGCAGGAGGCCCAGGACCATATGCTGAAAAAGCATCCCTCTTGTGGCACTGGGGTGGTACCCTATGTCTAGGTTCAGGTCCTACCGACCTCAGATATGTGTCATAACAGGTTTGAACTGGTCATGTAAATTTTTTTATCTGTGCTGAAAGAGCAAACCACTGTCTGGAGTGCCCTCTATTGGCTGTTTGGCATCTTCCTTTCCCACCATTTTCAGCTACCATTTTGAGAGTTGCTAGGGCTGGAGCATCTGTAATGGAGCGTGATTGTTGACATTCTGAGCTTAGGTCAACATCTTTGGGATCTACCATCTGAAGAAAATTTAAAGTATGCAAGTAACTCCTCTTAATAAAGAATCAGAAAGAAGACCTCTGTATTCTCTCCCATCGCAGCAAAGTGAAGCATGCACTTAATTTGATTCTAGCATTTACTTAATTCCAAAGTTGAATGGAAGATTGTGTGAGTATTCCTGGGCTCAATCACAGTGTAGCATCTGAAAGGACTGATATATCTGCCCTGGTATCCAATTTAAACTAATTCTCCTACTGTTTTATGTGGACATTTGGGAGGTAGTCCGGAGAAGATTGACTAGATTGATCCCAGGTCTGAGGGACTGTCATATAAGGAGAGCTTGAGTAGGTTGGGTCTGAGAAAGGAACTAGGAGCAGGAGTAAGCATTTCAATCCCTCAAGCCCACGCGATCATTTTATAGCATCATGGCTGATCTCATCTTGATCTCAACCCCACTTTCCTGCCCACTCTTCATAACCCTTCACCCCATTGCTCATTAATACTCATTAATACTTATTGGCATTTCGAAAAAATGAGAGGTGACCTTATTTAAACATACAAGATTCTTAGAGGACCTGACAGGTTAGATAGAGAATGGCTGTTTTCCCTTATGGGAGAGCTGAGGACCAGAGAGCGTAATCTCATGATTTCTACCAAACGTATTTAAAGTATTGCTAAAATCCCTATGAATCTTGCATCCCTAATTGGAGGCACATCAGGGTATGCCTGCTGGTTTCAGCTGGTATGTTGCTGAGCAGAGGTGGTTGTTCCATTAAAAAATGGGGTCAGTGAGCTCACCTCAGGAGGTAAGAAGATCAGTGGATTATCCCACCACCACCCCTTCGCTGATACTAACCATTCATCTGTCTTAGTTCTGCAGAGTAGTTGAATTTGGGGATGAAATGTGTTCAGGCAGTTGTTCCTGGTGGCTACCTACAGCCAGATTCAGATATGTTTTCACAAGTAGATGCTTACAATTATCAGCAGTGAGAAGCTTGGCAATTTCTTTGCCTCTAGCAATGGGGATGCTGAAGCCAATTTTAGCCACTATCCTTGCTGAAAATTGGTAAACATGGTAGAAACTGGAAATCAAAACTGCCATCTTTTTGACCTGATATGCTTCAGTACCACATCCATATCCCACTTTTTGTTGTTTTTTTCTCCTTTTCCGAGTCAAAAACTGGAAAGCTTACTTAGTCACACCAACAATCTAAATCTCACAATAGCAGGAACAGAACCAAATAAGTTCCAGAAGGCACAGTACAGCAACACTTCACAGGAGGCTCCAAAGCATTGAAGATGTCACCTAATTAGGAAACGAAACATCAACAAATCAACTTCCCAGCTCAGTGAACATACCCACAACTACGGCAGATTTTTCTTAACCAAATTCTTTTCCCTTCCGCGTTATCTTCAGCGAAGATATTTCCACTGGCAGGAGGGCCCGAGGGCACAGCCTTAGAGTAAAGGGAAGATCCTTTAGAACAGAGATAAAGAGAAACTTCTTCAGCCAGAGTGGTGAGTCTATGGAATTCACTGCCACAGAAGGCTGTGGAGGCCAGGTCAATGAGTATACTTAAAAGAGAGGTAGATCAGTTCTTGATTGCCAAAGGGATCAAAGATTACGGGGAGAAAACTGGAAAATGGGATTGGAAAACCTGTCAGCCATGGTTGAATGGCAGAACAGATTTTTTGGGCCGATTGGCCTAATTTCTGCTCCTATTTCTTAGTCTTATGGTCTTATTACTTCTTAATGTGTTTTTAATGTCATAATTCCATTCTGTTTTAAGTACTCAGATTTTAACAAAATCATTGAAGACAATTGTGTGGCAATTGCAGCGGATTCATTTGCAAACCTACATATTCTATAGCATTTGATAAAAATGCAAGACACCTATTGGAAAGCTGATTGTATGTAGTTCTATTAATGTGCAGACTGTGAATGTGAAGAGTAGAGAATGTAAGGTTAGCTAACAGAATGCAAGGTAAGCTAAATTTTAGGGTAAAAATTGTAACCAATGGAGCACCACAAGAATCAGTGCTGAGGCCTGAACTCTTCACCACCTGCATATATATGGAGAAACTGAATAATAGGGAAACTTGCCGTTGACACAAAGACAATTAGGAAAATACATGGTGAGGAAAACCGAATGATCCAAGTCTTCTGAGAAGTGGCAATCACCATCAAATCATCACTCTGGGTGAACTTTCTCCAATTTGATGCTGCTCCACATTTCTTGCTGGGGCTTCCAAGCCTAACTTTACTGGAAATACAGACAGCAGCATCCCTCAGAGAGGTCCACTGAATTGAAGTAGAATTAAGTGGGGTGTGGGTAGATGTTGAGACGGGGAGACTGGACATGGTTTTATTTTACAACATTAGCTGCTGTGCAGTTAGCTTAAATGGCCAATGCGAAAATTAGTGAATGGGTGAATGGGTGAGTGAATGAATGAGTAGGTGTGTTGGTAACTGAGTAGTGTAGGTGAGGTTGTAAGTCGGCAAAGTGGCAGGTGCATGATGTGGATGCTGGGTAAGATGATCAGTATGTGAGATGGTAGGTGAGTAATGTGGTAGTTAGGTCTAGGGTAGTCACATTGTTGAGGATGGTATGGATTTTGGTTGTGTTCACCGGAATTGTCTGCGATGCTTGGAGTAGATTATCTGTCACCAATTCTTCTTATCCGTTTTGGAGAATGTTAGTTGTTAATACCAATTACGAAAGAATGACTACACCAAGGTAAAAGAGAGAGCAATGTGAGTTTATCACATAATACCTAATACCTAGTTATCTTATATTTGAATTATAAGTGAGTCTCTTATGAGATCTCATGCTGGACTTACGAGTATAGTATATACTATTGTTTAGGCTAACCCAGAATTGGAGACCTTGGTGGAAATTTTTGAGGAGGCGCAGATTGCCCATAATAGTTTAAATTTCTTAGCAAGTCCCAATAGATCAGTGCATCAGAACTCCTGTGAGGGCCCAGCATACACATCATACTCCCAGCCCCTAATAATCCAGAAACTGGAAATTTAAGACACTTTAAACAAATTTAGGCAGGTTAAGTAAGTGGTCAAAAAATTGAGGAACGAATATAATGTTGGAAAATATGCATTATGGTAGAATAATTTAAAGGTTGTTCAAATGGAGTGAGATTGCTAAACACTTAAGTACAGAGATATCTGGGTGTCATAGTATGTGAATCACAATGCTTTCCTCATGTAATTCAAAGAGGAGTAGTATATAAAAGTAGGGAAATTTTGATACACTTGTACAGGCATTGGTGAGACCACATCTAGAGTACTGCATATAAATTTGGTTTCCTTCCTTAAAATGGGAAGGAAAATAAATGTGTAAGAAGCAATTCAGAGAAGTTCAACGAAGTTGATTCCTGTGATGAAAGGGTTACCTTATGAGGAAGATTTGGTCGAGTCAGTCTTGTGTCTAGTGGAGTTTAGAAGAATGTGATGAGATTTTATTGAAACATTTAAGATCCTGAGGGAAGTTGACATGTGGATGCTGAGAGGATGTTTCCCCTTTGGGACAGATTAGAACAAAGGGAAATAGTTCAGCAATAAACTGTCTCCTTTTTAAAATGACGATTTAAAATTTCCTCTCAGGGTATTATTTTCTGTGGAACTCTATCCCCATAGAGCAATGGAGCTGATTTGTGATTGACAAGTGAGTCAAAGATCATACAAACTAGAGAGGAAAATAGAACTCAGGCTAAAATTAGATCAGCCATGATCTCATCAAATGGTGTAGAAGGCCTGAAGGGCTTAATTGCAGAACCCAGTTCTGACTTCATGAGTTCATGCGAATGTTCATATGTGTAGATTGTGTGTTGAATGAAGTAGGACTGCTTTAAAAGCAGCTCTAATTGAGTCGATCCTAATATGTTTTAAACTTTAAATAATTTGATACATGGTGCCTAAATTTAACTCTGCGTAAGTGGACAAGTCTGGAAAGGGTTAACATTAGGTCTCACACTGTCAGTGTTTATATGATAGACATATATATAATATACTGAGGAGCAGGAGAATCGACGTTTCGGGCATGAGCCCTTCTTCAGGAATTGAGGACTGACTTTCCTCATTCCTGAAGAAGGGCTCATGCCCGAAACGTCGATTCTCCTGCTCCTTGGATGCTGCCTGACCTGCTGTGCTTTTCCAGCAACACATTTTCAGCTCTGATCTCCAGCATCTGCAGTCCTCACTTTCTCCATATATATATAATATAATTCTTTTGATGTTGCGCTAGCACCATGCTATAGATATGTAAATAAGTAGGAAAATGTTTATTTTCTTTCCAGATCTCTGCATGGCCTATTTAAAGAAAATTCCCAATTTAATACCAAATTAGTAACAAATTATTGGCAGTTTGTGCTGTTGGGAAGAAAGTGAGGGCTGCAGATGCTGAAGATCAGAGCTGAAAATGTGTTGCTGGAAAAGCGCAGCAGGTCAGGCAGCATCCAAGGAATAGGAGAATCGACGTTTCGGGCATAAGCCCTTCTTCAGGAATCATTCCTGAAGAAAGGCTTATGCCCGAAACGTCGATTCTCCTGCTCCTTGGATGCTGCCTGACCTGCTGCGCTTTTCCAGCAACACATTTTCAGTTTGTGCTGTTGACCAAGCGAGCAGCAAATTAAATAAAATTTAACTCGAACTCTGAGAGAAACAATGGAGAAGTGTTGGATTGGATTCAAATTAAGATTCTGGAGTAAAGGGTTTTCCATTGCTCAGGAAGTTCAATATGCTGTGAGTATTAATTTTCTTTGAAAACTCACCATGATATCTTTAGGAAAACTAAATTCAAGATTGATTTTCAATAATGTTTTGGGTATATTTTATCAATCAAAAACACTACTCAAAATTCCTTTGGGTAATTAATGGCAGAAGGTAGAGATTTTGAAGCATGCAGCAAGCATTATTTATAATCACTATTTCTGATCCAAAATGACCTTTGATGGTTTTTATGCCTCCAGATAGGAGTTTGCTTGAAAAAAAAAACAGGGTGAGAAATGATCTGAGTGAGACTCCTTAAAGGGTTGCAGCAAAGAGTTGATGGGCTGTAGCGACTTAAAAAGTAAGTGTTCACATGTGGGATGAAAAATCCTTTCCAAAGTCTGAAAATAGTTTTACAGTCTTTCTAAGAAGCTATATTAGTGGAGGCACATTAGACCAAGAAAGGATTGGCCCACACCAAAGAAGGATGGGACACATGGTGACGTGACACTGATATCACTGGATTAGTGATCCAGAGATTACTGCTCTGGGAATATAGGTTCAAATCCCAATATGGTGGCTGGTGGAATTTGAATTCAATTAATTAATAGTTGGTAAGTAGGAAAAGTTAGAATTATGAATAGTGCCACAAACCTACCACAGATTCTCATAAAAAAAAACCATCTGGCTCACTCATGTCTTTTAGGAAAGGAAATCTGCCAAACTTATCCAGTTTGGACGACATGTCACTCTCGAACCTCAGGAATGTGTTTAATTCTTAACTGTCCTCTGAAATGGTCAAAGCCACTCAATCCTGTTGTAAAAGGGCATCAGAACCCATGAGCAGCCTTGCAATGATGTAATTCAGCTACACATCACTAAGCATAAATGCAACAGTGTAGACAGAGTTAGAACACTCTGGGAGAATACAACCCAGGCTGCAACATTCTAAAATGATAACCATATGACATGAACACATGCAATTATCTCTGAACTTTGGAAATTGCTGTCCCTTTGCCATTCAGTTATCACCAGGGCAATCCTATCTTCCATTTTATGTTATTTTGCAGCAATATCCATTTGAAGTGTAAACTTGCAATAAGTGAATGCCATCTGTGAACAGCATCTGAGCAAACAAGGTGGTTTTATATTTAATGTAAGCAGCCAGAGCTAGTATGTAGGAGAAAATTACTGCAGATGCTGAAATCTGTACTGAAAACAAAAATTGCTGGAGTTCACAGCAAGTCAGGCAGTATCCATGGAGAGAGAATAAACTACCATTTCGAGTCTAGATGGAACGCTTCATCAGAGCTGGTATTGAGGATCTAAAATCTGGAATTAGACCTTTGTCTGGAGTAACCATTTTATGCATGCTTTTATTAATAACAAAATGGCTTCTTAATGCAAAGTAACATAACAAAATGAATTCAGGCTGCAAATTAACACTGTATTTAAAATGACTTCTCACCCTGCTAAAAGCTGTATTCCTGCCTTGCTGAGCTAACTGAATCAAAAGATAAAATAGAACAATGGACCCTTCACAGTATGGAATTAACTAAAGCTAGATAGGACATTACTAACCATTCCAGCTAACCTTGAAATGTAAGTGCGAAGAGATAATGGGTGGTAAACAACTTTGTTTCCCAGGAAATATCATTGGGTTAACCTGCAATCCATTATGTCATTTTGTTACACTTTCTTGGATTTACTCTGCAATTAAGGCTGTACTATTTCTTAAGAAACATATAAAAATTGCCTTTGTTCCAAGTGAAATTGTGCAGTTCCTCCAAGGAACACAGAAGCTCTTAACCTCTGCATTGCTGGACAAACCTATGCCTGGCATCGAAATAAACAGTGAAATTTTGCTGAAGCAGACTGCATTCCTGTTGATTATTTGACTAATCTCAGAACCGAGAGACCCCTCTCAGGGGGTTGAGATAATCAGTATACCTGTGGTTACCATGTACAGCCATATTTAATATTAATGTACTGTGTAATAAATAGTAACCTTGAGACTAATTCTGAAGGCAGTCCTTGACTTCTCTTTTACTTGTCTGGAAACAACGCAGACTCATAGAGTGGCCTCAAACTAAACAACAAATCAAGTTGCAAGGTAATTGGGGATGGGCAACAAATGCTGAACTTATCAACAAACCCCCACCTGTGTGTAAATAAAGAAAAACACATATTGTAAATTAAGAGGAAGAAAATGGCATACACAGGCAATTACAGCAGTGATTCCAATGCCTGACAGTGAATTGGTGGGACTATTACACAAGGCAAAGATGTGAGGAGCTTGGGAGATGGCATGTCAAAGTGCTCCTCCACAAAAAGCACCTCCATGCTTGGCAGGAAATAATAACTGTTCAACAAAGTATATACTACCTATACCCAGAAGATACCCATAAGGATCTGAAACAAAAACAGAAATTGCTGGAGAAACTCAGCAGGTCTGACAGCATCTGTAGGAAGAAAGTAGAGTTAGCCTTTTGAGCCTGATGACTCTTGATCTGACTTTTTAATCCCTCAAGGATATTGGAAAAGCAATGTTAGCTAGCTACATCAAATGCCTAATTAAATGTATCTGTTGCAAACAATTGCTTGTGAACTTATTCTGTTTTTACTGCTAACCTTAAGGGCTTTTTTTTTTACAGTAAATATAAAGCCCATTTCTCTGCTTAGAAGCTGTTCATGGTTGATATTCGCTTATTACAAGTTGACATTTTGAATGGAAATTCCTGGAAAATAGAACAAATTGGATTACCCTGGTGATAACTGAATGGCAAGGGACAGCAATTTCCAAAGTTTAGAGATAATTGCTATTATTAAATTGATGCAGGACTTTCATGTAGCAAAAGCACATAAGTATCTGAAAAAGTCAATATTGAGGAGTATCTGAAACATTACCCAATATGATGATACCACATGGATTTGATGGGAGAAGAGCTTAGGATCACAAAGAAATAAGACGTACCATCCAAATCTTTCTCATAAGCTCTGCAACCATGTCCGTTATATCAGTACAATTTGTACATAGTTGCTCACATGCAATAGATTATATGTTGTCAGACTGACAAGTGGTTTTCCTCTACCATACTTGACCATGCAGGCCATGTTGATCCCTGTCCTAAAAAAAGATTGGTGGCAACAAGCCTACCACATGGTGAGCAATAATGCAGACAGCCTGTAAAACGTAGTTATCTGCAATGAGGATTGCTGATACACCATTTTCAGCAAGAGTAAAGCACACATACTATTTGGTGAGGCTATGGTAGAAGACAAAGGCTTTTATGAAGCTCCTTTTGGTTCTTGTGAAAGTTTCTTCTCCAAATGAAAATTGTGTCCCAGAATTTTAGAAGAACTGAAAAGAGTGAGCAGCATGAAATGAGACTTCAGATAAAATGGTGCATTTACTGAATTAACATTTGACTACCACAATAGATAGATTAAAATTCCATATTGGACAGAGGCAGATTTGGTCACCCAATCTAGCCTGCAAGAATTATGTCTTGAAATGAGTTTTCTAGTATATTAATAATAGTGTGCATATAAATTACAAACATATTTGTAATGTGAACAACAGGGTTCATTTTTCTCAGCCA
This sequence comes from Chiloscyllium plagiosum, assembly GCF_004010195.1. Lineage (NCBI taxonomy): Eukaryota > Metazoa > Chordata > Chondrichthyes > Orectolobiformes > Hemiscylliidae > Chiloscyllium > Chiloscyllium plagiosum. Next base: position 23,303,079 of record NC_057735.1, read on the forward strand.
TTTAAAGCAAATTTGTCCAACTTAGTAATCAATGTTTAGAGACTATCATTGGTGTACAGCAAGATGTCAATAGTGTAACAATATTCAGATTTAAGAAAACTGAGAAGAAAAAACAAAAACATCTTCTTCTCTTTGGAATACTTCAAATCTCTATTGTGCATTATGTCAGTCCTGGTATTTATAAATAAATTTCTCTATATATGCTTAGCATGTTTCTCCCTATCCACCTTAAAATTACACAAATAGTATGGGGAAGTTATGAAAATGTGAGCTTCTTCATAGATACACTGTTTATTAGATTTGAGTAACATTAAAAGAGACAATTTTAAAAGAATGTCTAATAGTCTTCTCTAGATATATTAAAAATAAAAAATGCCAGAGGAATGAGAGTTTTTTTACGAACAAAATAGAAATCTGTGCATGGAGAATGAAAACATGGCTCAAGTACTTTGCATTAGTATTTATCAAAGACTTTGTCAAAAGTGTGGTAAATGAGGAGGTTTGCTGGTTTTTACTGGTTGAGATGAAATCAGTTCGAGAAGGTACCAGCAAAACTGGTGGATAAGTCACCTCATGCAATAGAATGTATTCTAGGTTGCTGAGGGAAGTAAGGGGAGGAGTTTTGGAAAATTAGCTTTGAGTTTCCAATCCTCTCTAGATACAAAGTACCAGATTATCTGAAGGTTGAAAATATTACCCCCCAATCAAAAAATTGGAAAGGAATAATCCAGGCAATTATTGGCCCATAAGTTTGATGTCAATGTCAACTTTTAGAAATTTTGGGCAGAATACGTACAACCTCTGAATGAAATGGGCAATGTGAGAAAGTTGAAAGAATATGGCAGGAATGAAGAAAATGCGATTCCGGACATCAAGAGAAAAAGTCCTATTTTCACTTAAGGTTGCTTTGGCGAGATGAGAATCTCGCTAGTGAGCAGTGAGGGCCCTAATGGCTAGCATTAACAACTCATTGTTACCTAAGCTCACTGGCTTAATATGCAGGTTATTATTCTCTCAGTTATTGGTGAAAAAGTAGACAACTAGAAAGTCAGGGAGGGTGCCTGGCAGCAGTAACTCAGCAGCATCTTCTCCAGGTCTCCACCTAGGCTAAACATTCCTCAACTCCTCAGTCTACATTCCCTGGTCAGTGATCACATCCACTATCTATCCACGTAAATCGACATCTGCAAAGTACCAACATCAACATGGCACATCTTGATCTAAATTATAGCACAGTTCAACTTTTCAATATTGTACTTCATAGTTCACCAGCACCTTACATTGCAAAACTGCTGCCAGATTGCTTCACACTCAGGGATAGGCACTCATATCATACATTCAAACTGAGTGGATCTCAAGGTTCTTAGCTCACTTTCTTTGTGCTTGCTCTTCACTCACCTGGATGCTCGCAACATTTCTGCCTTCCTTGCTTTTCAGAGCGGACAAAATGCCAGGTAGCTTGCGATTCTCGTCAGCACTGAATAGTCAAGGGATGGACATGCTGTGGTATGGCATTCTGCGATCATCCGCGTACAGCATGTGACAACAGCTTGCATGGCAAAGAAATTACTTAAACCAAACTGGCCAAACACGAAAAACTAAAGGGAGTAGATCGGAGTCCTGTCAAGGGGATGTGTGGTCTGTAAAGGAGCTGGTCAGTCCTCATTCAGGAAAGGTGGTGAGGTGTCTCGAGTGAGTGAGTGGAAAGCTCAGAGGGCAGGAAGCATCCGTAGTTTGGGCTGAGGGGGTGGGTGAAAGTCATTGAGATAAGATTCTGCATGCAGTGGTGAGCATGCTAGTCCATAAACCTTGGTGGGAGCATAGTCTGTGTGAGGTAACAAGCAGAAGATGATGGCATTTACCCTTACGGCGTGCATAAGGTCATTAACTTTTATACAGACACTTTGACCAGTTTATTACTCATAAAATGAGTTTACCTGGATGCTCTCACTGTACGAGGCAAACAAAGGACTGTGGTTCAACCTTAGTTTTATTAAAACACTCACAAGTTAAAGAAAACAACTTGTACACAAATTAATCTTTTCCAAAGTAGACTGACTGCCTAAGAAACACATTGCTACCAGCACTGGTGAACTTTATTGGAGTGCTGGGTCCAATTCACTGAGGTCTGCAGACATGGCACTCAGGATTTTCTCAGCACGAAGGTGGGTCTTGCGTGGATGTTTCGTTGAGGGGATGCCACCAGGTGACCCTTCTTATCCCCTATTTCTCACTGAGTTATGCACTTTAGTAAGATCTACGACAGATTTTAATATGCAAGCATTTTGGAGAAGTTTGCGTTAAAGGTTCATTTTGTTTTGCAAAGTTGCTTATCTCACTGAGTTATTGCCCATCCCTAATTGCTCAGAGGGCATTTGAGGGTTAACCCCGTAGCTGTGCTGCTGAAGTCACATATTGGCCAGTCCAGGTAAGGATAGGAGATTTGCTTCCCCAAAGGACATTGGTGAACCAGATGTGCTTTTCCCAATAATCAGCAATGATTTCATGGTCATCATCAGACTCCAGTTCCCAGATTTCCTGGCATTTCCCAAATCTGGCAAGATTTGATTCCGGGTCCCCAAAACATTACCTGGGTCTCGGAGTGAATTAAGGAACTATTGCTGTTACTGTGTTCATGAACTTTCAAAAGGTCACATAGTGGACTTGTTAGCAAAATTGAAGTTTGTTGATAAAATGGGGCAGGAGCAACATGAATGCAAGATAGGCAAAGGAATGGGAAGTGAATGATTGTTTTTCTTGCAAGAGGGATGTATGTGATGGTATTGCCCAAGGTTCAGAACAAGTACCAATGTTGTTTATACATTAATTACTTAGGCCTATGGAATAATGTTTGATAGTTGTAGATGATGTGAAACTTATAAATGTAGTAAACATTGGGGAAGAAAACCTAAAAGAGGTTACAGAGAATGAATGCATGCATGACAAAAAAAAATTCAAAGGAGAAGAATATGCGGTAATACATTTTGCTCAAAAGAATTAAAACAGACATGTTAAAATGAACATGTAAGGGAGCAAAGGAAAAAGAGATTTTGGAGCGTTTCCCCCATACAAATTTTTGAGAATGTTGGGACAGGTTCACAAAGCAGCTAATCAAGCAAGTATGATTCTGGGATTTATAAACATATGTATAGAGTACAAATCCAGGAAGAAAATACAAAACTTACATAAAACACTAGTTTGGCCTCAGAAGTATTGTGCCCAATACTGGGACAAATCTTTAGAATGGTTCTAGAAAGAGGAATTGCAGTCACGTGAGTAGACTACAGACATTGTGTTGGTTTCCTTAGAGCAGAGAAGACTAAGAGGAGCTTTGATGTAGCTATCTAAGATTGTGCATGATACAGATTGAGCACGTGAGAAGGAACTATTTGCCACAGTTGAAGGGTAACATCCAGAGGGCACCAATTTGAAATGATTGCCTAAAGAATCTGAGCCATTTTGAGGGAAAAAATAAATATGTATTAGATGGTTCATATTTGGAATTCATTGTTTGATAAAGTTGTGGATATAAGTTCAATAGTAACCTTGTGAAGGAGGAAGTCAGTAAAGGAAAAGAGTGCTGTCTAGCTCCAATTAAAACCTTTTCGAAAGAGCTGGTGCAGATTTGATGGGTTGAAAGGCCTTATTTTGTGCTGCAACATTTTACAATTCTCCAAACAAAGAATAGATTCCCAGTCAGATTTTTTTCTCATCCCTAGTTAGGCATTGTCTGTTCCAGAAGATAACCCAGTTAGCAAGGAAACCAACAAAGTACGCTTGTTATAGATGGAAGGGACTGAGTCACAACAAGGGCTGGGTTTTGAATTCTAAGAATCAAAAAGGAACTGAAACACTCCAGCATTACAGCTGCAAAGCTACTGTGACCCAGTGCTTTTTTTTAAAGCATTCCATCTAAACCTATCAAGCAGCTGCCCCTCAAATGAAACAAAAATGGATTCCAAATATGATCCAATGCAAAAAAAAATCAATGATGTCTACTTTATAACAATGCAATTTCTGTTCTTTTCTCAATAGCAGTTAACAGTTCAGTTCAGTTCAGTTTGTACTCTGCTGTCGAAGCAAACAATTTCAAATCGGCATGTCAATTCAAATGCAGATCGTGCCAGTGCTCTTCATGTGGAATGGAATGGCTCCACTGAGTTAAATGCTGCATACTGTGCACTTAACAAGACCCCCTTCCTCTCATGGACGTTGGCCAGGTCTTACGAAACCCTTGGTCCATGGGATAGGGAATTTTCTTTTTTACAAAAAAAAATGTTCTTTCTTGTAGCATAAACAATGACATCATTCATTGATCACAGGAAGCAAAGCAATGTGAAAGATTTGTGGGAAATCTTTGAAAATGATCTCGTTCAATCCTGACAATTGAACAATAAAGCGCTGCTTTGAAAAGATGCACTTGCTCAAAAGCTGCTTTTGCCCCGCAGCCAAACTGAAGCAAAACAGGAAACAGCGCATCACTCAGATGTTTTGTTACAATAGTTTGTTGACTGACAGATGTGGGTCATTCAGCAGACTGGTTAAAACTTGCAGTTTCCTGACAGGGGTGGAAAGGATCCAACTGAGAACAGTGAAGTTAGTTTCAACTGCCTTCATTGAATGTGGGCTGAGAACATCGACAAGCAAAATTACAAGCGAATATCAATGCTATCTTTTCTTTACACAAGCAAGTCCTTGGGGTGCCCAAAACTTATATTTTGCATTTATTTATGTGTCGTTTGTATAGAACAAACTAGTAATTCCATTTGGTGACTGTAGAGTGAGCGCTAAAAATGTGTTGCTGGAAAAGCGCAGCAGGTCAGGCAGCATCCAGGGAACAGGAGAATCGACGTTTCGGGCATAAGCCCTTCTTCAGGAATGAGGAAAGTTTGTCCAGCAGGCTAAGATAAAAGGTAGGGAGGAGGGACTTGGGGGAGGGGCGTCGGAAATGTGATAAGTGGAAAGAGGTCAAGGTGAGGGTGATAGGTCAGACTGGGGTGGGGGCGGAGAGGTCAGGAAGAAGATTGCAGGTTAGGAAGGCGGTGCTGAGTTCGATGGATTTGACTGAGACAAGGTGGGGAGAGGGGAAATGAGGAAAC